>NC_091203.1:31274676-31352796 GCF_040958095.1 Procambarus clarkii | reverse complement strand
GGGCACCTCCTGGCCTGGGTCGGTAGTGCCAGTGTCCTGGCCTGGGTCGGTAGTGCCAGTGTCCTGGCCTGGGTCGGTAGTGCCAGTGTCCTGGCCTGGGTCGGTAGTGCCAGTGTCCTGGCCTGGGTCGGTAGTGCCAGTGTCCTGGCCTGGGTCGGTAGTGCCAGTGTCCTGGCCTGGGTCGGTAGTGCCAGTGTCCTGGCCTGGGTCGGTAGTGCCAGTGTCCTGGCCTGGGTCGGTTAGTGCCAGTGTCCTGGCCTGGGTCGGTAGTGCCAGTGTCCTGGCCTGGGTCGGTAGTGCCAGTGTCCTGGCCTGGGTCGGTAGTGCCAGTGTCGTGGCCTGGGTCGGTAGTGCCAGTGTCCTGGCCTGGGTCGGTAGTGCCAGTGTCCTGGCCTGGGTCGGTAGTGCCAGTGTCCTGGCCTGGGTCGGTAGTGCCAGTGTCCTGGCCTGGGTCGGAAGTGCCAGTGTCCTGGCCTGGGTCGGTAGTGCCAGTGTCCTGGCCTGGGTCGGTAGTGCCAGTGTCCTGGCCTGGGTCGGTAGTGCCAGTGTCCTGGCCTGGGTCGGTAGTGCCAGTGTCCTGGCCTGGGTCGGTAGTGCCAGTGTCCTGTCCTGGGTCGGTAGTGCCAGTGTCCTGGCCTGGGTCGGTAGTGCCAGTGTCCTGGCCTGGGTCGGAAGTGCCAGTGTCCTGGCCTGGGTCGGTAGTGCCAGTGTCCTGGCCTGGGTCGGTTGTGCCAGTGTCCTGGCCTGGGTCGGTAGTGCCAGTGTCCTGGCCTGGGTCGGTAGTGCCAGTGTCCTGGCCTGGGTCGGTAGAGCCAGTGTCCTGGCCTGGGTCGGTAGTGCCAGTGTCCTGGCCTGGGTCGGTAGTGCCAGTGTCCTGGCCTGGGTCGGTAGTGCCAGTGTCCTGGCCTGGGTCGGTAGTGCCAGTGTCCTGGCCTGGGTCGGTAGTGACAGTGTCCTGGCCTGGGTCGGTAGTGACAGTGTCCTGGCCTGGGTCGGTAGTGCCAGTGTCCTGGCCTGGGTCGGTAGTGCCAGTGTCCTGGCCTGAATCGGTAGTGCCAGTGTCCTGGCCTGGGTCGGTAGAGCCAGTGTCCTGGCCTGGGTCGGTAGTGCCACTGTCTTGGCCTGGGTCGGTAGTGCCAGTGTCCTGGCCAGGGTCGGTAGTGCCAGTGTCCTGGCCTGTGAATGATTCATCGTAATTGTCCCCGCTCAAAGCGTCTTCGTAATCGTCACCGCTCGATGAGTCTTCGTAATCGTCGCCGCTCAATGAGTCTTCGTAATCGTCTCCGCTCAATGAGTCTTCGTAATCGTCTCCGCTCAATGAGTCTTCGTAATCGTCTCCGCTGAAAGCGTCTTCGTAATCGTCATTGTTGGACGAGTCTCCATCGTCCACACAATACTCACTGCATTTGAACGACGGTGAGTCCGGAGGGCCGAGTTCAGGAAACACCGGTAAATAAGGACCGGACTGTTCACGTTTCAACCCAATCATCGTCACTGTTGTCAAACCAATCAGCGACAAAACCATACCAATCAGGAACAAGATGATGTGGAGGATACCATCTTCATCCTCCATGCCATTCATTTTGTTCACGGTACGTTATATAGCCATATTTTGCCATTTGTACTGGCATGCTGTGATTAGGGGACCTAGGAAAGGTGTGTGTGACGTCTCAATCAGATCGAATTAAGGATGGTCTGCCATATCTGGGGGCACGTACGTCATCAAGTGGCCGATGAACGGCAGACGTTGCAATGCAACAGTGAGGGTTGACCTCGGGGGTACCATTTTGGTCAGGGTATCGTGTAAGTAGACATTATGCTCTTGCACAAAATGCTGGTAGCGCACACTGCCTAGCAGGAGAGAAATGAATACCACACTCCACACTGCAATAATTTTCTCCAAAAACAGCATTTTTCTTCAATTGGATTAACTTTATACACCAAACTCGATTACGTCTATATCTCGATCACGGTTTCTTATATTTTGGGAACTTGATTATTTCAGTTTGCAAACCCTTATACATTGGTTTCATATAGGAGATAAAAGTGGTGCTATAGTAAACTTGGAGTGATAGTTAACTTGGAATTATTGTGGGTTATAGGTGTTGTGGTGTTATGCTTCTATAATACATATAAAATGACAACAATTTACTCAGTATTATACAGTGTATACAAGAGTATACACTGTATACAAGTGTATAAAGTGTGTATACTCTCTCAGTGTGTGTATACAAAAGTGTATACACACTGAGAGAGTTGGTAGTGTGTGTAGTGACTGTTACAGTAGTGTGTGTAGTGACGGTTACAGTAGTGTGTGTAGTGACTGTTATAGTAGTGTGTGTAGTGACTGTTACTGTAGTGCATGTAGTGACTGTTACAGTAGTGTGTGTAGTGACTGTTACAGTAGTGTGTGTAGTGACTGTTACAGTAGTGTGTGTAGTGACTGTTATAGTAGTGTGTAGTGACTGTTATAGTAGTGAGTGTAGTGACTGTTACTGTAGTGTGTGTAGTGACTGTTACAGTAGTGTGTGTAGTGACTGTTACAGTAGTGTGTGTAGAGACTGTTACTGTAGTGTGTGTAGTGACTGTTACAGTAGTGCGTTTAGTGACTGTTACAGTAGTGTGTGTAGTGACTGTTACAGTAGTGTGTGTAGTGACCGTTACAGTAGTGTGTGTAGTGACTGTTACAGTAGTGTGTGTAGTGACTGTTACAGTAGTGTGTGTAGTGACTGTTACAGTAGTGTGTGTAGTGACTGTTACTGTAGTGTGTGTAGTCACTGTTACAGTAGTGACTGTTATAGTAGTGTGTGTAGTGACTGTTACAGTAGTGTGTGCAGTGACTGTTACAGTAGTGTGTGTAGTGACTGTTACAGTAGTGTGTGTAGTGACTGTTATAGTAGTGTGTGTAGTGACTGTTACAGTAGTGTGTGTAGTGACTGTTACAGTAGTGTGTGTAGTGACTGTTACAGTAGTGTGTGTAGAGACTGTTACAGTAGTGTGTGTAGTGACTGTTACTGTAGTGTGTGTAGTGACGGTTACAGTAGTGTGTGTAGTGTCTGTTACAGTAGTGTGTGTAGTGACTGTTACAGTAGTGACTGTTATAGTAGTGTGTGTAGTGACTGTTACAGTATTGTGTGTAGTGACTGTTACAGTAGTGTGTGTAGTGACTGTTAGAGTAGTGTGTGTAGTGACTGTTACAGTAGTGTGTGTAGTGACTGTTACAGTAGTGTGTGTGTAGTGACTGTTACAGTAGTGTGTAGTGACGGTTACAGTAGTGTGTGTAGTGACTGTTACAGTAGTGTGTGTAGTGACTGTTACAGTAGTGTGTGTAGTGACGGTTACAGTAGTGTGTGTAGTGACTGTTACTGTAGTGACTGATATAGTAGTGTGTGTAGTGACGGTTACAGTAGTGTGTGTAGTGACGGTTACAGTAGTGTGTGTAGTGACTGTTGCAGTAGTGACTGTTATAGTAGTGTGTGTAGTGACTGTTACTGTAGTGCATGTAGTGAATGTTACAGTAGTGTGTGTAGTGACTGTTACTGTAGTGCATGTAGTGACTGTTACAGTAGTGTGTGTAGTGACTGTTACAGTAGTGTGTGTAGTGACTGTTACAGTAGTGTGTGTAGTGACTGTTACAGTAGTGTGTGTAGTGACTGTTACAGTAGTGTGTGTAGTGACGGTTACAGTAGTGTGTGTAGAGACTGTTACAGTAGTGACTGTTACAGTAGTGTGTGTAGTGACTGTTACAGTATTGTGTGTAGTGACTGTTACAGTAGTGTGTGTAGTGACTGTTACATTAGTGTGCGTAGTGACTGTTACAGTAGTGTGTGTAGTGACTGTTACAGTAGTGTGTGTAGTGACGGTTACAGTAGTGTGTGTAGAGACTGTTACAGTAGTGACTGTTACAGTAGTGTGTGTAGTGACTGTTACAGTAGTGTGTGTAGTGACTGTTACAGTAGGGTGTGTAGTGACTGTTACTGTAGTGTGTGTAGTGACTGTTACATTAGTGTGTGTAGTGACTGTTACTGTAGTGCATGTAGTGACTGTTACAGTAGTGTGTGTAGTGACTGTTACAGTAGTGTGTGTAGTGACTGTTACGGTAGTGTGTGTAGTGACTGTTACAGTAGTGTGTGTAGTGACTGTTACAGTAGTGACTGTTACAGTAGTGTGTGTAGTGACTGTTACAGTAATGACTGTTACAGTAGTGTGTGTAGTGACTGTTACGGTAGTGTGTGTAGTGACTGTTACAGTAGTGTGTGTAGTGACTGTTACAGTAGTGACTGTTACAGTAGTGTGTGTAGTGACTGTTACAGTAATGACTGTTACAGTAGTGTGTGTAGTGACTGTTACATTAGTGTGTATAGTGACTGTTACTGTCGTGTGTGTAGTGACTGTTGCAGTAGTGTGTGTAGAGACTGTTACTGTAGTGTGTGTAGTGACTGTTACATTAGTGTGTGTAGTGACTGTTACTGTAGTGTGAGTAGTGACTGTTACAGTAGTGTGTGTAGAGACTGTTACTGTAGTGTGTGTAGTGACTGTTACTGTAGTGTGTGTAGTGACTGTTACTGTACTGTGTGTAGTGACTGTTACATTAGTGTGTGTAGAGACTGTTACTGTAGTGTGTGTAGTGACTGTTACTGTAGTGTGTGTAGTGACTGTTACTGTAGTGTGTGTAGTGACTGTTACAGTAGTGTGTGTAGTGACTGTTACAGTAGTGTGTGTAGTGACTGTTACAGTAGTGTGTGTAGTGACTGTTACAGTAGTGTGTGTAGTGACTGTTACTGTAGTGTGTGTAGTGACTGTAACAGTAGTGACTGTTACAGTAGTGTGTGTAGTGACTGTTACAGTAGTGTGTGTAGTGACTGTTACTGTAGTGTGTGTAGTGACTGTTACAGTAGTGACTGTTATAGTAGTGTGTGTAGTGACTGTTACAGTAGTGTGTGTAGTGACTGTTACAGTAGTGTGTGTAGTGACTGTTACAGTATTGTGTGTAGTGACTGTTACTGTAGAGTGTGTTGTGACTGTTACTGTAGTGTGTGTAGTGACTGTTACTGTAGTGTGTGTAGTGACTGTTACTGTAGTGTGTGTAGTGACTGTTACATTAGTGTGTGTAGTAACTGTTACAGTATTGTGTGTAGTGACTGTTACTGTAGTGTGTGTAGTGACTGTTACTGTAGTGTGTGTAGTGACTGTTACATTAGTGTGTGTAGTAACTGTTACAGTATTGTGTGTAGTGACTGTTACTGTAGTGTGTGTAGTGACTGTTACTGTAGAGTGTGTAGTGACTGTTACTGTAGTGTGTGTAGTGACTGTTACTGTAGTGTGTGTAGTGACTGTTACTGTAGTGTGTGTAGTGACTGTTACTGTAGAGTGTGTAGTGACTGTTACTGTAGTGTGTGTAGTGACTGTTACTGTAGTGTGTGTAGTGACTGTTACTGTAGTGTGTGTAGTGATTGTTATAGTAGTGTGTGTAGTGATTGTTACAGTAGTGACTGTTACAGTAGTGACTGTTACTGTAGTGTGTGTAGTGACTGTTACAGTAGTGTGTGTAGTGATTGTTACAGTAGTGTGTGTAGTGACTGTTACAGTAGTGACTGTTACTGTAGTGACTGTTACAGTAGTGTGTGTAGTGACGGTTACAGTAGTGTGTAGTGACGGTTACAGTAGTGTGTAGTGACTGTTACTGTAGTGTGTGTAGTGACTGTTGCTGTAGTGTATGTAGTGACTGTTACTGTAGTGTGTGTAGTGACTGTTACAGTAGTGTGTGTAGTGACTGTTACTGTAGTGTGTGTAGTGACTGTTACTGTAGTGACTGTTACAGTAGTGACTGTTACAGTAGTGTGTGTAGTGACGGTTACAGTAGTGTGTGTAGTGACTGTTACTGTAGTGTGTGTTGTGACTGTTACAGTAGTGTGTGTAGTGACTGTTATTGTAGTGACTGTTACTGTATTGTGAGTAGTGACTGTTACTGTAGTGTGTGTAGTGACTGTTACTGTAGTGTGTGTAGTGACTGTTACAGTAGTGTGTGTAGTGATTGTTACAGTAGTGTGTGTAGTGACTGTTACAGTAGTGTGTGTAGTGATTGTTACAGTAGTGTGTGTAGTGACTGTTACTGTAGTGTGTGTAGTGACTGTTACTGCTGTGTGTGTAGTGACTGTTACTGTAGTGTGTGTAGTGACTGTTACTGTAGTGTGTGTAGTGACTGTTACTGTAGTGTGTGTAGTGACTGTTACATTAGTGTGTGTAGTGACTGTTACATTAGTGTGTGTAGTGACTGTTACAGTAGTGTGTGTAGTGACTGTTACTGTAGTGTGTGTAGTGACTGTTACTGTAGTGTGTGTAGTGACTGTTACTGTAGTGTGTGTAGTGACTGTTACTGTAGTGTGTGTAGTGACTGTTACATTAGTGTGTGTAGTGACTGTTACATTAGTGTGTGTAGTGACTGTTACAGTAGTGTGTGTAGTGACTGTTACTGTAGTGTGTGTAGTGACTGTTACTGTAGTGTGTGTAGTGACTGTTACTGTAGTGTGTGTAGTGACTGTTACATTAGTGTGTGTAGTGACTGTTACAGTAGTGTGTGTAGTGACTGTTTCTGTAGTGTGTGTAGTGACTGTTACATTAGTGTGTGTAGTGACTGTTACAGTAGAGTGTGTAGTGATTGTTACAGTAGTGTGTAGTGACTGTTTCAGTAGTTTGTGTAATGACTGTTACAGTAGTGTGTGTAGTGACTGTTACTGTAGTGTGTAGTGACTGTTACATTAGTGTGTGTAGTGACTGTTACTGTAGTGTGTGTAATGACTGTTACAGTTGTGTGTGTAGTGACTGTTACAGTAGTGTGTGTAGTGACTGTTACAGTAGTGTGTGTAGTGACTGTTACAGTAGTGTGTGTAGTGACTGTTACAGTAGTGACTGTTACAGTAGTGTGTGTAGTGACTGTTACAGTAGTGTGTGTAGTGACTGTTACAGTAGTGTGTGTAGTGACTCTTACTGTAGTGTGTGTAGTGACTGTTACAGTAGTGTGTGTAGTGACTGTTACTGTAGTGTGTGTAGTGACTGTTACAGTAGTGTGTATAGTGATTATTACAGTAGTGTGTGTAGTGACTGTTACTGTAGTGTGTGTAGTGACTGTTACTGTAGTGTGTGTATTTACTGTTACAGTAGTGTGTGTAGTAACTGTTACTGTAGTGTGTGTAGTGACTGTTACTGTAGTGTGTGTAGTGACTGTTACTGTAGTGTGTGTAGTGACTGTTACTGTAGTGTGTGTAGTGACTGTTACAGTAGTGTGTGTAGTGACTGTTACTGTAGTGTGTAGTGACTGTTACTGTGACTGTTAGGACTACTACCGTCCGTGGCACCTGAGCAGGTGAGCTCATTAAGCCCCCCCTGCTCAGGTGGTGGTCTGGTATGTAGTCTTCACGGTATGTGCGAGGATTCCTCGAATGTATGACGCGTGCCGGCGCGTTGCGGAGGCCAGCGTCTGGGTATGCAGGTCCCTTGGTTCGTGGGTCATGTTGGGGGGGGTGGAGGGAGTCTATGTGGTTGCTATGCGGTCATGTAGGGAGAGGAATGTGAGGAGAAGAGGTAGAGAGTAATAGTAGTAGATGAATATGTATGGGTATGCCCCGTAGAGTTAATCTTGGTGTAGATAGAGTATCGCCCTACGTGGCAAGGATATGTGGTTGGTATGCGGTCCTGTAGGGAGAAGGAAAAGGAGGGGATTAATATGTATGAGTATGTGCCGTAGAGTTATTCCTTTGTGTAGATAGGAGGGAGTATGTTGAGGGAAGGAGAGCAGAGTCTTAAGATGGGTATGGGATTATGTGAGGGTCATCCTACATGGCGAGGATATGTAGAGGAGGGGCCCTACATGGCACGAGTATGTTGAGGTGGGGCTCCCCACTAGGTGAGAGGGTAGGAGAGTCGGGTCTTAAGATGGGTATGGGAAGGGGAAGGAGTGGAAAGGCAGGGAACAGGTGTGTAAACAAAGAAGCATTTAACTTTTCTCAGGATATGCAGCTGTGTTGGTGATCAATGACGTCGATGAGTTTCCCCCTACTTGGGCAGGAAGTATTGAGGGAAGTGTGAGAGGCCAGAGAAGGAGGGGAAATGGAGGGAACAGGTGGCAGGAGGGAGCAGCTGTCTGCGGTTTTGACAGTGGAGTCCTAATTTTTTCTTAAAGAATGTCTGTTTTATGTAAGAAGCGTTTATCTTTTCTCTCTGTCTCTCTGTCTCTCTCTCTCTCTCTCTCACACACACACACACACACACACACACACACACACACACACACACACACACACACACACACACACACACACACACACACACACACACACACACACACACACACACACACACACACACAATGCAGATGTGTACGATGAGGGTGGCCATTAGTTAGGTATCAGACCAGGTCGTGTTGGGGCTGCACTAGGGCGGATGTGGTCCATTAACCTTAATCGTTTTTCAAAGGGTGCCGAGGGACCGAGAGCTGTTCACTATGAGGAGAGACACTACATGACCACATGGGGTTACCTCTTCAAAGGTTGAGGCCGAACTGTTGCGAATGTCATCATCAACCTCTTTCATAGTCAGTCACGCCCTCCCCTCCCCCTCCATCCACATAGCAGGACATACCACATACCAACACCACCACCACACTGCTGGGAGTGACAGCAATACGGCATACCAAACTCTCTCCTGACACAGCTCACACCGGCACATAGCATTGAGTGTGTCATTGTTCATTCTCAAAGATGAGCCAGGACCTCAACATACAAATTCCAAATGCAGGCCTGGGCGGAGAGAGTCCTTGTGTGCGGCTCCCGCCTCTTGGAGACTGACACGTAACTGAGGCTAAAGAGACATTACTGCCCATCCTATCCATGCTCCATCAGGCCCCCCCACCCCCGGCCCCTCCTCCCCCACCCCCATACCATCAACCATCGGCCCCTCACCCTCCCCAGAGCGATTCTGTGCAAAGCCTTTAGTCCATCATGGTAACATCATTCTTTGCCAAATAACATTTTTTTTTAAAGGAGCGAGAGTCATAAGGTGGTCTTCAATCTTATTATTATTATAACAAATCATAATTTTTGGGTAAACACAACTGCATGGGATACACATAGCAGTCACTAGTTACTAACCTACATGCTTCTCTCTCGCTCTCTCGCTCTATTCAGATCATTAAATAGGGGAAAAGTACCATCACTTCCTTTCTCCTGATGCCGCTGTTCACGTATCTTTTTTTCTTTCACTTATACGGACAGCTCAACAGAGGATGGAAGATGTTTCAGAGTGCTATTTTATTCAAGAAATGATACAAAATTGTGAATTATTGACTAGTGAGAGGCCGTAGCAGGTATTGTGTGGAATATTGTGGTCCTTAACCTAGTCATGCGATAGACACACAACAACAATAGGTACACCGCTTGAATGCTCGCTCCCGCAGTCATGTGGTAGTAGGCCCTCATGCCTATTTAATTTGATAGAAGAAAAAATTGAAGACTATTAGTCCCTGTTTTTTTAAGATGAAAAACTTTAAAATATAAAAATGTTTGACTGACTGACTGACTGACTGACTGACTGCTTTTCTGGTCAGGTCTGCAGGTCTGCAAGAAATAATAATAATGTAGGTAGCGAACATGTCTCCTCAGCTCTTCTGTCTTCCGCAAAGCCTTTCCCTCCTATCCCTATTAGTTCATGTTCTCGTGTTTCACTTTTTGTTAAAACTAAATCTACACACGCCATATGAAATGTGAAAAAAATCTTATATTATGCTTTGTCATCAGTGCTTGAATAAAATTGTTAAAAGTGCTGAACATTCTGTGTCATTGTCTTGCTACGATATTAAAAGTCCATTTTTTCGCTGGGCTACTGTTGCGCACAGTCATCTCGCTAAGGTGGGTCGGTGTCAGAATTGTCAAAATGATGTACCTTGCATACATCAGATCTTTAGTGGATTACGCTGCACCTCTGCTTGTTTTGATGACTGAAAGGACTTTGATGATACGAATAGTAATTGCTGACATTGTGCATATTCTCAAAACATAGTTTCTGCAAAAAAATAACAGTAAATTAGATGCGAGCTGTGATTTGAAAACAGAAGATGGGTGATGTGTGGGTTATTGTGTGGACTCGGGAGATATGATCACCACATATAAGTTTCTCAAAGAAAATGATAAGCTATGTAAGGACCGATTATTTAACACACAAGACATCCGTGCAGTAGTGAGATTCCTTTTGATGGCTGTGCACGTGTAGTTACGTTACTAAGTGTAAGGGGTAAGCAAGAGCAGGTATACTGTGGGATAATGTGGTCATTAATCCAGTCATGTGATAGACAGACATCGAGAGGTACACCGCTCGAATGCTCGCTCCCTCAGTCATGTGGTATATTTTGGACAGCAGTTTCGCTAACGTATGTATGTTTTACCACGATATATATGTAAGTGCCTTATGTTATGATAAATATGTAAGTGCCTTATGTTATGATAAATATGTAACTGCATTATGAATATGTAACTGCATTATGGTTTTTTATGTCTACTAGTTTTTGAATAAAAATGTATTAAGAGAGAGAGAAGGATAATCTATTTTTTCACCCACTATGCAAACACCAGTCTCTGTATTAGAATTTGTATGTAGTGATCATGTCTCCCCAAACTCTTCTGTCTTTCTTCCAGTGTGGTATGTCCTCTGTTGATCACATGTGGAATGGGATGGCAACTCTACATTATGTTATGTTATGGTATAAGAACGTTGAACATTGTGACATTGTCTTGCTATGATATTAATACTGATACGAGCAGCGCCATACAGTCCTAATGGCATAAGACCAACCTAATGTTATTTTTTGAAATAGTATTTGATCATCAGACAGACAGAAAGAAGTTCAAAAATTTATATTAGTCGTCCATCCTCTGGTGAGCTGTCCGTCTAAGTGAAAGGAAAAAAAATGTGAACAGCAGCATCAGGAGAAAGGAAATGATGTTACTTTTCCCCTATTTAATGATCTGAATAGAGCGAGAGAGAGATAGAGAGAGAGAGAATGATATTTTGGACTGCAGAAAGTTGATGATTTCAGCGTTACGTTACGTTACAACTATTACAGGAGCTCAAACTGTAGACAGTAATATTTATATGGAAAGATTTAATGGAGATATTGTGTTTGGCTAAACGTGGTTCACATTTCAATAATGATATTCGGACATCGGACAGAACGATGGTTTCCACGTTATGTTACTAAGTGCCTCGCTCACTCCTTCAGTATAAGAGCGTTGAACATTCTGCGACATTGTCTTGCTATGATATTATGAGTCTACTGTTGCGCACAGTGCAATACAGTCCTAATGACATAAGACCAAGCTGATGTCATTTTTTAAAAAATGCTATTTGCTCATCAGACAGAAAGAAGTTTTCCATGTTATTGATAGTCTGTTTCCATGTTTCCATGTATTGATAGTCATAACCCAGAGCTAACTATTTCACTATCCTCTCATCCAGTCTTATTCTCATCGATTGCTGTTTTACATTTGGATAATGTAGGTCTTAGAGACAACCTTGAACTCTGGATAATGAACAAGTCAATTTAATAATAGTAACGAGACTATGTCTTTCCACTAAACAAGCTTGTGCTAAAATTTTTATTGTGTTTGGAATGTAAGGGCGAAACACGAATCACATTTTCAATATTGTTATTCAGACAACAGACAGAAAGTTGCTAGTTACTCTTAAAATGATATATGGTCAAAGTACGATGTTAGCATGTTGCTCACGTTACGTTACAAGATTATAAGGGGTAAGAGTGATGGGGCCGAAAATTGACAATAGTCTTCCATCCTCTGGTGAGCTGTCTGCCTAAGTGAAAGAAAAAGATACGTGAACAGCAGCATCAGGCGAAAAGAAATGATGTTACTTTTCCCCCTATTTAATGATCTGAATAGAGCGAGAAAGAGAGAGAGAGAGAGAGAGAAGCATGTAGGTTAGTAACCAGTGACTGCTATGTGTATCCCATGCAGTTGTGTTTACAAATAATTATGATTTGTTATAATAATAATAAGATTGAAGACCACCTTATGACTCGCTACTCTTAAAAAAATGCTATTTGGCAAAGAATGATGTTACCATGATGGACTAAAGGCTTTGCACAGGATCGGTCTGGGGAGGGTGGGGGGCGATGGTTGATGGTAAGGAGGGTGGGCAGTAATGTCTCTTTAGCCTCAGTTACGTGTCAGTCTCCAAGAGGCGGGAGCCGCACACAAGGACTCTCTCCGCCCAGGCCTGCATTTGGAATTTGTATGTTGAGGTCCTCTCTCATCTTTGAGAATGAACAATGACACACTCAATGCTATGTGCCGGTGTGAGCTGTGTCAGGAGAGAGTTTGGTATGCCGTATTGCTGTCACTCCCAGCAGTGTGGTGGTGGTGTTGGTATGTGGTATGTCCTGCTATGTGGATGGAGGGGGAGGGGAGGGCGTGACTGACTATGAAAGAGGTTGATGATGACATTCGCAACAGTTCGGCCTCAACCTTTGAAGAGGTAACCCCATGTGGTCATGTGGTGTCTCTCCTCATAGTGAACAGCTCTCGGTCCCTCGGCACCCTTTGAAAAACGATTAAGGTTAATGGACCTCATCCGCCCTAGTGCAGCCCCAACACGACCTGGTCTGATACCTAACTAATGGCCACCCTCATCGTGCACATCTGCAGTGTGTGTGTGTGTGTGTGTGTGTGTGTGTGTGTGTGTGTGTGTGTGTGTATGTGTGTGAGAAAAAAGATAAACGCTGATCACATAAAACAGACATTCTTTAAGAAAAAAAAAAGACTCCACTGTCAAAACCGCAGACAGCTGCTCCCTCCTGCCACCTGTTCCCTCCATTTCCCCTCCTTCTCTGGCCTCTCACACTCACCTGAACACTTCTTGCCCAAGTAGAGGGAAACTAATCGACGTCATTGATCACCAACACAGCTGCATTGCCTCAGAAAAGTTAAATGCTTCTTTGTTTACACACCTGTTCCCTGCCTTTCCACTCCTTCCCCCTCCCATACCCATCTTAAGATCCGACTTTGCTACCCTCTCACCTAGTGGGGAGCCCCACCTCAACATACCCGTGCCATGTAGGGACCCTCCTCTACATATCCTCGCCATGTAGGATGACCCTCACATAATCCCATACCCATCTTAAGACTCTGCTCTCCTTCCCTCAACATACTCCCACCAATCTACACACAGGAATAACTCTATGGCACATACTCATACATATTAATCCCCTCCTCTTCTTTCTCCCTACAGGACCTCATACCAACAACATATCCTTGCCATGTAGGGCGATCCTCTATCTACACACCAGATTAACTCTACGGGACATACCCATACATATTCATCTACTACTATTACTCTCCACCTCTTCTCCTCACATTCCTCTCCTTACATGACCACATACCAACCACATAGACTCCCTCCAACCCCCCCCCCCCCCCGCCCATGACCCAAGATCAAAGGGTCCCAAAAGCCGGCATGCGTCATTCATCCGGGGAATCTCCCCACATACCTTGAGGACTACATACCCGACCACCACCTGAGCGGGGGGGGGGGGGGGGGGGAGGGGGCTTAATGAGACCACCTGCTAAGGTGCCGTGGACGGTCATAGTCCTCAACCACACTACTGTGGGGGTGTCTGGGGGGGCTAGGGGGGTGCCTGGTAGTGCCTGGTAGGCAAATGGGGTCTGAGCATCAAGGGGGGTAGGAAAGACAGAATGGGTCTGAAAGTTAGGGAGGGTCTGAATGGCATAGGAGGGTTGAGAAATAGAGTGAGACTGAGAGTCAGATAGAGGTTGAGACGTTGGGAGGGGGGGGGAGAGGGATATTAAGGGAAGAGGGCTGAGAGGAGAATGGAGCATGGGTGCTGGGAGTGGAAGAGAGGGTGTATTAGTTAGGAGGAATCGGGGGTAGGTGGGGGTTTTGGGGTAGAAGAGGGGAAGAGGGAGATGGGGGAAGGTGTTTGGGTGTCACAAGGTGAGGGAGTTAAATTTGGGCTTGGGGGGTGCATAGGAGGGTTTGGGGGTGAGTGGAAGAGGAGTGCTGTGAAAGCTGGGATGGAGCAGATGGAATTGAAGGCAATGGGGTAGAAGGGGCAGGGGGTAGAAAGGGAGGGGGGATGGGAAGGTTAGTTTGGGGAGAGCATGGCTTGACCCACTGGGGTCGTTGACAGGTGTGATGTAGCAGGGGCAGGGAAGTTGTTGGGGAAGTGCAAATGTGTAAGGGGCAGGGAGGGTTTGGGGGGCTGAGGCAGGGGGGAGGTATAGGAGGGCTGAGTTGGGGAGGATGAGACCTGGGAGATGACCTGGGAGATAAGTCTACCTGAGAGGATATGGGTACGGTGTCGTACTTGCCATCTATTCTTGTGGGCTATTTGCTCATCTTTCATCATAAACCTCTTAATAAACACATTGTAATGGGTTTCACTTCCTCTGAGTAAATGCTTGTTCCTCATTATGTACTCCACAGCCTCCTCATTGGAGAATTGCACCAAAACAGGTCTATTCTTGGTACAATTGTCAAGTCCTACCCGGCGGCTGATGTCCATCTTGTTTTCTGCCATTGCTGCTCCAATACATCTCAATATCTCATGCAATTCATAGTTTTCCATTTCTATCCTTTCTTGTCTTGTTGGTGCCCCAGATTCGAATAATCTGTATATTATAATGGTCCTTCTCTTCGGTAAGTCACTGTCATGCTGGTAGTCCCTCCCCTGGAGATTCTCCGTCCCAACCGCACTCACTAACCCATCCCCCACTAATCTTCTGTCCTTAGCAATGCTGTTAATCCTTTCTAATTCGTTTGTGATCCGAGCACATTTCCTCTCCCAGTCCTCTCTTCCCTTCCTAATCTCTTCCTGAATATAGAGCATAAGCTCCTGTTTCTGCCTCTCTACTGCATCCTGTATATGCTGAAATAACTTGCTTTTTATCCCCTGGATTAGATCCTCCATCCAATCGCTCCTTCTCTCTACAAATTTACCTATTAATTTGTCTATAAATCTGTCCTCCTCCTCGTCCCTGCTGGTGATTGACCTTGAACCTCTTCCTGATCTTGTCAGTGCAGTAACAAACTTAGCCAAAAAGGCGCTCCACAATACCGTGCACAATCTGCAGCACAAACAGGCGAGAAAGTACTCCACGCGGCTTGTCAGGTGTGAGGTCCCGGCGTCCCGGGGTCACAGTTGGTGAGGTCACATGCACGCTAGTTGGCTCCACATTTCCACAATGCCACCATGTACTCAACACTTATTTTCAATGGTGCTGTAAATACTGTTTTTCTTCACTTTCGTGTGGTTTGATTGAGCTTACTAGTTATTCAATCACTCATATACACTCCTATACACATATACACTGATTATCCCTCCCAATTCACTAGCTTCCCAAGAGCTTCCCAGACCCCACTTCTGCCCACCACGGCTGTCTGACCACAACTGTGTGTGTGTGTGAGCGCGCACGTCAGCGTGAGTGTAATATTCTATGCAGTCATGTTCATTTGTGTGTGAAGGCTGGGGGTTTTAGGGAGGGGTGAGAGAGGGAGTTGAGAGAGGGGGAGGATGATAGTGTGTATATGTGTGTGTGTCTGTTTGTGTGTGCGTGTGCGCTTTTGCGCGCCCGGGCATGCATGCGTGTGTGTGTGTGTGGGTCGGTGCATGTGTGCGTGAGTGCGTGTATGCTCGTGTGGGGGAGTTTGTGCATAGGGGAGGGGGAGGGGGGTTTTGGGAGAGTGTGAGGCATGGGAAGTTGGTGGGATGGGTGGGGTGAGAGGTGGGTATTGACGATCACATAGGACTGTGTCGCATATATCTGTCAAGAACCTGTACCCGGAATGAGCCACCCAAAATTATAGGTCTAAATATCGTGGATATATTCTCAATTAATTTTTGTAAGTCACTCTGTACACCTTATTGATGACCTAGAGAGGGTACTTACTATCAGCTAACCCCGAGCAAGCATATACTAGGTGAGTTTGAGGTAATGTCCATATGACGGGTTTGGATCGTCTGTCCTCTCTTGCTGCTCTGATATCAATACTGTCTCCACGTGTTCCTGGCTGTCTCCACGTGTTCCTGGCTGTCTCCTCGTGTTTCTTGCATACTATTCGGTCTTATCTTCCTCACTGAACGTCAGTCAATATGTGCAACATAGTATAAGCTCCTAAATGGTGCACACACTTTGGGGAATGGATCACTATATATGCTATAAATCCTCTTCACAAAATAATACTCAGCAAGGCAATTCGTAGGTAATAGCTAAACAGTCCCACGGTACGGCACTGATCTTGCAACTCGACCTTATTTTTGTTTTCTTAATTGAACTACCGCTGTAGGAGCTCACTATACACTTGATGTTTCTTGTCTCCGTAACACTTCAATGTCTCGAGACAATTGATGTTATTCGCGAACCTCTACTGACACATGTGTCTCTCTCGCACCTCCAGGCTCCAGACTGGGAGTCTCTGTGTGTGTGTGTGTGTGTGTGTGCGTGTTTGTGTGTACTCACCTATTTGTGCTTGCGGGGGTTGAGCTTTGGCTCTTTGGTCCTGCCTCTCGACTGTCAATCAACTGGTGTACAGATTCCTGAGCCTACTGGGCTCTATCATATCTACATTTGAAACTGTGTATGAAGTCAGCCTCCACCACATCACTGCCTAATGCATTCCATCCGTTAACTACTCTGACACTGAAAAAGTTCCTTCTGACGTCTCTGTGGCTCCTGTGGATACTCAGTTTCCACCTGTGTCCCCTTGTTCGCGTCCCACCAGAGTTGAATAGTTAATCTTTGTTTACCCGGTCGATTCCTCTGAGGATTTTGTAGGTTGTGATCATGTCTCCCCTTACTCTCCTGTCTTGTCTTCTTAGTTCTGGGACTAGTCTAGTGGCATACCTTTGGACTTTTTCCAGCTTCGTCTTGTGCTTGACAAGGTATGGGCTCCATGCTGGGGCCGCATACTCCAGGACTGGTCTTACATATGTGGAGTACAAGATTCTGAATGATTCCTTACACAGGTTCCTGAACGCTGTTCTGTAGTTAGCCAGCCTCGCATATGCCGCAGACGTTATTCTTTTTATGTGGGCTTCAGGAGACAGGTTTGGTGTGATATCAACTCCTAGATCTTTCTCTCTGTCCGTTTCATTAAGTACTTCATCTCCTATTCTGTATCCTGTGTCTGCCCTCCTCTTTACACTGCCTAGTTTCATTACTTTGCATTTACTCGGGTTGAACTTCAACAGCCATTTGTTGGACCATTCACTCAGTCTGTCTAGGTCATCTTGTAGCCTCCTATTATCGTCCTCAGTTTCAATCCTTCCCATAATTTTTGCATCATCGGCAAACTTTGAGAGAAACGATTCTATACCCTCTGGGAGATCATTTACATATATCAGAAACAGTATAGGTCCACGGACTGACCCCTGCAGGACTCCACTCGTAACGTCTCGCCAATCTGAGACCTTACCCCCTCACACTGACTCGTTGTCTCCTGTTGCTTAGGTACTCCTTTATCCAATGGAGTGCCTTCCCTTTCACTCCAGCCTACATCTCCAGCTTTTTCATTAGCCTCTTGTGTGGTACTGTATCAAAGGCTTTTTGACAATCCAATGTGTGTGTGTGTGTGTGTGTGTGTGTGTGTGTGTGTGTGTGTGTGTGTGTGTGTGTGTGTGTGTGTGTGTGTGTGTGTGTGTGTGTGTGTGTGTGTGTGTGTGTGTGTGTGTGTGTGTGTGTGTGTGTGTGTGTGTGTGTGTGTGTGTGTGTGTGTGTGTGTGTGTGTGTGTGTGTGTGTGTGTGTGTATATGTGTGTGTGTGTGTGTGTGTGTGTGTGTACTTACCTAGTTACTCACCTAGTTGTGTTTGCAAGGGTTGAGCTCTGGCTCTTTGGTTCCGCCTCTCAACTGTCAATCAACTGGTGTACAGATTCCTGAGCCAACTGGTCTCTATCATATCTACATATAAAACTGTGTATGGAGTCAGCCTCCACCACATCTCTGCCTAATGCATTCCACCTGTTAGCTGCTCTGACACTGAAAAAGTTCTTTCTAACGTCCCTGTGGCTCATATGGGTACTCAGTTTCAACCTGTGTCCCCTTGTTCGTGTACCGCGAGTGTTGAATAGTTTATCCTTGTCTACCCTCTCAATTCCCCTGAGGATATTGTAAGTAGTGATCATGTCTCCCCTTACTCTTCTGTCTTCCAGTGTCGTAAGGTGCATTTCCAGCAGCTTTTCGACGTAACTCATGCCTCTTAGTTCTGGGACTAGTCTAGTGGCATACCTCTGAACTTTTACCAGCTTCGTCTTGTGCTTGACAAGGTACGGGCTCCATGCTGGGGTCGCATACTCCAGGATTGGTCTTACGTTTGTGGTGTACAAGATTCTAAACGATTCCTTACACAGGTTCCTGAAAGCTGTTCTGATGTTAGCCAGCCTCGCATATGCCGCAGACGTAATTCTCTTTATGTGGGCTTCAGGAGACAGGTTTGGTGTAATATCAATTCCTAGATCTTTCTCTCTCTCCGTTTCATTAAGTACTTCATCTTCTATTCTGTATCTTATGTCTGGCCTCCTGTTTCCACTGCCTAGTTTCATTACTTTGCATTTACTCGGGTTAAACTTTAGCAGCCATTTGTTGGACCATTCATTCAGTCTTTCTAGGTCGTCCTGTAGCCTCCTACTATCATCCTCTGTTTCAATCCTCCTCATAATTTTTGCATCATCAAATATTGAGAGAAACGATTCTATACCCACTGGGAGATCATTTACATATATCAGAAAAAGTACTGGTCCAAGGACTGACCCCTGCGGGACTCCACTCGTAACGTCTCGCCAATCTGAGACCTTACCCCCTCACACTGGCTCGTTGTCTCCTGTTGCTTAGGTACTCCTTTATCCAATGGAGTGCCTTCCCTTTCACTCCAGCCTGCATCTCCAGCTTTTTCACTTGTCTCTTGTGTGGTACTGTATCAAAGGCTTTTTGACAATCCAAAAATATGCAGTCTGCCCACCCCTCTCTTTCTTGCCCGATTTTTGTTGCCTTGTCATAGAATTCAATTAGCCCTGTGAGGCAGGACTTGCCATCTCTGAACTCATGTTGATGCTGTGTTACAAAGTTCTTTCGCTCCAGATGTTCCACTATCTTTCTTCGCACAATCTTCTTCATCAGCTTGCATGGTATGCAGGTTAGGGACACTGGCCTGTAGTTCAGTGCATCCTGCCTATCCCCTTTCTTGTATTTTGGAACTACGTTAGCTGCCTTCCAAATTTCTGGCAGTTCCCCTGTTGCCAGTGATTTGTTATACGCTGTGGAGAGTGGCAGGCACAGTGCTTCTGCTCCTTCCCTTAGTATCCAAGGGGAGATTCCATCTGGGCCTATAGCCTTTGTCAAATCCAACTGTAGTAAACACTTCTATACTTCCCCACTCAAACTCTTCTAGTGGTTCCTCGTTCACTATTCCCTCTCTTATCTCTGGAATCTCTCCCTGCTCTAAGGTGAAGACCTCCTGGAATTTCTTATTCAGTTCCTCACACACTTCCCTGTCGTTTGTAGTGAATCCTTCTGCCCCTATCCTTATATTCATTACCTGTTCCTTTACTGTTGTTTTTCTCCTGATGTGGCTGTGCAGCAATTTAGGATGAATCTTTGCCTTGCTTGCGATGTCATTTTCATATTGTCTTTCTGCCTCTCTTCTCATCCTGATATATTCATTCCAGGCACTCTGGTATCTTTCTCTGCTCTCAAGTGTCCTGTTATTCCTATAGTTTCTCCATGCCCTTTTAATTTGCTGCTTAGCTAGCCTACATCTCTGATTAAACCATGGGTTCCTGATCTTCATTTCATTGGTTTCCTTTTGGACTGGGGCAAACATGTTTGCTGCTTTCTTGCACTTGTGCGTGATGAAGTCCATCATGTCTTAGGCCGTCTTTTCCCTGAGCTCTGTTTACCATGTTATATCTGTTAGGAATTTTCTCAACTCCTCATAGTTTCCCTTTTGGAATGCCAGTTTTTTGTTTTCAGTACCCCTCCTCGAGTTCAATAACCTTTCCTCAACCAGATACTCAAACGCCAGTACACTGTGGTCGCTCATTCCTACTGGGGCCTCATAGCCGATTTTCTTTATGTCGCAGTCGTTCAGAGTGAAGACTAGGTCGAGTCTCGCTGGTTCCTCGTTTCCTCTCATCCTAGTGGGTTCCCTGACATGTTGGCTTAGAAAGGTTCTTGTCGCCACCTCCATTAGCTTGGCTCTCCATGTATCCTCTCCTCCATACGGTTCCTTGTTCTCCCAGTCTATCTTTCCGTGATTGAAGTCTCTCATGATGAGCAGATGGGATCTATTTCTGCAAGCAGCAGAGGCTGCCTTCTCAATTATAGTGTTAACTGCCATGTTGTTGTTGTCATACTCTTGCCTTGATCTTCTGTCATTTGGTGGAGGGTTATATATCACTGCTACTACTACTTTTGGTACTCCCAATATCATGGTGCCTGTTATGTAGTCTCTGATTCCCTCGCAGCCCGGGATGATCATCTCCTTGAAGCTCCATTCCTTTCTCATTAGTAGGGCCATTTCATGTGTGTGTGTGTTTGTGTGTTTGCGTTTGTGTGTGTGTGTACTCACCTAATTGTACTCACCTAATTTTGCTTGCGGGGGATGAGTTCTGACTCTTTGGTCCCGCCTCTCAACTGTCAATCAACTGATGTACAGATTCCTGAGCCTACTTGACTCTATCATATCTACATTTGAAACTGTGTATGGAGTCAGCCTCCACCACATCACTGCCTAATGCATCATATTCATCATCATATGTTTCTATCATATTCCTGTCTGGGTCTTCTGTCATTTGGTGGTGGATTATAAATGACTACGACTA
Organism: Procambarus clarkii; assembly: GCF_040958095.1. Lineage (NCBI taxonomy): Eukaryota > Metazoa > Arthropoda > Malacostraca > Decapoda > Cambaridae > Procambarus > Procambarus clarkii. The sequence goes on along the minus strand of NC_091203.1, from coordinate 31,331,898 downwards.
TAATTTTTTGCCTTCCAGTTGTTATTGTACCTGTTATGTAGTCCCTGAAACCTTCACATCCCTGAACAACCATCTCCTCAATATCCCAGCCTTTTCTTACCACACACACACACACACACAGTGTGTGTGTGTGTGTGTAATTACCTAAGTGTAATTACCTAAGTGTAGTTACAGGATGAGAGCTACGCTCGTGGTGTCCCGTCTTCCCAGCACTCTTTGTCATATAACGCTTTGAAACTACTGACGGTCTTGGCCTCCAACACCTTCTCACCTAACTTGTTCCAACCGTCTACCACTCTGTTTGCGAAAGTGAATTTTCTTATATTTCTTCGGCATCTGTGTTTAGCTAGTTTAAATCTATAACCTCTTGTTCTTAAAGTTCCAGGTCACAGGAAATCTTCGTTATCGATTTTATCAGTTACTATTTTGTATGTAGTGATCATATCTCCTCTTTTTCTTCTGTCTTCCAGTTTCGGCATATTTAATGCCTCTAATCTCTCCTCGTAGCTCTTGCTCTTCAGTTCTGGGAGCCACTTAGTAGCATGTCTTTACACCTTTTCCAGTTTGTTGATATGCTTCTTAAGATATGGGCACCACACAACCGCTGCATATTCTAGCCATGGCCTAACAAAAGTCGTGAACAATTTCTTTAGTATATCGCTATCCATGTATTTAAAAGCAATTCTGAAGTTAGAAAGCGTGGCATAGGTTCCTCGCACAATATTCTTTATGTGGTCCTCAGGTGATAGTTTTCTATCTAGAACCACTCCTAGATCTCTTTCTTTATCAGAATTCTTTAAAGATTTCTCACATAATATATAGGTTGTGTGAGGTCTATGTTCTCCTATTCCACATTCCATAACATGGCATTTATTAACATTAAATTCCATTTGCCAAGTGGTACTCTATATACTTATTTTGTCCAGGTCATCTTGAAGGGCATGACAATCATCTAAGTTTCTTATCCTTCCTATTATCTTAGCATCATCAGCAAACATGTTCATATAATTCTGTATACCAACTGGTAGATCATTTATGTAGACAATAAACATCACTGGTGCAAGAACTGAACCCTGTGGTACTCCACTTGTGACATTTCTCCAGTCCGATACATTGCCTCTGATCACTGCCCTCATTTTTCTATCAGTCAGAAAATTTTTCATCTATGTTAGAAGCTTACCTGTCACCCCTCCAATATTTTCCAGTTTCCAGAACAACCTTTTATGTGGGAACTCTGTCGAAAGCCTTTTTTATGTCCAGATAGATGCAGTCAACCCAACCATCTCTTTCCTGTAATATCTCTGTTGCTCGATCATAGAAACTGAGTAAATTCGATACAGAGGATCTTCCAGATCGAAAACCATACTGTCTGTCTGATATTATATCATTTCTCTCCAGGTGTTCTACCCATTTAGTTTTAATTATTTTTCCAATATTTTGACTATTACACTTGTCAATGATACCGGTCTATAATTAAGGGGGTCTTCCCTGCTTCCTCTTTTGTAGATTGGAACTGTTAGCCTTTTTCCACACATCAGCTACAACTCCTGTAAACAGGGATGCCTGAAAAATCAGTTGAAGTGGAATGCTGAGCTCAGGTGCACATTCTTTCAGAACCCATGGTGAAACTCCATCTGGACCAACTGCTTTGTTCTTATTTAGCTCCTTGAGCATTTTTTCCACTTCGTCTCTAGACACCTCTATGTGCTCTATGTTGTTCTCTGGAATTCTTATTGTATCTGGTTCCCTGAAGATTTCATTTTGTACAAACACACTTTGGAACTTTTCGTTTAATGTTTCACACATTTCCTTTTCATTTTCCGAGAATCTATTTCCCATTTTCAACCTTTGAATATTATCCTTTACCTGCAATTTGTTGTTTATGAATTTTATAGAATAGACCAGGTTCTGTTTTACATTTGTCTGCAATCCCTTTTTCAAAATTTCTTTCTGCCTCTCTCCTCACTGCCGTGTAGTTGTTTCTCGCATCTTTGTATCGCTGGTATGTTTGGAGGTTTGGCCTCTTCCAGTATTGATTCCATTTTTGTGTCTTTTGGTCTCTGGCCCTCTCGCAATTTCTGTTGAACCTATCCCGTTTCCTAGTTCTGCATCTGTTTTGGTATAATTTTTTTTGTGCCTTCTTCATATATTTCACAAAACTTGACATAAATCTCATTCACTTCCTTGCCTAGCAACAAGTCTGTCCAATTATACTCACTAAAAAAATTTCTAAGGTTGCCATAAAGTCCTCTCCTAAAGTCAGGTTTTTCAATTGCATCAACCTTCATATTTTCTTCCAGATAATAATGCATTGCATACTTTATTCCCAAAAAGACATGGTCACTTTTACCCAAGGGAGGAAGGTACTGAATGTCAAATATTTCTTCCTCCTTCCTGGTAAATATCAAATCTAGCATGGAGGAAACGTCCCCTTCCCTCATCCTCGTAGCTTGTTTAACAGGTTGATACAAGATAAGAGTGTGTGTGTGTGTGTGTGTGTGTACTCACCTAATTGTGCTTGCGGGGGTTGAGATTTAGCTCTTTGGTCCCGCCTCTCAACTGTCAATCAATTGGTGTACAGATTCCTGAGCCTACTGGGCTCTATCGTATCTACATTTGAAACTGTGTACGGAGTCAGCCTACACCATATCACTTCCTAGTGCATTCCATTTATTAACTACTCTGACACTGAAAAAGTTCTTTCTATCGTCTCTTTGACTCATCTGGGTACTAAGTTTCCACCTATGTCCCCTTGTTCGTGTCCCACCCGTGCTGAAGAGTTTGTCTTTGTCCACCCTGTCAATTTCCCTCAGAATTTTGTAGGTGGTTATCATGTCTCCCCTTACTCTTCTGTTTTACAGGGATGTGAGGTTCAGCTCCTTTAGCCTTTCCTCATAGCTCATTCCTCTCAGTTTCGGGGCGAGCCTGGTGGCATACCGCTGAATCTTCTCTAACTTTTTTTTTTTTTTTTTTTTTTTTTTTTTTTTTTTTTTTTTAGATACATACAAGAGTTGTTACATTCTTGTACAGCCACTAGTACGCGTAGCGTTTTGGGCAGGTCCCTGGAATACGATCCCCTGCCGCAAAGAATCGTTTTTTCATCCAAGTACACATTTTACTGTTGCGTTAAACAGAGGCTACAGTTAAGGAATTGCGCCCAGTAAATCCTCCCCGGGCAGGATACGAACCCATGACATAGCGCTCGCGGAACGCTAGGCGAGTGTCTTACCACTACACCACGGAGACTACAAACTAGATATTGTTATGATCTCAGCCAACAGGAGAAACGAGTCTCCCTCCTTGAGAGTTATTCAGCAAGCCTGACCTGATTATAAGGTCTAGCAAATATTGAGGTGATAACCCATATGAAAAATAGTATGGTGGATTCAATGAACAATTTAAGATTATGGGCAATGAAGAAGAAAACAGATAAATGACTAGCTAGGAGATGTGGATATTTTGCTGGAGGCGTGAGGCTCGCTTCTGGAGGGGCTTTAACCTCACTTGAGTGCCAAACATCGCAGGGGAAAGCCGCGCTCCGTTGAGCTCCCGTCAGAAGGGAACCCCTAGTGATATATCTCGAAGAGAAGAGAAGTGTGCAGACGTACCAGCTGTGGAATCGAGCTGGGGACGTATGGTCTCAAGTCGTGGGCGAAGAGGAGAGTATTAAACCGCCCTGAGGCATTATTGTGGGCCGTGGAAGCGTCCTGACCAAGCTCTGTCAGAGGGATAGCGCCCTCGACTACACAATCTGTGGTAAGCACGATTTAAGCCAGTTCATAGTGATTGCTTGTAGTTGGTCGTGTGCCCAGCGACAGTAGCAATGTTTATTGATAAGTTAGGCATGTTTAATAAGGCAAAAGGCCTGAAATAAGAGAGTGGAGAGGGAGGAACACGGAGCGACGTCCGCCCCCTCTGAGCGCTGGCAGGCAACTGAGGGAGCCTGGCTCCTGACGGTGAAGGACCCTCCCTGAGTGAGGAGGCCCGCCGGGCGAGGTGGAGTATGGACACGCCCAAAACGGGGGAGTCCACTCTCACTGTATGTAGAGGACAGATAGAGATTTGAGGCAAACATATTGTGTGATTATTTTTGTTTATGTGTTAAAGGGGAAACATTTTATTGGAGTGTTGATGGGTTGCAGGTTTGTCTTTGGGGAAGAAGTTGCTGAGAACTTCGAAGCCAGCACAGATGAAGTAATTGATGAGACTCCAAGGTAGTGAAGCAGAGGACCTCGAGCTGTGAGAAGAAGTAGTGAAGAGGAGTGTCACGTGCTTCTGTAGAGGTGGTGAAGCACCATAGTTGCTCGAGGGAACTTCATGGTGTAGCAGCCAAGAGAGCTGTGGAGGACCCTAGCAGAAGGGTGAAGCACCGTAGTTGCTCAAGGAAACTTCATGATAGCAGCCTGGAGGAGCTGCAGAGGATCCTGGTAGTGAAGCCCGGAAGAAACTAAAGATATTAGGGTAGTGAACTTCCAGAGGTGGAAGGGAAGTTCTGGTGGATTACTTATAGGGAGTTGATAGTGTTTGGTTGTCATTAGCGTGCAAGACGCAGTGAGAGGTGAGTGACTGTTTGCATTCTTATGTTAAGGAGTGTTTTATACTGAAGTTTAGAGTTACAGTCGTAGGCGGATTACCTACAGATGTATGCGTTCTAGGACTGATAGAGTGATCGATTGATCATTGTTGTGTATCAATGAACATTTATACTGATATATGTTATTGCATTCAAATGCTGATTTTCTTTGTACACATTTATAGATACATATATATATTCTCTTGCTGATGGTGCAACAGTGTATGTAGACTTGATCAACTTAAGGAGGTTGATAGTATCAGGTGGTGAACCAGGAGATAGGACACCACTTGATAAGCTGATGATAGAGTTCTGATGATGTTGGAGTGCAACCTGATTGTAATAGTATAGAGTATAGGATTCATTATTACTGTATGTGTGTATGTATTGTGTATGTGCTTTGTTCAGTAAATGTATCCCAATTTGCCGGTGTTTGCCCTTGTCCTAGTGAGGCTTCCCAAGGGGTAGTAAAGAAGGAGAGAGAGAGAGAAAGAACCAAGAACCACTGCTGTGGACAGGGTAGGAGGTAATACTAGTAAGTCATAGGGGATTGAGGAGATCATATCTCATAAGGAGAGAGTGAGGAGTCACAGCGGCTCGAGTGGGTGTGTGCACATGACAACGAGGCTAAGTGTTGGAGCCGCATCCCCTAAACGTGTGACGTTGAGCCCCTATCCAAGAGCCAGAAGCGCCAAGGGTGATCTCCTGGTATAAGCACTCTACCGAGTTGTGGGTTGGGTTGTCCATAGAGAAGGATCAACGACGACAACACCAACCAACCCACAGACTATAATAGTATGGACTCCAGGCTGGAGCTACATACTCCAGGATTGGTCTTACATAATTGGTATACAGGGTCCTGAACGATTCCTTACACAAGTTCTAAAGGCAGTTCTTATGTGTGTGTGTGTACTCACCTAATTGTGCTTGCGGGGGTGAAGCTCTGGCTCTTTGGTCCCGCCTCTCAACCGTCAATCAACAGGTATACAGGTTCCTGAGCCTATTGGGCTCTATCATATCTACACTTAAAACTGTGTATGGAGTCAGCCTCCACCACATCACTTCCTAGTGCATTCCATTTATTAACTACTCTGACACTGAAAAAATTCTTTCTAACGTCTCTGTGACTCATCTGGGTACTAAGTTTCCACCTGTGTCCCCTTGTTCGTGTCCCACCCGTGCTGAAGAGTTTGTCTTTGTCCACCCTGTTAATTCCCCTGAGAATTTTGTAGGTATTATCATGTCTCCCCTTACTCTTCTGTTTTCCAGGGATGTGAGGTTCAGCTCTTCTAGCCTTTCCTCGTAACTCATTCCTCTCAGTTCCGGGACAAGCCTGGTGGCATACCGCTGAATCTTCTCTAACTTTGTCTTGTGTTTAACTAGGTATGGACTCCAGGCTGGAGCTGCATACTCCAGGATTTGTCTTACATAAGTGGTATACAGGGTCCTGAACGATTCCTTACACAAGTTTCGAAAGGCAGTTCTTATGTTGGCCAGTCTAGCATATGCCGCTGATGATATTCTTTTGATGTGGACCTCTGGGGACATGTTCGGTGTGATATCAACCCCCAGATCTTTCTCTCTATTTGACTCTTGCAGGATTTCACCTCCTAGATGATACCTTGTGTTCAGCATCCTGCTCCCTTCGCCTAATTTCATTACCTTACACTTTCCCGAGTTGAACTTTAGCAGCCATTTTCTAAACCATTCCTCTAGTTTGTCCAGGTCATCCTGTAGTCTCTGTCTATCTTCATCCGTCTTGATTCTTCTCATATTTTTTGCATCATCAGCAAACATTGAGAGGAACGTGTCTATACCCTCCGGAAGATCGTTTACATATATTAGAAACAGGATGGGTCCAAGTACTGAGCCCTGTGGGACTCCGCTGGTGACATCTCGCCACTCTGATGTCTCCCCCCTTACCGTTACTCGCTGTTTCCTGTTTCTTGAGTATTCCCATATCCACTGGAGCTCCTTCCCTTTTACTCCTGCCTGTTGCTCCAACTTTTTTAACAGCCTTTTATGGGGTACTGTGTCAAAGGCTTTCTGGCAGTCCAGGAAAATGCAGTCGGCCCACCCTTCTCTTTCCTGCCTAATTTTTGTTGCCTGGTCATAGAATTCTATTAAACCTATGAGGCACGATTTACCATCCCTGAACCCATGTTGGTGGTGCATTACAAAGTTATTTCCCTCCAGGTGCTCTTCGAGCCTTTTCCTCACGATCTTCTCCATCACCTTGCATGGTATACAAGTTAGGGAAACTGGCGTGTAGTTCAGTGCCTCTTGCCTGTCACCCTTCTTGTATATTGGGACTACGTTAGCTGTCTTCCAACTTTCTGGTAAGTCTCCTGTTTCCAGTGGCCTGTTATACACTATAGAGAGTGGCATACTTAGTGCTTCTGCACCTTCCCCACCTCCCCTTCCGGCCCATTGGCGTCGTGAGGGGGCTTGGTGGACGGCTGCCGGAGTGTGATGCTCCGTTGGGCAGTCCTCTGTCCTTTTCTGGCCTTGCACTCCTGCTGCTGTCTTCTCCAATTGTGCCGGATCGCTTTTCCTTTTCCTTATGTTTCGTTTTTCTCCCCCCTCTTCTATCTGCTTGTCGTTTCCTGCCGACCTTTTGCTTGTTTTGGATTATTTCTTTGGACTTCTTCTGTTTTGACGCCCGGGTGCTTGAGGAGGCATACTCTTGCACCCGTAGAACTGTAGTACCCAACGTCTCGAGCGAGGGGAACCTTTTATTGTCAATCCCCCTTTCGTCGCTGAACCCGATCTCGACGGACTGACGGTTCTTAAGGTGGCGTTTGTGGGGCGTATACTCACGACGCACCCCTAGGGGGCCCCGGCATGATCGGCGATAGCTTCCTGTTGGGTGTCCTGCCTCTAATTGTGGCTCTATGGTGGGTATGGGGGCACATTCGTGGATGAATTTGTCACTTTTCGTCTCTATGTCGTTGAATGTTTCCGTTGTACCCTCTCACGCTCGTGGGGTGGGCGACCAAGCCCCCGATTCGGCCTGTATTGGAAGACCAGGCTCTGTAGCTCCCGCTGCGTTGGGCCCCGACCTTGCTCCTCCTTTGACCGTCCTGACTTCTTCCCCCAGCTCCCCTCCCTCCTCTGGGGTTGGGTCGAGCCTCCAGCCCCCGGTGGTGACCACTTCGTCCCCTGGTGTGGCTAAGTCTTTCGTTGTGACTACTGCGCCTTTTGACCCCTCTCTCTCTAGGGGTTCTCAACGCCGTTCACGCCCCAACCGCACTCGCTCGATTCCTTCCCGTGCTGATGCGTATCAGGCCTTGTTTGGTCCTGCTTCATGGGCCAAATACTTTGATCTCCTCCCTCTTGATTCTGCGCCTCCTGACGATTTCTCCCTCCATCGGCATTTTGTAGATTCCGTGGATGCGTGTGTTACTTTCAACCCCACTCGTCTCGGTACACGTGTCGTTGCTGCTCCTTCTCAAGATGCGGCTTCCCGCTTGGCTGCCTTATCTTGCCTTGGCGAGATCCCTGTTCGGGTCTCCAAGAACGTTCAGATGAATTCCAGTGTTGGCACTATTCTCCCACCCCATGTTGCAACCGGTGTTCAGAATCTGCAGGATTGCCACGATGATATTCGGCATATCCTTGATGCCCAAGGCCATTCTGTCCTCCAGGTTGACTCGTTTACTCGTCCCCCTCGTGGTCGTCGCTGTCAACCCCTTCGCGTTGTGAAGATCACCTTTGATGGTAGGACCCTTCCATCCTCTGTCATTCTTGCTGGTGCTAGGTGCTCTGTCCAGGAGTATATTCCTTCTCGACTTTGTAATAAGTGCTGGAGGTTTGGGCATGGTGCCCTCCGCTGCTCTGGGACTGTCTCTCTCTGTCCTTTGTGTGGGAGTGAAGGTCACTCTAAGTCGGAGTGCACTTCTCCCCAAGCTCGCTGCCTCAACTGCGGTGAGGCCCATCCTACCTTCTCCCGTGCCTGTGTCCATTACAAGCTTGAGGCGGCCGTCCTTAACCTGAAGCACCGGGAGCGTTTGTCTTTTCCTGAGGCGAGGCGCCAGGTTCGCCGGCTCCCGCCTTATACAAACATCTCTTATGCTCGCGTGTTGCGCTCTTCCTCTCCTCGTCCTTCCCCCCTTCCTCAGACTCTCAACCGTTTCCGGGCCTTGGACCCTGATATGCCCACTGCCCCCTCCTCTGTTCCTTTGAGTTCTTTCCCGAGGGGTCCCCCTCCTGGTCCTCTGTCTGGGGTTCCCCTTCTTTCAACCCGGTCTGTCATGTCTCCTGTGTCTTCTTCCTCGTCCCCCTCCGATCCTCCTTCCCATTCTCTTCCTCCATCTATCGGCTCTCCCCACCGCCTGTCGGTGCGAGCGGATGTCCATCGCTCTCCTAACGGCCGTCGTGTGTGCTCTCGTTCGGCTTCTCCTGTTGGGACACTGGAATCCGTTGCCCGGTACGTAGTTGCTGGGACACCGGTCTCTTTAAGTCAGAAGCGTAAGCCTGGCTCCTCTCCTTCCTCTTCCCCGGCGGGTAAGAAGGCTTCGCTTTCTTCCTTAGCTCCTACTTCTGGCTCTGTTGCTCCTTCCCCTCCCGTTTCAGTGATTGCGCCCCCTGTTCCTGCTATGGAGGTTTCTTTGGCCCCTGCTTCCCTTTCGGTTGCTGCTCTTGCTGGGGTGCGCTCCCCTCTTTCTACTCCCCCTCTTCCTGCTGCTGTCCTTGACTGCTCCTCTCCGTTGTCTCCTCCTCCTCCTCCGGACCCCGCCCGCCCACCTCTGATCTGTTCTCCCGTTTCCTTCCCTCCGTCTTTGCTCAGTTTACCCATGCCCCCTAACCCTGACTTTGCTGACCCTGATCCCGACCCTGATATTCTTTAACGTGCTCTGTTGCTCTTTCGCCTTTCTTTCTTCCTTGTTCTCTGTTTTTGTCCTTTCTCTTCTCGTCGTTGTCCATTCTTCAATGGAACGTTCGAGGTTATTACGCCAATTTCCTCGAACTCCAACTTCTGATTTCGCGGTTTTCGCCCCTTTGTGTCTGTCTCCAGGAGCCAATGCTTGGTGCTCGTCCTGGTCGTTTTCGTGGCTATTCCTTTCTCTCCCCCCCCTCCCCGCCATTGCTGGGGCTTCTAATTCTTCTGCTCTCTTGATTCGTGCAGATGTTCCCTTTGTTCCTTTACTTTTTCCTTTGCCTCTCCATTGTTCTGCTGCTCGTATCTTTGTGGGGAAATGGTACACAGTTTGTTCCATTTATCTCCCCCCGAGTGTCCCGCTCTCTCTTCCTGATTTGAAACACCTCCTAGACTCCTTGCCGGAGCCTGTGCTCCTGCTGGGTGACTTCAATTGTCGTCATTCTCTTTGGGGTGACGTTCTGACGAATACCCGGGGTCGCCTCCTTGAGCCGTTTCTCCTATCTTCTTCCCTGTCTCTTCTGAATTCTGGTGAGCCCACTCATTTGGACTCTCGGACTCGCACCCTTTCTTGTCTTGATCTTTCTCTCTGCTCTTCTCTTTACTTAGATTTCACGTGGCAGGTTCTTGATGACCTCCATGGAAGTGATCATTTCCCCATCCTTGTTTCCTTTTTCTCTTTTCGCCCTTCCCTCTCTTTCCCTAGGTGGCAGTTTGCTAAGGCAGACTGGGCCCTATTTACCCTCAGTGCTGCTCTCTCTGACCTCTTCCTTCTGCCTCTCTCTCGTGCTCTCCTCCTTTTTCATGACACTGTCTTCAACGCTGCCCTCCGCTCTATTCCTCGCTCTTCCTCTTGGGGTCCACGGAAGTGCGTTCCCTGGTGGAATGCGGACTGTGCTCGGGCTGTCCGCTGTAAGCGTGCAGCCTGGAAGAGACACCGCCGTAGGCAGACCACCGATTCTTTTCTTTTCTTTCGGAAAGCGAGTGCGGTGGCCCGTAGGGCCATCCGTACGGCTAAACGTGAATGTTGGGCATCTTATGTCTCAACAATTACGCCCGAAACCCCTCTGGCCCAGATCTGGAAGCGTATCCGCAAGATAGCGGGTAAGTTCGTTCCCGATGTTTCACCGGTCCTTCACCTCCATGATACTCTTGTGGCGGACCCGTTGCAGGTCGCTTCCGAACTGGGTTTCCACTTTTCTTCTGTTAGCTCTGGTCTTCATCTTCCCCAATCTTTCCTTCTTCGTAAACCTGTCCTTGAGTCTCGTCCTTTAGATTTCTGCACTCATCTTCAGCTTCCCTATAATGATCCCTTCTCTCTCTCTCTGAACTTAGTTCTGCCCAAGCCCTCTGCGGTTCTACGGCGGCGGGCTCCGATGGTATTCATTATGAGATGCTTCGCCATCTCCCTCCGAGCACGTCTCAGTATTTACTGAGTCTGTATAATCGGATCTGGGAGTCGTCGTCAGTCCCTGAGGACTGGCTCGATGCCGTTGTCCTCCCTGTTCGCAAACCGGGGTCTCTGGGTACTTCCCCTAAGGACTTTCGCCCTATTGCTCTCACAAGTTGTGTCTGCAAACTCTTTGAACGTATGGTTAACGTTCGTCTGATGTGGTTCCTGGAACACCATCACATCCTCTCCCCTTCTCAATTTGGTTTCCGCAAGTGCCGCAGCACGACAGATGTCCTGGTGAACTTGGAGGTCTATATTCGTACTGCTTTTGCTGCGAAGACCTCCGTTGTTGCCGTCCTTTTTGACCTGGAAAAGGCTTACGACACCACTTGGCGTTATCATATCCTATCTCAACTTCATTCTTTTGGCCTTCGTGGTCATCTCCCTCTCTTTCTCCGCAGCTTCCTCTCTCATCGTTCCTTTCGGGTGCGCCTTGGTACCGCTCTCTCTCCCTCTTTTCAGCAATACGAAGGTGTGCCCCAGGGTAGTGTTCTGAGCACTACTCTTTTTCTGGTTGCCCTCAATGGTCTTCTTTCCTCTCTTCCTTCTGGTGTCTTCTCTGCTCTCTATGTCGATGATCTTACCCTTTGTTGTCAGGGTGATGATTCGCCTCTCCTTCAACGCCGGCTTCAACTTGCAATTGATGCCGTGTCGTCTTGGGCCACAGATCATGGTTCAAGTTCTCTACTTCTAAGACTTGTGCCATGACTTTTACGCGGAAACAGGTTGTTCTTCGTCCCTCTTTGTCACTTTATGGTCATTCCCTTGAATACAAAGATTCCGCGAAACTTTTGGGGTTATTCCTTGACCCTCGTTTGTCTTGGTCTCCCCATATCTCTTACCTCCGTGTTGAGTGCTCTAAGGCCCTTACCCTCCTTCGGGTCTTGTCCCATACTTCTTGGGGAGCAGATAGGCGCACTCTCCTTGCTTTACATTCCTCTCTCGTCCTGTCTAAGCTCGATTATGGTTGCCCTGCTTACTCGTCTGCTTCTCCTTCTACTCTTTGCCGTCTTGATGCTTTGCACCATACTGGGTTGCGCCTCAGTTCTGGTGCCTTTCGTTCGACTCCCATCCTTAGCTTGTATGTTGACACTGGCTTCCTGTCTCTCCAGGACCGCCGTGATCGCTACTGTCTTCGCTATCTTGCGCGGTCCTTGCAACATCCTTCCTCTCGCCTCTGTCGTGCTTTAACTTTTACCCCTCCTGCGGTTCCTGTTCCTCTTCACCACCTCCCTCTTTCTGTCCGGTTATCTCGCCTACAGGATTCTCTTTCCGTTCGTATTTCTGATGTTTCTCCTCGTGTTGTTCCTTCTTTGCCCCCGTGGAGGGTCCCTCTTCCGCGGTTTTGTACATCCTTGACCCGTATCACTAAAGCTTTTACCCCTCCTACGGTTCTAAAACGCCTTTTCCTCGAGCACTTTTCTTCTCACTCCCGCTCCGTTTCTGTCTTCACCGATGGGTCTAAGTCAGCGGACGGTGTTGGCTACTCTGTTGTTTTTCCTGATCGCACTTATATGTGTCGCTTGCCTCCGGTGACTAGCATCTTTACAGCGGAACTTTATGCTATTCTCTATGCTCTTCGTCTCCTGCTTTCTCGTTGTCAGTCTTCCTTTGTGGTTGTTGTTGACTCTCGTAGTGCCCTCATGGCTCTCGGGTCCTTTAATCCGGTTCATCCAGTAGTTGTCGAGATCCAGCATTGGCTGTTTCTTGTTCACAGTAAATTTAAGTCGGTTGAGTTTTGTTGGGTTCCCAGCCATATTGGTGTGTCTTTAAATGAGCGTGCGGATGCTGCCGCCAAGGAAGCTGTCCGCTCTTGTCCCATCTCTCGTAAAGGCATTCCGTATTCCGACTTTTACCCGGTTATCCATTCCTCAGTCCTTACCCGTTGGCAGGCTTCTTGGTTGTCTGTTACTGGTAACAAGCTACGTACTCTTAAATGTTGTGTTTCCTCGTGGCCGTCCTCCTTCCACCGTAACCGGCGGTGGGAAACAGCTCTGGCGAGGTTGCGTATTGGCCATACTCGCTTAACCCATGGTCACTTGATGGAGCGCCGCCCTGCTCCTTATTGTCCTAGTTGCATTGTCCCTCTTACGGTCGTGCATGTCCTTCTTGAATGTCCTGACTTCCAGGACGAGCGTGTGTCTTGCTTTCCGACCGCCCCTCGCGGTCACTTGTCCCTCGATAGCATTCTTGGTGACTCGGATACTTCTGATATCGTTCGCCTTATGTGTTTTTGTTCTCGTATTGGCATCCTTGGTGATATTTAGCGCCCTCTGATTATTTTGCGTATTTGATGGTGCTACATAGCCTTCCCGGTTTGGTGCCTTCTTTTGATAATTACTTACTTACTTACTTCTGCACCTTCCTTTAGCATCTATGGTGAGATTCTGTGAGGCCCAACAGCCTTTGTCACATCCAGCTCCAACAGACACCTTTTGACCTCATCACTGGTGAGGTCAAATTCTGCCAAGGTTGCTTGGTTTGCCTCCTCCTCATTTAGTGCAGGGGCTTCTCCTTGTTCTATTGTGAAGACCTCCTGGAATCTCTTGTTGAGTTCTTCACACACCTTGTCATTCTCTTTGTATGTGTTCTCTCCTTTTCGCAGTTTCATGTGTGTGTGTGTGTGTGTGTGTGTGTGTGTGTGTGTGTGTGTGTGTGTGTGTGTGTGTGTGTGTGTGTGTGTGTGTGTGTGTGTGTGTGTGTGTGTGTGTGTGTGTGTGTGTGTGTGTGTGTGTGTGTGTGTGTGTGTGTGTGTGTGTGTGTGTGTGTGTGTGTGTGTGTGTGTGTGTGTGTGTGTGTGTGTGCGTGTGTGTGTGTGTGTGAGTGTGTTCTGTTCCCATGTTATATTTGCTAAGAATTTTCTTACCTCCTCATAGTTTCCATTACGGAATGCTAGCCTTTTGCTTTCAGTTCCCTTTCTTGAGTACTTTAACCCTTCCTTGACCAGATTACCAAATGTCAGTTTACTGTGATCGCTCATTCCTACTAGGGCCTCGAATTCAATTTCCCTTATATCGAAGTCATTCAGAGTGGTGAAGACAAGGTCGAGTCTTGCTGGTTAATCGTTTCCCCTCATTCTTGTGGGTTCCCTGACATGCTGGCTTAAAACGTTTTTTGTTGCCACCTCCAGTAGTTTAGCTCTCTATGTTTCCTTTCTCACCATGTGGTTCCTGGTTCTCCCAGTCAATCCTTCCATGATCGAAGTCCCCCATGATGAGCAGATTGGATTGAATTCTAAAGGCAGCAGAGGCTGCCCACTCAATTATATTGTTAACTGCCATGTTGTTTCTGTCATACTCTTGCCTGGGTCTTCTGCCGTTTGGTGGAGGGTTATATATCACAGCTACTACTACTCTTGGTCCTCCCATCGTCATAGTGCCTGTTATGTAGTCACTAAACCCCCTCGCAGCCTGGGATAACCATCTCCTTGAAATTCCATTCCTCTCTCATGAGTTTGGCCACTCCTCCTCCTCCCCCTACCCTCCCTCTCTTTCCTTATTACAGTGTATTACTAGTGTATTATAGTCCTGGGGGAACACTGCATTCATTATGATTCCTGAGAGTTTTGTTTCCGTGAGGATAACGTAATAGTACCCTTATCCAGGTTTATTACTTGTACTCTTTCCCTAAGCTCACTTGGTTTGTTTGTAATCCCATCTATGTTTGAATACATCACCTTGAATCTGGCTCTTTTCTGTTCATCCTCAGTTTCTGGTGGTTCCACTGGCGTAGGTGAACATGGAGGGTCCGGGATGGGGGAGGGGGAAGGCTAGGCACTGGGTTGTGAAGGGGGCTGAGGGTAAGGTGGACCTAGGTTGGGAGGGGGCTGGGAGGATCTGGTTTGGAGAGGGTGGGAGCGAAGGGAGGGCTTTGAGGGGTGGGAGAGAAGGGGGGGGGGGGCTTGGGAGGTTGGGAAAAGAGGGGGCTTGGGGGGGTAGGGGAGGAGGGAGGAAGGGTTTGGGGTGTTGGGGTGAAAGAAGGGCTTTGGGGGGGGGAGGCTTTGAAGGGAGAGCTTGTTGAGGCAAAAGAGGAGGGGGGGGGGCTTGGGAGGGGGTGAGGGAGAAAGGAGGGCTTAGTGGTGTGTGGGAGAAGGAAGGGCTTAGTTGGTGGGGAAAAATGAGGGGTAGGGAGGTGGGGAAGTAGGGAGGGCTTAGGGTGGTGGGAGAGAAGGAGGGGCTTGGGGTGAATAAGAAGGGAGGGCTTGGGGGAGAAGGGAGGGTTTGGGGGGAGGTAGAGAGGGGAGGCCTTAAGGAGAGGGGAGGCCTTAAGGAGAGGGAGGAGGGTGGTCCAGGTGGCCACTCAGTGGGGGGCTTGTAGGTGCTGGGGTAGGTAGAGCATCTATTGGGTGGGATGTGCGTGTGATCCTCCTCTCACTGGGGCTGATGAACTGCCTGTGAATGGTTCCCCACTCCCCTCTGGGATCGTAGGGTTCTGGGCTGTGGTTCTCTGATTCCTGTATCTCTCTTTGCACTTGTTCCTTGCTGCTGCTGTCTTCAATCTCTCCTCCTTGGTCATATTCCTATGCAGGAATACCTTTTTGAAATTCAGTACATTGAATAGGCTGCTGCTAAAATTTCTTCTCTTGTGGCCTCACTTTTGAAAACCACCTTTATCAATAGATCTCTGTCATTGTTGTACTGGCCAAGCCTGAAAACCTTTTCTGTATTCTGTTCTTCCTTCTCCATCTGTACCCCTTCTAGGATCTCATTAACTGTAGCTCTGTCCATATCTCTCCTCTCCCCTGGACTGGACCCAATTTGCTCCTTAATACCTATTACAATTACTGCTCTTTTCCTCTCTATCAGTCGGCTAGTGCATCATGCTGCTTCCGGAGAAGTAGCAACTTTCATGGCAATTTCCTGTACTGCACAGACAACTTCTGGGGTCCTTCTAAGTATATCTGCAAAGCAGGATTGTGTTGTAGATGTTCCTTCTACGGATACAGTACCTTTTTCCAGAGGGCTGGTTCGTGTCTGATATTGGAAAGGATTCTTTTTCAGGCTTTTAATCTCCTCCTCTGCCTCAATCAGCTTGTCCTGAATGGTGGCTACCTTTTTCCTATTACCCTTAACTCCTCCATGATTTCTCTCCACATTTGAAAGTGTATCTCTTAAAGCGAGTCATCTTGTCCTTTTCCTCCCTCTGTGTTACGTCTTTGTCTTTCCATGTTTGATTCCTATTCCAATTCTCCAATCAAATGAGTGGAAGGGTGTGTGTGTGTGTGTGTTTCCTATTCAAATTGTCCAATCCAATAATACTTAGTTATAAAATTACGAATATAATTTGCTTCCCACAACATGCTCCTTAAGTGTATTCCATTTTTCCACAATTCTCACACTAAAACAAAACTTCCTAACATCTCTGTGATTCATCTGAGTTTCCAGCTTCCACCCATGTCCCTCTCGTTATGTTATTATTCCGTGTGAACATTCCGTCTATGTCCACTGTCAAACCCCTGAGTATTTTATACGTTCCAATCATATCCCCCCTCCCTTCTTTTTTCTAGTGTCGTAAGGCTCAGTTCCTTCAGGCGCTCTTCATACCCCATCCTTCATAGCACTGGGACGTGTCTCGTTGCAAACTGCTGACCCTTTTCCTGTTTCCTTATGTGTTTCTTCAAATAGGGACTTAATGATGAGGCGGCATTCTCTAAGACTTGCCTCACGCAGGCAGTATAAAGAGCCCTAAATGCCTCCTTACTTAAGTTTCTGAATGATGTTCAAACTTTCGCCAGTGTAGTGTACATTGCTGTCGTTATCCTATTCATATGTGCCTCAGGAGATAGATTAGGTGTTACGTCCATCCCCAGGTCTCTTTCTCGCGTCGTCACAGGTAGGCAGTTCCCCTTCATTGTGTATTGTTCCTTTGGTCTCCTATCACTTAGTCAGATTTCCACAACCTTACATTTGCTCGTGTTGAACTTCAGTAGCCATTTCTCTGACCATCTCTGCAACCTGTTCAAGTCCTCTTGGAACATCGACATGTAGGACTCTACTCCTGTAAACATGTTGTTAACATTTATTAACAATAGAATTGATCCCAGTACCGATCTCTGAGGTACTCCTCTGTAAATGGATTAATGTAAGCGTTCCTAGGTCTGTTGCATCTGATCCTGTTGTCCTCTGTTCTACGTCTTCTGTACCTCTTCCACTCCCGCCTGCTATTCATTTTTGCTTCCTGACACTGTCTATTAAACAATGGGTTATTATATTCCTTCTTACTTTTTTCCTTTACTGTTGGTATAAATCTCTCTTCGACCTCCTGGCATTTCCGTATGACTAGGTCCATCATATCTTGGACTGTTTTTCCTCTAATTTCTTCCTCCCATTGTACTTCTCCCAGATAGTCCCTTATCCTCCAGTAGTCCCCTTTCCTGTAGTCAACACTCCTTTCCTAGACCTCTTGTCCCTTGGTCACAAGTTTGAATTCCTTCAAGTAATCAAAGATTAGGACACAATGGTCACTGGCCCCCTATAGGTATTTCATGTTCCGAATTCTCGATGTCTTCTACTTTCTGGGTGAAAATCAGGTCTAATAAGCTCGGTGCATCTCCTCCTCTTTCCCTTGTCTTCCTTCACATGTTGTGTTAGGAAATTCCTGTCAATAACATCTACTAACTTTGCTACCCACGTTTCTTTCACTCCGTGGGGATTCCTTGATTCCCAATTTGTCTCTCCGTGATTTAGGTCCCCCATGAGCAGTAGTTTCGCTCTCATTCTGTGAGCTAATGTTGCTGCCTTCTGCAGTTCATCTATGCATTCCTTATTGTTGTCATCATACTCTTGCCTGGGTCTTCTACTGTTTGGTGGTGGATTGTAGATTACCAAGATCACAATCTTCCTCCCAAGGGAGCCGGTCGGCCGAGTGGACAGCACACTGGACTTGTGATCCTGTGGTCCAGGGTTCGATCCCGGGCGCCGGCGAGAAACAATGGGCAGAGTTTCTTTCACCCTATGCCCCTGTTACCTAGCAGTAAAATAGGTACCTGGGTGTTAGTCAGCTGTCATGGGCTGCTTCCTGGAGGTGGAGGCCTAGTTGAGGACCGGGCCGCGGGGACACTAAAAAGCCCCGAAATCATCTCTAGATAACCTCCCATCTGCTGTCAGACTTCCATGTATGGAGCTTGTGCTCTCATTGGTACCCCGATTTCTCAGGTCTTCAAACTTCCATTTCCGCTTTTTTAGGAATGCCACTCCCCCTCCCTGTCTCTGTGTCCTCTCTTTTCTTATCACCTGGTACCCTTCTGGAAAGATTGCATCCAAGATCATGCCATTTATTTTAGTTTCCACTATTGCAACTATGTCAGGATCTGCCTCACTCTTTCTTTTATCTCTTCTGCTTTATTAGATACCCCATCAGCATTGGTGTACTAAACCTTGTGACTCTTCTTGGAAACTCTGGTACCAGCGTTCACCCTTTCTCTGTGGGTCTAGGGGGATGTGAGGGGTGTCTGGGGGGTGAATGGGGGCTTGGTGAGGTAACACATCTGGGGGGTGTCTGGGGGGGGATGATTGGAGCTTGGATGGGTGCTTGGTGGGCGAATGGGGTTTGGGCATCTAGGAAGATAGGTAGGAAGGTCTGGGGTAGTAAGGCCTGGGTAGGTAGGTCTGGAGTAGCAAGGGCATACTAGTCTTAAAATTAGGGAGGGTCTTAGAAGCATAGGGGGATTGAGAGGTATCATGAAGCTGAGTGTCAAATAGTGGTTGAGAGGTTGGGGTTGGAGAAGGATAGAGGGGGTGGGGGAAGAGGGGAGGATGGAGCACGGATAGTGAGAGTGGGAGAGAGGTTGTATTAGTCAGGGGGAACTCATTGGTAGGTGTGAGCATTGGGGCAGAAAGGGGGAAGAGGAAAATGGAGGAAGAGGAGGGGGGTGCCACCGTTTCCCATGGGGGGGTCCAAGTTACTCCCTCGCAGGGGGAGGGGGGTTACATGGAAGAAGGGGGGCAGAAAAGGGGGTGACGACTGAGCAGGTTTTGGGGGTTGAGGGGATGAAGGGGTCCTTGGAATGTGGGATGAAGCAGATGGATTTGAATGTAATGGGGTCAGAGGGGACAGGGGAGTTGTTGGAGAGATAAGCGTGGTCGAGGGATGGGAGGGATATTTGGGGAGGGTGTAACCTGGGAAGCAGTTGTGCGCTGGTTAGCACAGGTGGGGTGGGTAACTATGCTCAAATGGGAAGAGTTGTGTCATGCAGGTTGGCTCGACCTGTAGGCTATCTGTTCATATTTTGTCATGTATCTGTCAATATACACATTGTAATAGTTTTCGCTACCTTTGAGTAAATGTTTGTGTTGCAGTATGTAATCCACTGCCTCTTAGTTAGTGAACTGTACCAGGACAGGTCGTTTCTTGCTACAGTTGTAAGGCCCAATGCGGCGGTGGATTTCCACCTCATTCCCTCCCATCTCGGCTCTAATATCTCTCAAGATCCCTTGTAACTCAAAATCTTCAATCTCCATCCTTTCCTGCCTCGTTGATGCCTTGGCTTTGAGTAATCCATGTAGTATGATTGTCTGCCTTCTCAGTGAAGCACTGTCATGCTGGTCACCCCTCCCCTGGATACCCCCCATCCCTCCCCCCTCACTACTCTATCTTCCCCCCTACTCCCCCTTCCCTTGCCATGCTTCCCTTATTCCTGCCAAATTCAGTTGCAAGCCTAGTTTCTTCACATTCCCATGTTACCCTGCTCTTTCTGATTTCTTCCTGAATATAGTCCATAAGCTGTTGTTATTGTCTCTGAACCTCATCCTGTATTTTATTAAAGATCTCACTTTTAATCCCTCAATTTTAATTTAAAAAATGTGTGTGTACTCACTTATTTGTACTCGCCTATTTGTGCTTACAGGATCGAGCATTGACTCTTGGATCCCGCCTTTACAACCATCGGTTGTTTACAGCAATGAATCCTGTCCCATTTCCCTATCATACCTAATTATACAAGAATGAATAGAGTTTGCTTCCACATCTTGTTCCCCAAGTGCATTCCATTTTTCCACTACTCTCACGCTAAAAGAAAGCTTCCTAACATCTCTGTGACTCATCTGAGTTTCCAGTTTCACCCATGTCCCCTCGTTCTGTTATTATTACGTGTGAACATTTCATCTATTTCCACTTTGTCAATTCCCCCAAGTATTTTATATGTCCCTATCATATCTCCTCTCTCCCTTCTTTTCTCTAGTGTCGTAAAGTTTAGTTCCTTCAGATGCTCTTCATATCCCATCCCTCGTAACTCTGGGACAAGCCTCGTCGCAAACCCCTGAACCTTCTCCAGTTTCCTTATGTGTTTCTTCAGGTGGGGGCTCCATGATGGTGCGGCATACTCTAAGACTGGTCTCACGTAGGCAGTGTAAAGTGCCATAAAAGCCTCCTCATTTAGCTTTCTGAAAGAAGCTCTAATTTTCGCCATTGTAAGGTACGCTGCTGTCATTCTCCAATTTATATGTGCCTCAGGAGTTAGATTAGGTGTTACGTCCACTCCCAGGTCTCTTTCTCGAATCGTTACAGGTAGGCAGTTCCCCTTTATTGTGTCCCCTTTGGTCGCCTATCACCTGATCCCATTTCCATAACTTTACATTTACTCGTCTTGAACTCCAGTAGCCATTTCTCTGACCATCTCTGCAACCTGTTTAAGTCCTCTTGGAGGATCCTACAATCCTCATCTGTCACAACTCTTCTCATTAATTTTGCATCATCCACAAACATTGACATGTAGGATTCCACTCCTGTAAACATATCATTAACGTAAATTAGAAAGAGGATTGGTCCCAGCACCGATCCTTGAGGTACTCCACTTGTTACTGTTCGCAAGTCCGACTTCTCGCCCCATACCATTACCCTCTTCCTCCTTCCTGTTAGGTAGTTCCTCACCCATGCTAAGGCCTTTACGCTTAAGCCTGCCTGCCTCTCAAGTTTGTATAGCTGTCTCATGTGTGGTACTGTATCAAAGGCCTTTTGGCAGTCAAGAAATATTCAATCTGCCCAGCCTTCTCTGTCTTGCCTTATCCTTGTTACTTTATCATAGAATTCGGAAAGGTTTATTAGGCATGATTTCCCTGTCCCGAACCTGATGGTGCTTGTTGACAAACCCAATGCTCTCCAGGTGCTCAACAAGTCTTAGCCTAATTATTCTTTCAAGTATTTTGCAGGGGATGCTTGTCCTGCAGACCCACTGGATATGGGTCTGCAGTTAAGTGCCTCCTTATCACCTGAAAATCGGTACGACATTTGCCTCCTTCCAACAACTGGGCAATTCTCCCGACATAAGTGACTCATTAAAGATCATTGCCAGAGGCACGCTGAGAGCCTGTGCTGCCTCTTTTTGTATCCACGGTGATAACTTTTCTGGTCCAGCCGCTTTAGTTGCATCCAGTGTTGTCAACTGTTTCATTACCTCCTCTGCTGTCACCTCTATATCTGATAGTCTTTCATCTAGGGTAATCTCTTCTATCAATGGGAACCGCTCAGGCTTGGTTGTGAACACTCCATGGAAACTTGCATTCAGTACCTCGCAGATTTTTTTGTCACTTTCTGTATATGCCCCTTCAGTTTTCCTCTGTCTTGTCACTTGCTCATTTACCGACATCTTCCTTCTTATATGGCAATGTAGTAATTTAGGTTGCTTTTTCACTTTGATTGCAATATCATTCTCATAATTTCTTTCCGACACTCGTCTTATGTTAATGTAATCGTTCCTAGTTCTGTTACATCTTATCCTGTTGTCCTCTTTCCTTTGTCTTCTGTACTTCCTCCAGTCCCTCCTGCTTCTCACTTTTGCTTCCTGACACTGTCTATTAAACCATGGGTTATTATATTCCCTCCTGCTTTTTTTCTTTACTTTTGGAATAGATCTCTCTTCAGCCTCCTTGCATTTCCATATGACTTGGTTCATCATACCTTGCACTGTTGTTTCTCTAATTTCTTCCTCCCACTGCACTTCTCCCAGGTACTCCCTTATCCTTATGTAGTCCCCTTTTCTGTAATCAAGTCTCCTTTCCCGGACCTCTTGCCCTTTGGTCACAATTTTAATTAGGTTCCATCAAGTAGTTAATGACTAGGACACAATGGTCACTGGCTCCTAGTGGTATTTCATGTTCCAAATGATCGATATCTTCTCCATTCTGGGTGAAAATGAGGTTTAATAGGCTGGGCGCATCCCCTCCTCTTTCCCTAGTGTCTTCCTTGACATGCTGTGTTAGGAAATTCCTGTCAATAACGTCTACCAGCTTCGCCTCCCAGGTCTCCTCACCCCTTCCCCCATGGGGATTCCTCGTTTGCCAATCTATCTCTCAGTGATTTGGTCCGCCATGACCAGCAGCTTCGCTCTCATTCTATGCACTATTGTTGCTGCCCTCTGCAGTTCATCTATACATGCATTGTTGCTGTCCTCATGCTCCTGCCTGGGCCTTCTACTGTTTGGTGGGGGATTGTAGAGTATCAAGATTACAATCTTCTTCCCATCCACTGTCAGAGTTCCATATATGGAGCTCGTGCTTTCAGTGATACCCGGATTTTCCAGCTCATCAAACTTCTATTTCCACTTTATTAGGAGTGCCACTCCCCCTTCCTGTCTCTGTGTACTTCCTTTTCTTATCATCTGGTACCCCTCTGGAAAGATTGCATCCGAGATCATGCCATTTATTTTAGTTTCCACTCTTGCCACTATGTCTGGGTTTGCCTCACTAACTCTTTCTTTTATCTCTTCTGCTTTATTGGATACCCCATCAGCATTGGTGTACCAAACCTTGAGACTCTTCTTGGAAACTCTGGTGCCAGAGTTCCCCCTTTCACCGGGGGTCTGGGGGGTACTGGGAGGGGTGGGGAGTAGTGTAGTTGAGGACTACTACCGTCCGTGGCACCTGAGCAGGTGAGCTCATTAAGCCCCCCCCTGCTCAGGTGGTGGTCTGGTATGTAGTCTTCACGGTAGTTGCGAGGATTCCCCGAATGTATGACGCGTGCCGGCGCGTTGCGGAGGCCAGCGTCTGGGCATGCAGGTCCCTTGGTTCGTGGGTCATGTTGGGGGGGGGGGTGGGGTGGAGGGAGTCTATGTGGTTGCTATGCGGTCATGTAGGGAGAGGAATGTGAGGAGAAGAGGTAGAGAGTAATAGTAGTAGATGAATATGTATGGGTATGCCCCATAGAGTTAATCTTGGTGTAGATAGAGTATCGCCCTACGTGGCAAGGATATGTTGTTGGTATGCGGTCCTGTAGGGAGAAGGAAAAGGAGGGGATTAATATGTATGAGTATGTGCCGTAGAGGTATTCCTTTGTGTAGAGAGGAGGGAGTATGTTGAGGGAAAGAGAGCCGAGTCTTAAGATGGGTATGGGAGTATGTGAGGGTCATCCTACATGGCGAGGATATGTAGAGGAGGGTCCCTACATGGCACGGGTATGTTGAGGTGGGGTTCCCCACTAGGTGAGACGGTAGGAGAGTCGGGTCTTAAGATGGGTATGGGAAGGGGAAGGAGTGGAAAGGCAGGGAACAGGTGTGTAAACAAAGAAGCATTTAACTTTTCTCAGGAAATGCAGCTGTGTTGGTGATCAATGACGTCGATGAGTTTCCCCCTACTTGGGCAGGAAGTATTGAGGTGAGTGTGAGAGGCCAGAGAAGGAGGGGAAATGGAGGGAACAGGTGGCAGGAGGGAGGAGCTGTCTGCGGTTTGACAGTGGAGTCCTAATTTTTTCTTAAAGAATGTCTGTTTTATGTAATAAGCGTTTATCTTTTCTCTCTGTCTCTGTCTCTGTCTCTCTCTCTCTCTCTCTCTCTCTCACACACACACACACACACAAACACACACACACACACACTGCAGATGTGTACGATGAGGGTGGCCATTAGTTAGGTATCAGACCAGGTCGTGTTGGGGCTGCACTAGGGCGGATGTGGTCCATTAACCTTAATCGTTTTTCAAAGGGTGCCGAGGGACCGAGAGCTGTTCACTATGAGGAGAGACACCACATGACCACATGGGGTTACCTCTTCAAAGGTTGAGGCCTAACTGTTGCGAATGTCATCATCAACCTCTTTCATAGTCAGTCACGCCCTCCCCTCCCCCTCCATTCACATAGCAGGACATACCACATACCAACACCACCACCACACTGCTGGGAGTGACAGCAATACGGCATACCAAACTCTCTCCTGACACAGCTCACACCGGCACATAGCATTGAGTGTGTCATTGTTCATTCTCAAAGATGAGCTGTAAATATAGCTGATATAAACACGAGCGCACTAAATTTTGAAAAAGAAATTGAAAACATGCCCATGCACTCGGCCCCAGGTCCAGACTCAGAATTCAATATTTATAAAGAAATGCAAAGTGCCGGTAGCACAGGCACTCAGTATAGTGTGGAGGAAGAGCTTGGACACGGGGGAGATACCAGATGCACTTAAAGTAGCAGACATAGCCCCTCTACACAAGGGAGGGAGCAAAGCATTGGCAAAAAATTATAGACCAGTTGCACTAACATCGCACATCATAAAAGTATTTGAGAGAGTGATTAGGAGTCAGGTCACCAATTTCATGGAGACCAATGACCTTCACAACCCAGGCCAACATGGATTTCGAGCGGGAAGATCGTGCCTCTCACAGCTACTTGAGCACTACGACAAAGTCACTGAGGCATTAGAAGAGAAACAGAATGCTGATGTGATATACACGGACTTCGCAAAGGCTTTCGATAAATGTGACCATGGCGTGATAGCACACAAAATGAAGTCAATGGGAATAACCGGTAAAGTAGGACGCTGGATACTCAGTTTTCTGTCAAACAGGACTCAGCGAGTAACTGTCAACCATATAAAATCTAGTCCAAGTGCAGTGAAAAGCTCTGTACCTCAGGGTACAGTCCTTGCACCGCTGCTTTTCCTTATTCTCATATCAGATATAGACAAAAATACAAGTCACAGCTTCGTATCATCCTTTGCAGATGACACAAAAATCAGTATGAAAATTACCTCGGCTGAGGACATTGAAAAACTTCAAGCTGATATTAATAAAGTTTTCGACTGGGCATCAGAAAATAACATGATGTTTAACAGTGATAAATTCCAGGTACTCAGGTACGGTAAAAATGAGGACCTTAAACATAATACAGAGTACAAAACACAATCAAATGTACCCATAGTAGGAAAACAGCATGTAAAGGATTTGGGAATAATAATGTCTGACGACCTAACGTTTAAGGAGCATAACCAAGCAAATATTGCGACAGCCAGAAAAATGATTGGATGGATTACGAGAACTTTCAAATCCAGGGATCCCATCACAATGGTTGTACTCTTCAAGTCACTTGTGTTGTCCCGTCTTGAGTACTGCTCAGTACTCACTTCCCCCTTCAGAGCAGGAGAAATTGCTGAAATAGAGGGAATACAGAGAACATATCCGGCACGCATAGACGCAATAAAGCACCTAAATTATTGGGATCGTCTCAAAGCCCTCCAAATGTACTCACTAGAAAGAAGACGAGAGAGATATCAAATAATATACACCTGGAAGATACTGGAGGGCCAAGTACCAAATCTACACAGTAAAATAACAACGTACTGGAGTGAACGACATGGAAGAAAATGTAGAATAGAACCAATGAAGAGCAGAGGTGCCATAGGCACAATCAGAGAACACTGTATAAACATCAGAGGTCCGCGGTTGTTCAACGTCCTCCCAGCAAGCATAAGAAATATTGCAGGAACAAACGTGGACATTTTCAAGCGGAAACTAGATTTATTCCTCCAAGGAGTGCCGGACCAACCGGGCTGTGGTGGGTATGTGGGCCTGCGGGCCGCTCCGAGCAACAGCCTGGTGGACCAAACTCTCACAAGTCGAGCCTGGCCTCGGGCCGGGCTTGGGGAGTAGAAGAACTCCCAGAACCCCATCAACCAGGTATCAACCAGGACCTCGACATACAAATTCCAAATGCAGGCCTGGGCGGAGAGAGTCCTTGAGTGCGGCTCCCCCCTCTTGGAGACTGACACGTAACTGAGGCTAAAGAGACATTACTGCCCACCCTCCTTACCATCAACCATGGCCCCCCACCCTCCCCAGACCGATTCTGTGCAAAGCCTTTAGTCCATCATGGTAACATCATTCTTTGCCAAATAAAATTTTTTTTAAAGGAGCGAGAGTCATAAGGTGGTCTTCAATCTTATTATTATTATAACAAATCATAATTTTTGGGTAAACACAACTGCATGGGATACACATAGCAGTCACTGGTTACTAACCTACATGCTTCTCTCTCTCTCTCTCGCTCTATTCAGATCATTAAATAGGGGAAAAGTACGATCACTTCCTTTCTCCTGATGCCGCTGTTCACGTATCTTTTTTTCTTTCACTTAGACAGACAGCTCACCAGAGGATGGAAGACTAATGTCAATTTTCGGCCCCATCACTCTTACCCTTTATAATCTTGTAACGTAACGTGAGCAACATGCTAACATCGTACTTTGACCATATATCATTTTAAGATTAACGAGCAACTTTCTGTCGGATGGCTGAATAACAATATTGAAAATGTGATCCGTGTTTTGCCCTTACATTCCAAACACAATAAAAATAAAACACTTTCCACAATAAACAAGCACAAGCTTGTTTAGTGGAAAGACATAGTCTCGTTACAATAGTCACATTATTAAATTGACTTGTTCATTATCCAGAGTTCAAGGTTGTCTCTAAGACCTACATTATCCAAATGTAAAACAGCAATCGATGAGAATAAGACTGGATGAGACGATAGTGAAATAGTTAGCTCTGGGTTATACCTATCAATACGTAACATGGAAAGCTTCTTTCTGTCTGATGATCAAATAGCATTTTTGAAAAAATGACATCAGCTTGGTCTTATGTCATTAGGACTGTATTTCATTGTGCGCAATAGTACTCAGAATATCATAGCAAGACAATGTCGCAGAATGTTCAACGCTCTTATACTGAAGGAGTGAGCGAGGCACGTAGTAACATAACGTGGAAATCATCTTTCTGTCCGATGTCCGAATATCATTATTGAAATGTGAACCACGTTTAGCCAAACACAATATCTCCATTACATCTCTTTCTATATAAATATTACTGTCTACAGTTTTAGCCCCTGTAACAGTTGTAACGTAACGTAACGTAACGCTGAAATCATCAACTTTCTGCAGTCCAAAATATCATTCTCTCTCTCTCTCTCTCTCTCTCTCTCTCGCTCTATTCAGATCATAATATAGGGGAAATTAACATCAATTCCTTTCTCCTGATGCTGCTGGTCACGTTTTTTTCCTTTCACTTAGCCAGACAGCTCACCAGAGGATGGAAGACTAATGTAAATTTTCGAACTTCTTTCTGTCTGTTTGATGATCAAATACCATTTGAAAAAATGACGTTAGGTTGGTCATATCCCATTAGTACTGTATGGCACTGTTCGCATCAGTATTAATATCATAGCAAGACAATGTCACAGAATGTTCAACGTTCTTATACCATAACATAACATGATGTAGATTTGCCATCCCATTCCACACGCGATCAACAGAGTACATACCATGCTGGAAGACAGACAGAAGAGTTTGGGGAGACATGATCACTACATACAAATTCTAATACAAAGACTGGTGTTAGCATAGTGGGTGAAAAAATAGATTATCCTTCTCTCTTAATAAGTTTGTATTCAATAACTTGTAGACATAACATAACATAATGCAGTTACATATTCATAATGCAGTTACATATTTATCATAACATAAGGCACTTACATATATATCGTGGTAAAACATACATACGTTAGCGAAACTGCTGTCCAAAATATACCACATGACTGAGGGAACGAGCATTCGAGCGGTGTACCTCTCGATGTCTGTCTATCACATGACTGGATTAATGACCACATTATTCCACAGTATACCTGCTTCTGCTTACCCCTTACACTTAATAACATAACGTGGAAATCAACTTTCTGTCTGATGTCCAAATAACATTATTGAAAATGTGAACCATGTTTAGCCATTACATCTAAACACAAATATTACCACAGGCCTGTTCAGTTCTTGTAAAACATTATATTGTTACGTAACGTAACATAGCATGGAAATCATCTTTCTGTCTGATGAACAAATAACATTTTTAAAAAATGTTAAGCTTTGTAGATTTAATTTTAAACAAAGGTGGGCCACCAGTCCACGAACTAAGAGGGGAGAGTTAGGAAGAAAGACTGTGAAATATGCACAGAAGAGTTTGGGGAGACGTGTTCACCACCTACAAATTCTAATTTTTTTTTGTTAACTGCGTGATCACAACATATACCTCCTGATATTTTGTTCTGCCTCGCACTAGTCAACAAACACAATTTTGTGTCATTTCTTGACTAATATAGCACTCCGAAACATCTTTGCACTCTTAATTTTTCATTGACACGTGCACAGCCATCAAAGGGAATCTCACTACTGCATGGATGTCTTGTGTGTTAAATAATCGGTCCTTACCTAGCTTATCATTTTCTTTGAGAAACTTATATATGGTGATCATATCTCCCGAGTCCACACAATAACCCACACATCACCCATCTTCTGTTTTCAAATCACAGCTCGCATCTAATTTACTGTTATTTTTTTGCAGAAACTATGTTTTGAGAATATGCACAATGTCAGTAATTACTATTCGTATCATCAAAGTCCTTTCAGTCATCAAAACAAGCAGAGGTGCAGCGTAATCCACTAAAGATCTGATGTATGCAAGGTACATCATTTTGACAATTCCGACACCGATCCGCCTTAGCGAGATGACTGTGCGCAACAGTAGCCCAGCGAAAAAATAGACTTTTAGTATCGTAGCAAGACAATGACACAGAATGTTCAGCACTCTTAATAATTTTATTCAAGTACTGATAACATAATGTAAGATTTTTTTTTCACATTTCATATGGCATGTGTAGATTTAGTTTTAACAAAAAGTGAAACACGTGAACATGAACTAATAGGGTTGAGATAGGAGGAAAGGCTTTGCGGGAGACAGAAGAGCTGAGGAGACATGTTCGCTACCTACATTACTATTATTTCTTGCAGACCTGCAGACCTGACCAGAAAAGCAGTCAGTCAGCAAACATTTTCATAGTTTAAAGTTTTTCATCTTAAATAAACAAGGATAGTCTTCAATTTTTTCTTCTATCAAATCAAATAGGCATGAGGGCCACTACCACATGACTGCAGGAGCGAGCATTCAAGCGGTGTACCCATTGTTGTTGTCTGTCTATCGCATGACTAGGTTAAGGACCACAATATCCCACACAATACCTGCTACGGCCTCTCACTAGTCAATAATTCACAATTTTGTATCATTTCTTGAATAAAATAGCACTCCGAAACATCTTTGCACATTTTACATTAATAATACACTTTTAATGCACTGTGAACTCTCTTAAAACTATGTTCACCGTGAAATCTCGTCACTATGCATAACTCGTCACTCTGCGAAACAAATTGTTGACTATAAGTGGGACAATGTCAATAAAAATGACCACATATGTTTTGGAGTGCTATTTTAGTCAAAAAATGATGCAAAGGATGTTTATTGACTAATAAGAGAAAGAGGAGGAGGTAATGTGGGTAGTTATCGCATCTGCCCAAACTCTTCTGTCTTCCAGAAGGAATGCAATGCCACATTTTGTCTGGCTCACTTAGCACAAGTGAAGAGAAAACATTGAAAAAGTTGCAAAGGTTAAAACTCTGTGAAATCGTATCGGTTATATTAAGTTTTGACTAACTGACTAAAAGCATACTACATTTTTGTCGTTTTTTATGTTATGTTTACCTCGTTAGCCTTGTAATGCTTGGAAATTGTATGTGTGGATCCCGTTTCCCTCCTACTGCTCATAAATAATGGATGCTGTAAAGTATTTTTTTTTATGGAACATGACTTCTTATTCAAACCCTTTTAAAAACTAGATGCAATAACCAAGTTATGTTTACCTTCTCTCTCTCAATATGGATGTAGGATGGTGGAAGTATTTTTTTAAACTAAAAAACTCTGAGAATAACTTTGATGATACGAATAGTAATTGCTGACTTTATGCATATTCTCAAAACTTAGTTTTCTGCAAAAAAAAAAATAACAGTAAATTAGATGCGAGCTATGATTTGAAAACAGAAGTTGGGTGATGTGTGGGTTATTTGTGCGGAGTCGGGGATATGATCACCACATATAAGTTTCTCAAAGAAAATGATAAGCTATGTAAGGACATTTTATTTAAACCATGGGTTCCTTCTCTTCATTTCATTGGTTTCCTTTTGGACTGGGACAAACTTGTTTGCTGCTTTCTTGCACTTGTGCGTGATGAAGTCCATCATGTCTTAGGCCGTCTTTTCCCTGAGCTCTGTTTACCATGTTATATCTGTTAGGAATTTTCTCAACTCCTCATAGTTTCCCTTTTGGAATGCCAGTTTTTTTTGTTTTCAGTACCCCTCCTCGAGTTCAATAACCTTTCCGCAACCAGATACTCAAACGTTTGTACACTGTGGTCGCTCATTCCTACTGGGGCCTCATAGCCGATTTCCTTTATGTCGCAGTCGTTCAGAGTGAAGACTAGGTCGAGTCTCGCTGGTTCCTCGTTTCCTCTCATCCTAGTGGGTTCCCTGACATGTTGGCTTAGAAAGGTTCTTGTCGCCACCTCCATTAGCTTGGCTCTCCATGTATCCTCTCCTCCATACGGTTCCTTGTTCTCCCAGTCTATCTTTCCGTGATTGAAGTCTCTCATGATGAGCAGATGGGATCTATTTCTGCAAGCAGCAGAGGCTGCCTTCTCAATTATAGTGTTAACTGCCATATTGTTGTTGTCATACTCTTGCCTTGGTCTTCTGTCATTGGTGGAGGGTTATATATCACTGCTACTACTACTTTTGGTCCTCCCAATATCATGGTGCCTGTTATGTAGTCTCTGATTCCCTCGCAGCCCGGGATGATCATCTCCTTGAAGCTCCATTCCTTTCTCATTAGTAGGGCCATTTCATGTGTGTGTGTGTGTGTTTGTGCGTTTGCGTTTGTGTGTGTGTACTCACCTAATTGTGCTTATTGTGCTTGCGGGGGATGAGTTCTGGCTCTTTGGTCCCGCCTCTCAACTGTCAATCAACTGATGTACAGATTCCTGAGCCTACTGGGCTCTATCATATCTACATTTGAAACTGTGTATGGAGTCAGCGTCCACCACATCACTGCCTAATGCATTCCATCTGTTAGCTACTCTGACACAAAAAAAGTTCTTTCTAACGACCCTGTGTCTCATTTGGGTACTCAGATTCCACCTGTGTCCCCTTGTTTGCGTACCACCTGTGTTAAACAGTTTATCTTTATCTACCCTGTCAATTCCCCATAGAATTTTGTAGGTAATGATCATATCTACCCTTACTCTTCTGTCTTCTATTGTCGTGAGGTGCATTTCTTGCAGCCTTTCTTCGTAACTCATGCCTCTTAGTTCTGGAACTAGCCTAGTGGCATATATCTGAACTTTTTCAAGCTTCGTCTTGTGCTTGACAACGTAGGGGCTCCATACTGGGGCCGCATACTCCAGGATTGGTCTTACATATGTGGTATACAAGGTTCTGAATGATTCATTACACAAGTTCCTGAAGGCAGTTCTGATGTTAGCCAGCCTAGCATATGCCGCAGATGTTATTCTTTTGATGTAGGCTTCAGGAGACAGGGTTGGTGTGATATCAACTCCTATATCCATCTCTCTGTCCGTTTCATGAAGGACTTCATCTCCTATTCTGTATCCTGTGTCTGGCCTCCTGTTTCCACTGCCTAGTTTCATTACCTTACATTTACTCGGGTTGAACTTTAGTAGCCAATTGTTGGACCATTCTTGCAGTCTGTCTAGGTCATCTTGTAGTCTCATACTATCTTCCTCCGTCTTAATCCTCCTCATAATTTTTGCATCATCAGCAAACAAGGAGGTCAATGATTCTATACCATCTGGAAGATCATTTACATATATAAGAAACAGTATGAGTCCTAGGACTGAACCCTGCGGGATCCCAGTCTATTACTGCAGAAGGCGTTGGGGAGAGTCGTGGAAAGGGATACGTTGTTAGTTTGGTCCTTCGGGAGTTCCCAGTTAGGGGCGAATGACGATTGCCCTCACTGGTATCTAATGTATGTATTGGTGTTAGACAGGCATTTAATCTTACAATGGTAGTGACAGAACGTGTAGTAACACCACTTCTTCAGATATCCAGTGTCCAATCCTCTTATCCTTCTTGGCCTCCTGACCGTGTCACCCCTAGTCCCGACAGGCGATGTACCTTCGTTAATGTCTGGAGGAGTTATTAATAGAGTGGTTCATCTGGACGTCTCGCCAGTCTGAGACCTCACCCCGCACAGTGACTCGCTATCTTCTGTTACTTAGGTACTCCCCTTATCCAATGGAGTATCTTCCCTTTCACTCCTGCCTGCATCTCCAGCTTTCGCACTAGTCTGGTGTGGCACTGTGTCAAAGGCTTTCTGGCAATAAAAAAATATGCAGTCTGCCCACCCCTCTCTTTCTTGTCTGATTCTTGTTGCCTGATCGTAGAATTCAATTAATCCTGTGAGGCATGACTTTCCATCCCTGAAATCATGTTGGTGTTGTGACACAAAGTTCCTTCGCTCCAGATGTTCCAGTAGCTTTTTTCGCACAATTTTCTTAATTTTCTTGCATGGTATGCAGGTTAGGGACACTGGCCTGTAGTTCAGTGCCTCCTGTCTATCCCCCTTCTTGTATATCGGGACTCCGTTTGCCGCCTTCCAAATTTCTGGCAGTTCACCTGTTACCAGTAATTTGTTATACACCATGGAGAGTGGCAGGCACAGTGCTTCTGCTCCTACCTTTAGTATCCATGGTGATATTTCATCTGGGCCTATAGCCTTTGTCACATCCTACTCTAGCAAAAGCTTCCTTACATCTCCACTGGTAATCTCAAATTCCTGTAGTGGTGTCTGGTTAATTATTCCTACTCCTAGCTCTGAAACGTCTCCTTGCTCTAATGTAAAGACTTCCTGGAATTTCATATTGAGTTCCTCGACACTTCTTTGTCGTTTGCAATGAATCTGTCTGCCCCTAGCCTCAGTTTCATTACCTGTTCCTTCACTGTTGTCTTTCTCCTGATGGGGCTGTACAGCAATTTGGGCTGAATCTTAGCCTTCCTTGCTATGTCGTTTTCATATTGCTCTTCTGCGTCTCTTCTCACCCTGACTTATTCATTCCTGGCTCTCTGGTAACCTTTTCTGCTCTCATGTGTCCTGTTATTTCTATAGTTTCTCCATGCTTTTTTACTTTGTTGCTTAGCTAGCTTACATCTCTGATTAAACCAGGGGTGTCTCATCTGCATTTCATTTTTTACTTTTTGGACCGGGATAAGCTTTTCTGCTGCCTTCTTGCACTTCTGCATGATGTATTCCATCATGTCTTGGCCGTCTTTCCCCTTAGCTCTGATTCCCATGTTATATTCGTTCGGAATTTTCATATCTCCTCGTAATTTCCCTTACGGAATGCTAGCCTTTTGCTTTCAGTTCCATTTCTCGAGTACTTTAGCCCTTCTTCGACCAGATACTCAAAAGTCAGTACACTGTGATCGCTCATTCCTACTGGGGCCTCGCAGTTAATTTCCCCCATGTCAGAGTCATTCAGAGTGAAGACTAGGTCGAGTCTCGCATGTTCATTGTTTCCCCTCATCCTAGTGGGTTCACTGACATGTTAGCTTAGAAAGTTTCTTGTCGCCACCTCCTTTAGTTTGGCTCTCCATGTATCCTCTCCTCCATGCGGTTCCTTGTCCTCCCAGTCTATCCTTCCGTGATTGAATTCCCCCATGATGAGCAGATGGGATCGATTTCTACAGGCAGCAGGGTCTGCCCTCTCAATTATGTTATTAACCGTCATTTGTTTATGTCATACTCTTGCCTGAGTCTTCTGTCATTTGGTGGAGTGTTTCTTATATATCACTGCTACTACTACTCTTGGTCCTCACATCGTCATGGTACCTGTTATGTAGTCTCTAAACCCTTCACAGCCCGGGATAACCATCTCCTTGAAACTCCATTCCTTTCTCATGAGTATGACCACTCTGCCTCCTCCCCTACCCTCCCTCTCTTTCCTTATTACAGTGTAATCCTGGGGGAATCCCTTTTGTTATGATTCCTGAGAGTTTTGTTTCCGTTATTCCAATTACATCTGGGTTTACTTCTTGTGCTCTTTCCCTAAATTCACTTCCCTTGCTTGCAATCCCATCTATGTTCGTGTTCATCACCTTGAGCCTGACTCTTTTCTGTCCATCCACAGTTTCTGTTAATTCCACTGGAGTAGGTAAACATGGAGGGTCTGGGATGTGGAAGCGGGAAGGGGGGGCCCCGGGTCGTGAGGGGAGCTTAGAGTGAGAGGGACCTGGGTTGTGGGTGGGGTGGGAGGATCTGGTTTGGAGAGGGTAGGGGCGAAGTGAGGGCTTGGAGGGGTGGGGGAGAAGGGAGGGCTTGGGGCGATGGGTGGAAGAGGGGGGTTGGGGGAAGGGGGGAGGGAGGGCATAGGGGATTGGGGGAGAAAGGAGGGCTTGTGGGGGTGAGGGAGAAAGGAGAACTTGGGAGAGATGGGGAGGAAAAAGGGCTTGGGCAGGTGGGGGACAAGGGAGGGCTTAAGGGGATGGAGAAGGTGGGAAGGGATAGAAGGGTGGGGGAGAAAGAAGGGCTTATGGTGGTGGAGGAGTGTAGGGGCTGGGGAGGTAGGCCTTCTATTGGGTGGGAGATAGGTGTGATCCTCCTCCCACTGGGGTTGTT
This sequence comes from Procambarus clarkii, assembly GCF_040958095.1. Taxonomy (NCBI): domain Eukaryota; kingdom Metazoa; phylum Arthropoda; class Malacostraca; order Decapoda; family Cambaridae; genus Procambarus; species Procambarus clarkii. Next base: position 31,297,225 of record NC_091203.1, on the reverse strand, counting down.
GAATTGCCTTTGGAGGGTTCCCCACTCCCTTCTAGGATCGTAGGGTTTTGAGTTGTGGTTCCCCGATTCCTTTCCCTATCCTTGCGCTCCTTCCTTGCTGCTGCTGCCTTCTGTCTCTCCTCTCTGGTCATATCCCTGTGCAGGAATAACTTTTTGAACTTTAGTATATTGAGTAGGCTGCTCTTCTTTGCTAAAATTTTCTCTTTTGTGTCCTCGCTTTTGAAAACCACTTTTATCAATCGATCTTTGTCCTTGTTGTTCCGGCCAAGCCTGAAAACCTTTTCTATAGTCAGTTCTTTCCCCTCCATCTGTACTCCTTGAAGGATCTTTTTGACTGTGGCTTTATCCATGTTTTTATTCAATTCCTCGCCTACGACTACTGCTCTTTTCCTCTCTATCACTCAGCTAGTGCATCTTGCTGCTTCCTGAGAAGTAGCAACTTTCATGGCAATTCCCTGTACTGCAGAGGCAACTTCCGGGGTCCTTCTGAGTATGTCTGCAAATGAGGGTTGTATTGTAGAAGTCCCTTCTATAGATACATTACCATCTTCTTGAGGGCTGGATCGTGGCTGATTTTGGGGATTCTCTTTCAGGCTTTCAATCTCCTCCCTTGCTTCAATCAGTTCTTCCTGCAGGATAGCTACCTTTTCTCTCATTACCTGTAGTTCCACCCTGATTTCACTCAACACTTAAAAGAGTACATCCTCAAGCAAGACATCTTGTCCTCTTCCTTCCTCTGTGTTACGTCTGTTCCCTGCCATGTTTGTTTCCAATTCTAGTTCTCCAATCCAATGTGTGTACTTACCTAGTTGCCTAGTTACCTAGTTGTGCTTGCGGAGGTTGAGCTCTGGCTCTTTGATCCCGCCTCTCAACAGTCAATCAACTAATGTACAGGTTCATGAGCCTACTGGGCTCTATCATATCTACACTTGAAGCTGTGTATGGAGTCAGCCTCCACCACATCACTTACTAATACATTCCAGTTATCTACTACTCTGACACTGAAAAAATTCTTTCTAACGTCTCTATGGCTCATTTGGGAACTCAATTTTCAACTGTGTCCCCCTTCTGCAAGTGCCCCTTATGTTAAATAGTCTGTCTTTATCTACCCTATCAATTCCTCTAAGAATCTTGTATATGGTGATCATGTCTCCTCTAACTCTTCTGTCTCCCAGTGACGTGAGGTTCAATTCCCGTAGTCTCTCCTCGTAGCTCATACCCCTCAGTTCGGGTACTAGTCTGGTGGCAAATCTTTGAACCTTTGCCAATTTAGTCTTATGCTTGACTAGATATGGCCTCCATGCTGGAGCCGCATACTCCAGGATTGGTCTGACATATGTGGTATATAATGTTCTGAAAGATTCCTTACACAAGTTTCTAAAGGCCGTTCTTATGTTAGCCAACCTGGCATATGCCGCTGATGTTGTCCTCTTGATATGAGCTTCAGGGGACAGGTCTGGCGTGATATCAACCCCAGGCAGGTCTTCCTCTCTTTCTGACTCTTGAAGTATTTCATCTCCCAAATGATACCTTGTATCTGGTCTCCTGCTTCCTACCCCTATCTTCATTACATTAAATTTGCTTGGGTTAAATTCTAACAACCATTTGTTCGACCATTCCTTCTGCTTGTCCAGGTCTTCTTGAAGCCTCAAGCTGTCCTCCTCTGTCTTAATCCGTCTCATAATTTTGGCGTCGTCAGTAAACATTGAGAGGAATGAGTCTATACCCTCTGGGAGATCATTTACGTATATCAGAAACAGGATAGGTCCGAGTACAGAGTCCTGTGGGACTCCACTGGTGACTTCACGCTAATCTGAGGTCTCACCCCTCACTGTAACTCTCTGCTTCCTATTGCTTAGCTACTCTCTTATCCACTGGAGCGCCCAACCAGTTACTCCTGCCTGTTTCTCCAGCTTATGCATCAACCTTTTATGGGGTACTGTGACAAAGGCTTTCCGACAGTCCAAAACAATGCAGTCCGCCCAGCCTTCTCTTTCTTGCTTAATCTTTGTCACCTGATCGTAGAATTCTATTAAGCCTGTAAGGCAAGATTTACCCTCCCTGAACCCATGTTGATGGGTTGTCACGAAGTCGCTTCTCTCCGGATGTGTTACTAGGTTTTTTCTCACAATCTCCTCTATCACCTTGCATGGTATACAAGTTAAGGACACTGGCCTGTAGTTCAGTGCCTCTTGTCTCTCATCCTTTTTGTATATTGGAACTACATTAGCCGTCTTCCATATTTCTGGTAGGTCTCCCGTCTCCAGTGACCTACTATACACTATGGAGAGTGGCAAGCAAAGTGCCTCTGCACACTCTTTCAGTACCCATGGCGAGATCCCATTTGGAGCAACAGCCTTTCTAACATCCAGATCCAGCAGGTGTCTCTTTACCTCCTCTCTCATAATTTCGAACCCTTCCATGGCCGCCTGGTTTACTTCCCTTTCTCCTAGCACAGTAACATCACCTTGTTCTGTTGTGAAGACCTCCTGGAACCTCTTGTTGAGTTCTTCACACACCTCTTTGTCATTCTCTGTATACCTGTCCTCACCTGTTTTAAGTTTCACTACCTGTTCTTTCACTGTTGTTTTCCTGCTGATGTGACTGTGGAGTAGCTCTGGTCTTGGCTTTGTTTGCTATATAATTTTCATAACTTTTCTCTGCTTCTCTTCTCACCCTGACATACTCATTTCTGGTTTTCTGGTATCTCTCTCTGCTTTCTGGTGTTCTGTTATTCCGGAAGTTCCTCCACGCCCTTTTGTTCAGTTTCTTTGCTTCCATACATGCCCTATTATACCATAGATTCTTCTTTTGCTTCTGCTTCCATACATGCCCTATTATACCATAGATTCTTCTTTTGCTTCTGCTTACTGCCTCCTGACACTTTTGGGTAACATAGTTCATCATATCTTGTACAGACGTAGCTCTGAGGTCTGTGTCCCAAGGTATTTCCTTTAGGAAGCTTCTCATCGCCTCATAATTTCCCTTTCGGTATGCCAACCTTTTGTTTCCTAGTTCTTTTTAGGGGGAGATAATATCTAGCTCTACCAGGTGCTCAAAGTTCAATACACTGTGATCATTCATTCCAAAGGGTGCTTCCATCTTGACTTCCCTTATATCCCACTCATTTAGGGTAAATATCAATTCAAGCATTGCTGGTTCATCTTCTCTTATTCTTGTTGGTTCCTTGATGTGCTGGCTTAAAAAGTTTCTTATTGCCACGTCCAGCAGCTAAGCTCTTCATGTTTCTGGTCCTCCATGCGGGTCTCTGTTCTCCCAATCTATCATCCCATGGTTGAAGTTTTCCATGATTAGTAGTCCAGATCCATTCCTGCTAGCAACAGAAGCTGCTCTCTCTATTATGTTAATGGTGGCCATGTTGTTTCTATCATATTCCTGTCTGGGTCTTCTATCATTTGGTGGTGGATTATAAATGACTACGACTATAATTTTTTGCCCTCCAGTTGTTATTGTACCTGTTATGTAGTCCCTGAAACCTTCACATCCCTGAACAACCATCTCCTCAATATCCCAGCCTTTTCTTACCACACACACTTTTCTTACTACACACACACACACACAGTATGTGTGTGTGTGTGTGTAATTACCTAAGTGTAATTACCTAAGTGTAGTTACAGGATGAGAGCTACGCTCGTGGTGTCCCGTCTTCCCAGCACTCTTTGTCATATAACGCTTTGAAACTACTGACGGTCTTGGCCTCCACCACCTTCTCACCTAACTTGTTCCAACCGTCTACCACTGTGTTTGCGAAAGTGAATTTTCTTATATTTCTTCGGCATCTGTGTTTAGCTAGTTTAAATCTATAACCTCTTGTTCTTAAAGTTCCAGGTCACAGGAAATCTTCGTTATCGATTTTATCCGTTACTATTTTGTATGTAGTGATCATATCACCTCTTTTTCTTGTGTTCCAGTTTGGGCATATTTAATGCCTCTCATCTCTCCTCGTAGCTCTTGCCCTTCAGTTCTGGGAGCCACTTAGTAGCATGTCTTTACACCTTTTCCAGTTTGTTGATGTGCTTCTTAAGATATGGGCACCACACAACCGCTGCATATTCTAGCCATGACCTAACAAAAGTCGTGAACAATTTCTTTAGTATATCGCTATCCATGTATTTAAAAGCAATTCTGAAGTTAGAAAGCGAGGCATAGGTTCCTAGCACAATATTCTTTATGTGGTCCTCAGGTGATAGTTTTCTATCTAGAACCACTCCTAGATCTCTTTCTTTATCAGAATTCTTTAAAGATTTCTCACATAATATATAGGTTGTGTGAGGTCTATGTTCTCCTATTCCACATTCCATAACATGGCATTTATTAACATTAAATTCCATTTGCCAAGTTGTGCTTGTATCTATAAGTATATAGATATCTAATCTAAGCTTGTATCTAATAAGTATCTATAAGTATATAGATACTTATTTTGTCCAGGTCATCTTGAAGGGCATGACAATCATCTAAGTTTCTTATCCTTCCTATTATCTTAGCATCATCAGCAAACATGTTCATATAATTCTGTATACCAACTGGTAGATCATTTATGTAGACAATAAACATCACTGGTGCAAGAACTGAACCCTGTGGTACTCCACTTGTGACATTTCTCCAGTCCGATACATTGCCTCTGATCACTGCCCTCATTTTTCTATCAGTCAGAAAATTTTACATCTATGTTAGAAGCTTACCTGTCACCCCTCCAATATTTTCCAGTTTCCAGAACAACCTTTTATGTGGGAACTCTGTCGAAAGCCTTTTTTAGGTCCAGATAGATGCAGTCAACCCAACCATCTCTTTCCTGTAATATCTCTGTTGCTCGATCATAGAAACTGAGTAAATTCGATACAGAGGATCTTCCAGATCGAAAACCATACTGTCTGTCTGATATTATATCATTTCTCTCCAGATGTTCTACCCATTTAGTTTTAATTATTTTTCCAATATTTTGACTATTACACTTGTCAATGATACAGGTCTATAATTAAGGGGGGTCTTCCCTGCTTCCACTTTTGTAGATTGGAACTGTTAGCCTTTTTCCACACATCAGCTACAACTTCTGTAAACAGGGATGCCTGAAAAATCAGTTGAAGTGGAATGCTGAGCTCAGGTGCACTTTCTCTCAGAACCCATGGTTAAACTTCACCTGGACCAACTGCTTTGTTCTTATTTAGCTCCTTGAGCATTTTTTCCACTTCGTCTCTAGACACCTCTATGTGCTCTATGTTGTTCTCTGGAATTCTTATTGTATCTGGTTCCCTGAAGATTTCATTTTGTACAAACACACTTTGGAACTTTTCGTTTAATATTTCACACATTTCCTTTTCATTTTCCGAGAATCTATTTCCCATTTTCAACCTTTGAATATTATCCTTTACCTGCAATTTGTTGTTTATGAATTTTATAGAATAGACCAGGTTCTGTTTTACATTTGTCTGCAATCCCTTTTTCAAAATTTCTTTCTGCCTCTCTCCTCACTGCCGTGTAGTTGTTTCTCGCATCTTTGTATCGCTGGTATGTTTGGAGGTTTGGCCTCTTCCAGTATTGATTCCATTTTTGTGTCTTTTGGTCTCTGGCCCTCTCGCAATTTCTGTTGAACCAATCCTGTTTCCTAGTTCTGCATCTGTTTTGGTATAAATTTTTTTGTGCCTTCATCATATATTTCACAAAACTTGACATAAATCTCATTCACTTCCTTGCCTAGCAACAAGTCTGTCCAATTATACTCACTAAAAAAATTTCTAAGGTTGCCATAAAGTCCTCTCCTAAAGTCAGGTTTTTCAATTGCATCAACCTTCATATTTTCTTCCAGATAATAATGCATTGCATACTTTATTCCCAAAAAGACATGGTCACTTTTACCCAAGGGAGGAAGGTACTGAATGTCAAATATTTCTTCCTCCTTCCTGGTAAATATCAAATCTAGCATGGAGGAAACGTCCCCTTCCCTCATCCTCGTAGCTTGTTTAACAGGTTGATACAAGATAAGAGTGTGTGTGTGTGTGTGTGTGTACTCACCTAATTGTGCTTGCGGGGGTTGAGATTTAGCTCTTTGGTCCCGCCTCTCAACTGTCAATCAATTGGTGTACAGATTCCTGAGCCTACTGGGCTCTATCGTATCTACATTTGAAACTGTGTATGGAGTCAGCCTCCACCATATCACTTCCTAGTGCATTCCATTTATTAACTACTCTGACACTGAAAAAGTTCTTTCTATCGTCTCTTTGACTCATCTGGGTACTAAGTTTCCACCTATGTCCCCTTGTTCGTGTCCCACCCGTGCTGAAGAGTTTGTCTTTGTCCACCCTGTCAATTTCCCTGAGAATTTTGTAGGTGGTTATCATGTCTCCCCTTACTCTTCTGTTTTACAGGGATGTGAGGTTTAGCTCCTTTAGCCTTTCCTCATAGCTCATGCCTCTCAGTTTCGGGGCGAGCCTGGTGGCATACCGCTGAATCTTCTCTAACTTTGTCTTGTGTTTAACTAGGTATGGACTCCAGGCTGGAGCTACATACTCCAGGATTGGTCTTACATAATTGGTATACAGGGTCCTGAACGATTCCTTACACAAGTTTCTAAAGGCAGTTCTTATGTGTGTGTGTGTACTCACCTAATTGTGCTTGCGGGGGTGAAGCTCTGGCTCTTTGGTCCCGCCTCTCAACCGTCAATCAACAGGTATACAGGTTCCTGTGCCTATTGGGCTCTATCATATCTACACTTAAAACTGTGTATGGAGTCAGCCTCCACCACATCACTTCCTAGTGCATTCCATTTATTAACTACTCTGACATTGAAAAAATTCTTTCTAACGTCTCTGTGACTCATCTGGGTACTAAGTTTCCACCTGTGTCCCCTTGTTCATGTCCCACCCGTGCTGAAGAGTTTGTCTTTGTCCACCCTGTCAATTCCCCTGAGAATTTTGTAGGTGGTTATCATGTCTCCCCTTACTCTCCTGTTTTCCAGGGATGTGAGGTTCAGCTCTTCTAGCCTTTCCTCGTAACTCATTCCTCTCAGTTCCGGGACGAGCCTGGTGGCATACCGCTGAATCTTCTCTAACTTTGTCTTGTGTTTAACTAGGTATGGACTCTAGGCTGGAGATGCATACTCCAGGATTGGTCTTACATAAGTGGTATACAGGGTCCTAAACGATTCCTTACACAAGTTTCGTAAGGCAGTTATTATGTTGGCAAGTCTAGCATATGCCGCTGATGATATTCTTTTGATGTGGACCTCTGGGGACAGGTTCGGTGTGATATCAACCCCCAGGTCTTTCTCTCTATTTGACTCTTGCAGGATTTCACCTCCTAGATGATACCTTGTGTTCAGCCTCCTGCTCCCTTCGCCTAATTTCATTACCTTACACTTTCCTGAGTTGAACTTTAGCAGCCATTTTCTAAACCATTCCTCTAGTTTGTCCAGGTCATCCTGTAGTCTCTGTCTATCTTCATCCGTCTTGATTCTTCTCATATTTTTTGCATCATCAGCAAACATTGAGAGGAACGTGTCTATACCCTCCGGAAGATCGTTTACATATATTAGAAACAGGATGGGTCCAAGTACTGAGCCCTGTGGGACTCCGCTGGTGACATCTCGCCACTCTGATGTCTCCCCCCTTACCGTTACTCGCTGTTTCCTGTTTCTTGAGTATTCCCATATCCACTGGAGCTCCTTCCCTTTTACTCCTGCCTGTTGCTCCAACATTTTAAACAGCCTTTTATGGGGTACTGTGTCAAAGGCTTTCTGGCAGTCCAGGAAAATGCAGTCGGCCCATCCTTCTCTTTCCTGCCTAATTTTTGTTGCCTGGTCATAGAATTCTATTAAACCTATGAGGCACGATTTACCATCCCTGAACCCATGTTGGTGGTGCATTACAAAGTTATTTCCCTCCAGGTGCTCTTCGAGCCTTTTCCTCACGATCTTCTCCATCACCTTGCATGGTATACAAGTTAGGGAAACTGGCGTGTAGTTCAGTGCCTCTTGCCTGTCACCCTTCTTGTATATTGGGACTACGTTAGCTGTCTTCCAACTTTCTGGTAAGTCTCCTGTTTCCAGTGACCTGTTATACACTATAGAGAGTGGCATACTTAGTGCTTCTGCACCTTCCTTTAGCATCTATGGTGAGATTCTGTGAGGCCCAACAGCCTTTGTCACATCCAGCTCCAACAGACATCTTTTGACCTCATCACTGGTGAGGTCAAATTCTGCCAAGGTTGCTTGGTTTGCCTCCTCCTCATTTAGTGCAGGGGCTTCTCCTTGTTCTATTGTGAAGACCTCCTGGAATCTCTTGTTGAGTTCTTCACACACCTTGTCATTCTCTGTGTATGTGTTCTCTCCTTTTCGCAGTTTCATTGTGTGTGTGTGTGTGTGTGTGTGTGTGTGTGTGTGTGTGTGTGTGTGTGTGTGTGTGTGTGTGTGTGTGTGTGTGTGTGTGTGTGTGTGTGTGTGTGTGTGTGTGTGTGTGTGTGTGTGTGTGTGTGTGTTCTGTTCCCATGTTATATTTGCTAGGAATTTTCTTACCTCCTCATAGTTTCCATTACGGAATGCTAGCCTTTTGCTTTCAGTTCCCTTTCTCGAGTACTTTAACCCTTCCTTGACCAGATTCTCAAATGTCAGTTTACTGTGATCGCTCATTCCTACTAGGGCCTCGAATTCAATTTCCCTTATATCGGAGTCATTCAGAGTGGTGAAGACAAGGTCGAGTCTTGCTGGTTAATCGTTTCCCCTCATTCTTGTGGGTTCCCTGACATCCTGGCTTAAAACGTTTTTTGTTGCCACCGCAAGTAGTTTAGCTCTCCATGATTCCTTTCTCACAATGTGGTTCCTGGTTCTCCCAGTCAATCCTTCCATGATCGAAGTCCCCCATGATGAGCAGATTGGATTGAATTCTAAAGGCAGCAGAGGCTGCCTACTCAATTATATTGTTAACTGCCATGTTGTTTCTGTCATACTCTTGCCTGGGTCTTCTGCCGTTTGGTGGAGGGTTATATATCACAGCTACTACTACTCTTGGTCCTCCCATCGTCATAGTGCCTGTTATGTAGTCACTAAACCCCCTCGCAGCCTGGGATAACCATCTTCTTGAAATTCCATTCCTCTCTCATGAGTAAGGCCACTCCTCCTCCTCCCCCTACCCTCCCTCTTTTTCCTTATTACAGTGTAGTCCTGGGGGAACACTGCATTCATTGTGATTCCTGAGAGTTTTGTTTCCGTGAGGATAACGTAATAGTACCCTTATCCAGGTTTATTACTTGTACTCTTTCCCTAAGCTCACTTGGTTTGCTTGTAATCCCATCTAAGTTTGAATACATCACCTTGAATCTGACTCTTTTCTGTTCATCCTCAGTTTCTGTTGGTTCCACTGGCGTAGGTAAACATAGAGGGTCCGGGATGGAGGAGGGGGAAGGCTAGGCCCTGGGTTGTGAAGGGGGCTGAGGGTAAGGGGGACCTAGGTTGAGAGGGAACTGGGAGGATCTGGTTTGGAGAGGGTGGGAACGAAGGGAGGGCTTTGAGGGGTGGGAGAGAAGGAGGGGGGGGGGGCTTGGGAGGTTGGGAAAAGAGGGAGCTTGGGGGGGTAGGGGAGGAGGGAGGAAGGGTTTGGTGTGTTGGCGTGAAAGAAGGGCTTGGGGGGGGGGGGGAGGCGGAGAAAGGAGGGCTTGTTGAGGCAAAAGAGGAGGGGGGGGGCTTGGGAGGGGGTGAGGGAGAAAGGAGGGCTTTGTGGAGTGTGGGAGAAGGAAGGGGGTGGGGAAAAATGAGGGGTAGGGAGGTGGGGAAGAAGGGAGGGCTTAGGGTGGTGGGAGAGAAGGAGGGGCTTGGGGTGGATAAGAAGGGAGGGCTTGGGGGAGAAGGGAGGGTTGGGGGGGGTAGAGAGGGGAGGCCTTAAGGAGAGGGGAGGCCTTAAGGAGAGGGGAGGCCTTAAGGAGAGGGGAGGCCTTAAGGAGAGGGGAGGCCTTAAGGAGAGGGAGGAGGGTGGTCCAGGTGGCCACTCAGTGGGGGGCTTGTAGGTGCTGGGGTAGGTAGGGCATCTATTGGGTGGGATGTGCGTGTGACCCTCCTCTCACTGGGGCTGATGAACTGCCTGTGAATGGTTCCCCACTCCCCTCTGTGATCGTAGGGTTCTGGGCTGTGGTTCTCTGATTCCTGTATCTCTCCTTGCACTCGTTCCTTGCTGCTGCTGTCTTCCATCTCTCCTCCCTGGTTATATTCCTCTGCAGGAATACCTTTTTGTACTTCAGTACATTGAACAGGCTGCTCTTCTTTGCTAAAATTTCTTCTTTTGTGCCCCCGCTTTTGAAAACCACCTTTATCAATCGATCTCTGTCCTTGTTGTACTGGCCAAGCCTGAAAACCTTTTCTATATTTTGTTCTTCCCTCTCCATCTGTACCACTTCAAAAATCTCTTTAACTGTAGCTCTGTCCATATCTCTCCTCTCCCCTGTACTAGCCAGTATTTGCTCCTTAATAGCTACTACAATTACTGCTCTTTTACTCTTTATCAGTCGGCTAGTGCATCATGCTTCTTCCGGAGAAGTAGCAACTTTCATGACAATTTCTTGTACTGCAGAGACAACTTCTGGGGTCCTTCTAAGTATATCTGCAAATGAGGATTGTGCTGTAGAAGTCCCTTCTATGGATACATTATATTTTTCCTGAGGGCTGTTTCGTGTCTGGTATTGGGGAGGATTCTCTTTCATGCTTTTAATCTCCTTCTTTGCCTCATTCAGTTCGTCCTGAATGGTGGCTACCTTTTTCCCATTACCCTTAGCTCCTCCCTGGTTTCTCTCCACATTTGAAAGAGTATCTCCTAAAGCGAGTCATCTTGTCTTTCTCCTCCCTCTGTGTTATGTCTTCCCCCTGCCATGTTTGTTTCCTATTCCAATTTTCCTATCCAATAGGTGGAAGGGTATGTGTGTGTGTGTGTGTGTGTGTGTGTGTGTGTGTGTGTGTGTGTGTGTGTGTGTGTGTGTGTGTGTGTGTGTGTGTGTGTGTGTGTGTGTGTGTGTGTGTGTGTGTGTGTGTGTATTTCCTATTCAAATTTTCCAATCCAATGTGTGTGTGTGTACTCACCTAGTTGTGTTTGCGGGGGTTGAGCTCTGGCTCTTTGGTCCCGCCTCTCAACCGTCAATCATCTGATGTACAGATTCCTGAGCCTACTGGGCTCTGTCATATCTACATTTGAAACTGTGTATGGAGTCTGCCTCCACCACATCACTTCCTAGTGCATTCCATTTACTAACTACTCTAACACTGAAAAAGTTCTTTCTAATGTCTCTGTGGCTCATTTGGGTACTGAGCTTCCACCTATGGTCCCTTGTGCGTGTGCCACCCGAGTTAAATAATCCATCCTTGTTCACCCTGTCAATTCCCCTGAGAATTTTGTATGTGATGATCATGTCTCCCCTAGCTCTTCTGTCTTCCTGCGACATGAGGTGCAGTTCACGTAGTCTACCCCTCATAACTCGTGTGTGTGTGTGTGTGTGTGTGTGTGTGTGTGTGTGTGTGTGTGTGTGTGTGTGTACTCACCTAATTGTGCTTGCGGGGGTTGAGCTTTGGCTCTTTGGTCCCGCCTCTCAACCGTCAATCAACAGTGTAATGCAAATAAAGGGACCTAGTCTATGGAACTCACTCCCTAGCGAATTGAAAAGCTGTCAAACTTTTGCCTCATTCAAAAACAAAACCGGAAAGTACCTAATTTCATCTTCATAGTTTCCTACACTAAGCTTTAAATTTGCTCTGTATCTAGTGTTACCCAATCTCTAAATCTTTATGTACTTAATCTAAACAATTTTATAAATGTGGTCATTGTTGTCTTCTTTTATGTGCTAGTCATATGCTGTATTGTGCCTACTAATTTTTGTTAAACTACCATTTAAGCTGTCATTGCAATCAATCTGAGCTACCTATGTGCTTTAATATACCTACAATTTTCTATCATCTTTTATTTTTTTCTTGCTATGTAACTGTTATCATTTCTATAAATTTTGCTAGTATTTACCTACTTAAAATTTTCTTAGATTAAGGACCTGCCCGAAACGCTACGCGTATTAGTGGCTTTACAAGAATGTAATTACTATGCTATGTATCCTCACAATCCCAATGTACTTTCTTGTATATAAATAAATAAATAAATAAATAAATAGATGTGTCTGAGTCTTCAGGAGTTTTCTGGCAAGGTTAGCACCAACCGATGAAAATAAGCTATTAAATTCATTTGCCATTTCTAAATCAGTTTACGGTGTATTGCCATTCTTAGAGAGTTTTATATGGTTGTGGGAGTGTTGTTTAGTTCCTAGGATAATGGAGATGGTTTTCCATGTGCTTTTCATGTTGCCTTTTGCTTCTTTGAATCTATTCTCATAATATGAAAGTTTAACTTTTCTTATGATACTGGTAAGCACTGTTGAGTATCTTTTAACTACTTCGTTTGAAACTAGGCAAATCCTAAGTTTCTTTTCATATTCATGTTTTTTGTTGATTGATTTGAAAATGCCACTTGTGAGCCGTGGATTGCTTAATCTTTTGTCAGTTACTTGTTTGGTAAGGAGGAGATGATGAGTGTTGTAGAGGCTTAAGGTTTTGGAGAGAAAGAGGTTAGCTAATAAGTTTATATCTTGCGTATTATTGAATTCAGATTCCCAGTTAATATTGTGAAGTGCATTTGAGAGGTTGCCTATAGCTGCTTCACTATGTACCCTGACTGTGAGTTTCTTGCTTTTTGGTGGTGCAATGTCCATGTTTGCTATGAGGAAGATAGGATAGTGGTCAATTGTTCTGTAATAGATTATACCAGATGTAAGGGGAGCTGTTATATTAGTCCATAAGTGATCCAAAGTAGTGGCAGATATTTGAGTGACTCGGGTGGGCTTGGTGATTGTGGGAATTAGCATATATGAGTTCACGCTGTTACGGAAATAGTCAACTTGCGGGTTAATTTATTGACCCAGGCCAATATTGAAATCACCTCCTAGAATGATGCGATTTTTGTTGAGATATTGAGATAGCTATATTGGTATTGGGAAATCTATAGATGGCACCGATTGTCAAGGAGGATTTAAGGGATTTACTGGAGAACTTGGCAAAGGTATATTCACAATAGTCGTCTCTATCACTAATGACACTATTGCAGATGAAGGTATCTTTGAAATACATTACTGTGCCACCTCCTTTTTTATTAGGCCTGCGGTTGTGAATGGCTTTATAAGCTGCTAAGTTGTAGAGTTGAGTATAGTCTTTACGTAGCCAGGTTTCTGTTAAAATATTGAATGATAATTTAGTACCTAGTGCTGTGAGTAGTGCATTGATATCATAAAAATGTTTACCAAGTGATCTAACATTTTGATTGTAAACTGATAAGCAGGTGCTATTTAGGAGTTTGTTTTTTGCAAGATTTGCTGTGTAATACCTGCAAAAATGATGATCAATGTGCTGATTGGTGTAGATATGAGACAGAAGATTACGATGAGGATCAATATCAGTATGCATGTGGATGCAAAGGGGTCACGATACAATAAGACAAGCAATTACAGGAACAGTTAAATACTAAATCTGCTGTAGATAGAAAGTAATTATAGCAAAACACATTAATAAATGCAAGTACACAAAAAATAAAAACAATTAGAAGTAGAGTAAAGATCACCGTAGATAGCCAAGAAGGATACAAATGTTCGGTAAAGAGAGAAAACAAAAAATCAGTAGACAGACAAGATTAATCTATATAAAAAATAATAAGACAAATAATAATCGTAAAGTCAAGTAATCTTAAGGATAATTAATTTTATATAGCTTAGTTATGAATCTATAATTAGTATGAACTTAAGAAAACAAAATGAGCCCAATAATTAATTTCAATAAATGACATGTAAATCAAATTACAAATTAAATTTAAAATTTAAAAAAATAAGAGGGTACTATTATATTTATGAGTAAAAATTTTCTATGACACTGAGGTAGATGTTTACATAAATACTAAATCTGCTGTAAATAGAAAATTATTATAGCAGAACACAACAATAAATGCAAGTAAACAAAAAATAGAAACAATTAGAAGTAGAATAAAGTTCACCTCCCTCAATATAGACCTCAAACCAATCTTATTTGCTGATGACACAACTTTCATTTTCTCCAGTCCTGACCCTCTTGCTCTAAATGTCACTGTTTATTCTGAACTAAATAAAGTCCATCTTTGGCTAACTGCTAACACACTCACCAAAAAAACTCATTGACAAAACTTTCTATATTTTGTTTGGTAATAAATCCTCAAATGAAATTAATCTAAGAATAAACAATATACAAATCAGTAGTAAAGTTGATGGTAAATTCCATCATCGGAATTTGGTGTCCTCATCGATAACAAGCTGAATTTCCATGCACACATTCTGAATATAGTAAAAAAAGTTTCTAAAACTGTTGGCATTCTTTCAAGATCAGATATTATGTACCTCGTCCTGCCCTGGTGACGCTCTATTACTCTCTCATCTATCCTTATCTTAACTATGGTATTTGTGCTTGGGGTTCTACTATCCAAAATCATTTACGTCTTTTAATTGCCCAACACAAAGCTTCTATTAGAACAATATCTAACTCTGGCCCCAGACAGCACTCGGTACCCTTCTCAAATCTCTGAATATGTTGGATATTAAGTTACTGCATATCCTCTCATGTGTATTTTATATATTTAAAATTCTGAATTGTAATGTCAATCCTGACCTTAGATGCTTCTTAGACGGTTGTAACAGAACCCATGGGAACCACACAAGAAACAAATACCTATTTGATATTCCAAGAATACGACTTAATCAAACTAGAAATGCACTGCAAATCAAGGGACCAAGAATGTGAAATGACCTTCCCAATCATGTCAAAAGCTGTACCTCTCTCAACCAGTGATGAAAACTAAGTACTACCTAATTAACTCCATGTGACCTACCTTACCCCTAAATGTCAACCCATGTCTTACTATTTTTAAACAATGCTGTTTGTTGACCAACTTGTATATTGGCTATTTTCTACCATGTCCCCCCCCCCCTTTTTTATCTTTCATTTTTTTCTTTCAACGCAATTTATACTTTAAGCTCAATTACTATTAAGTTTTAGTCTAAATGATTTTTTCCCCACGTACCTCACCTTGCCCGAAACGCTATACATACTAGTGGCTTTAGGTATTGTAAGTACTAGCTCTATCTATAAATCCACCATTATGTTTGTAACTAATCTTCTATGTATGTACTTTTACCTGAATAAATATTTGATTTGAATTGATTTGATTTGATAAAGAGTAAAGTGTGCGGACAAAGACAGGGACACTCACTCGAACACCAAATCTTGGATTGTAGCAAAATTGAGCCATTTAGAGATAATCTAAGCTCACGTTGTATGATATGACGACCAATCTTATTACCAAGGATAAAATACTTGAAATCCTTGCACTGTATACATATTTCGCTCCCAGTAGATAATCAACATATGAGATTAAGAAACTTAAGTATTGTGAAGACTAATAAATAAATAGCAGCTTCCCAATGACAGTAATATCTCCATTGCTCAAACAATTATGTATTAGCAATAAGGCGTACCATTAATGTGTAATGACTTACTGGAAATATATACCTTTTGAAATAGAACATTCTCTCAGTAACTAGCTTACATGTAATTATAAGGTGTGAAGGATAGATGAAATTGTTTATATAATTATCTAAGATAATGTCTGACAAAGACCTTTTGTGTCCTCTGTTATGCTTTTGCGCTACCTCGTAAACTCAAACTTTCACAATAAATTAGAATTTCGCATATGTACTTATGCATAAGCAAAATATTGACTATAAGCAAGAGCGAGAACGGGTTGGATTGGCAGCACCTCCTGCCTGTGCAGCTCTGAAGTTAACATAGGTGTTGGCTAAGGTTGAAACCCAAGTTTAATCCCACACCAACTGTCTACCATTCTTCGAGGGGTTCACCGTGATCCCGTCTGGGCGACTGACAGGCTCATCAGAGTTGCAGAGCATTAGGTAATGGGGCTCTCTCTCTGCTGGACAACCGGCCATGGTAAGGCTGGTTGATAATGTTGATAGTGATAATGTTGTTAACCTTGCCGTGTCTTGCATGCCATCCTCCTGTCCTTTGGCAGAGAAGGCCATGCCGTCCGTATCTGTCGGCTACTGCCTCGCCGCAAATACAAATGTATTCGGTGTGGATTGGGGCAGCGAGGTGGAGAGCCACAGCAATTCGGAGAGCCTGCGGTGTGAGACGAGTGCCAGTTGCTGACATTGGGGTTGCTAATAGGAAGTCCCCTGCATGGGGAGCTGCTACAGCTCTAAGTCGGGCAGTATCATGTGGCGTTATCGCAGCTTCTAGTATTGTCGCAGCTTCTTGGTCGGCAATGGGCCGATCCCAGCTGGATTGCTTATGGGCTTCAGAAAGCAGTGGTTGGGGTGCTGGTCCTGCAAGAGAGACCCATTTGGTGGTGAAGTCTTTGAAGCTGGGATCATGTATCCCTGCCCGTTGACCTAGGTGTTCAGGTAGGATTTCCTTCACCAAGTTGTCAGACTTATATAGTTGTCTATTTAAAGTTGTCATAGTTGTCATTAACTTGTGTATATATATATATATATATATATATATATATATATATATATATATATATATATATATATATATATATATATATATATACATATATATATGTCGTACCTAGTAGCCAGAACGCACTTCTCAGCCTACTATGCAAGGCCGGATTTGCCTAATAAGCCAAGTTTTCCTGAATTATTATATTTTCTCTAATTTTTTTCTTATGAAATGATAAAGCAACCCATTTCATTATGTATGAGGTCAATTTTTTTTTATTGGAGTTAAAATTAACGTAGATATATGGCCGAACCTAACCAACCCTACCTAACCTATCCTATCCTATCCTATCTTTATAGGTTAGGTTAGGTTAGGTTAGGTAGTCGAAAAAGTTAGGTTAGGTTAGGTAAGTTAGGTATTCGAAAAAACATTAATTCATGAAAACTTGGCTTATTAGGCAAATCGGGCCTTGCATAGTAGGCTGAGAAGTGCGTTCTGGCTACTAGGTACGACATATATATATATATATATATATATATATATATATATATATATATATATATATATATATATATATATATATATATATATATATATATATATATATATATATATATATATATATATATATATATATATATATATATAGGTCCTCCATATAACGTTGTTATATGGAGGACCTATGGCAATTCCACGACCAAGAGATGGCTTCCTGAACCTTGCAGGAATTAACCTCACTGAGGACCAAGTCACTCTCCTAAATCTGGGCATAAACTGTCACGTTATGTCCAGACCGAGTGAGATGGCCCGGAAAGTGGAGTTTGAAATTCTGTTGGACGACATATTCGACCTCGAGACACAAAAGAAGGTCACTACCAAAGATACCTTACAAGCAGAACTTATTGCGGAAGGAGGAAAGAATCGAGGCAATTACAGAAGCACCATAATGTCCCCCGAGCTCAAAGCGGCAGCCAAAAGCCTTCGTGAGAACAAGGAGATAGTTGTCAGGAGAGGTGACAAGTCGCCAATATACGTCATTCTTAAAAAAGACGAATATCTGGCGAAAATGAACCTCATACCCTCTGATCAAACTAAATTCCAAAGGGTAACGAAGGACACTACAGCCGAATTGAAAGCAAAGGTCAACAAACTAATCGAAACTGTGAAAGCCAAGAAATCAGGACTCCACCTGCCAAAGATTATTGGGGAATATAAACCTGGATATGCGTATGGAAATGTCAAGACACACAAGCCTGGAAACCCACTTCGGCCAATCATTAGCCAGATACCCACACCCACGTACAGACTAGCGAAGCAACTCAACGGCCTGCTGACTCCTTATGTCCCTTGCGCCTTCAGCCTGAAGTCGCCAAAGGAAATTGTTGACTTACTGCGGGGCACACGGGCCACAGGAATAAGAGCCTCGTTGGACGTAGAATCGCTGTTCACCAACGTACCAGTGGACGAGACAATCGGGATGATAGCCGACAGAGTGTATCGTGATCCAGCCTGTACTCCTCTTGACATGCCAGAAAATATCCTAAGGAAACTACTCCAAGCTTGTACTAAAGAGGCACCCTTCTTGAGCCCGGATGGGCACATGTATAAGCAAGTAGATGGGGTCGCCATGGGTTCTCCCCTAGGTGTCCTGTTTGCAAACTTCTACATGGGTACCATCGAGCAAAAAGTCTTAGTCGACATGAACTTGAAACCGGCCATATACTGCAGGTATGTTGACGACATTTTTACACAGGTACCTGATGTCAGACATCTGCAGGAGCTGAAGGAGGCATTTGAGCGGAGTTCCGTGCTGCGTTTCACTTACGAGATGGAAAAGGATGGGAAGCTGCCCTTTCTAGATGTAACAGTCATGGAAAAGAGCGGAGGTTTCCACACTGCAGTCTACACTAAGGAAACGAACATAGGAATGTGCCTAAATGCCAAAAGCGACTGCCCAGATAGGTACAAGAGGAGTGTTGTTAACGCATATGTCGACCGTGCTCTCAGCCACAGCTCAGAATGGAAGCAAGTCGACGAAGAACTCTGTAGGGTAAGGCAGGTCCTAGTCAACAACGGCTTCTCCAATGGTTTCGTCGAAGACATCATAAGAAGGAAAGTGAAACGCCATGCAACCTCTGAAGAGACAACCAACACAACACCTATACCCCCTATTAGACTATTTTACAGGAACTTCTTTTCCACAGCTCATAAAACGGAGGAAAGGGTCCTGAAAGATATTGTTAATAGAAACGTTATCCCTACAGACAAAAATCAGAGGATACAACTGACGATTTACTATAAAACCAGAAAAACGGCCAGCCTACTCATGAGAAACTCTCCAGACACAAAACAGAACGCTTTAAAAGAGACCAACGTCGTCTATGCCTTCAAATGCCCTCTTGGGGACTGTAAGCGCCAAAAAACCCAGTATATAGGCAAGACAACAACATCTCTTTCTAGGCGTTTAACGATGCATAAGCAACAGGGCTCCATTAAGGAACATATAATCTCTTCCCACAACCAAACCATCGCCAGAGAAATCCTAGTAAACAACACAGAAATCATCGATAGATACAGCGATAGCAGGCGGCTTGACGTTTGCGAGGCACTACACATCAAGAAGTCAACACCAGCAATCAACAGCCAATTAATGCACAACTATATTCTACCCACCTCAAGACTCCGCTCCAATATAGAAGCATCAAGAAATATGGACCAATAGGCTTTCTACAATCACTTCTATTCAATACCCATTGTTTCGTGTTGTGTCTTGTGTTGATGAAATTAATACCTTATTAAATACCACCTCACCCCATCCACCTCACTCAAATGTAGATATAAACAAATCGGAGATGTGTAAGTTCTATTCAGTTGTGTATGTTTAAACTAAAGTCTTTGAAAATGTAATAAGTTTTACGAAACGCGCTCAAGTGTCGCGTCAGACTAGAAATAAAAATGAATTTTGGAGAATTGATTTTTGAATTACCACCAACAGTGAAAAGAAATGTACGAAAGTTTGAGAAAATTCGTGTTAGTATTATTAATCTTACTTTTTCGGTCATATTTAATAATATATATATATATATATATATATATATATATATATATATATATATATATATATATATATATATTTCCTTAAGTACGAAAGTACTAAAGGCAATTCCTGTTTCAATTTTCCTCCGTGGTCTGACACTGTCACATTTTTAATCATGTGTTTATTTTCGTGACACACACACACACACACACACACACACACACACACACACACACACACACACACACACACACACACACACACACACACACACACACACACACACACACACACACACACACACACACACACATATATATATATATATATATATATATATATATATACACCCTTTGCCGCCTAGTTGCAAGGGCTGCTGTCAGATGTATTCGAATGGAAGCAGCCACCATGCTGCAACCCAACCAGCTGGGGTTTGGAGTCCCCCAAGGCTGTGAAGCAGCGGCTCATGCTGCACGAGCCTACATTAGCTCTCTTACTGAAGATCAGGCAGTAGTAAAATTAGATTTTAAAAACGCTTTCAACTCGGTCAAAAGGGAAGCAATCCTCACTGCAGTCCAGGAACATTGCCCAAGCATTCTCCCGTTTGTGTCAGCAGGCTACAGCAAAGACTCAACCCTCCTGTTTGGCAAACATGAAGTCACCTCAGCAGAGGGAATTCAACAGGGTGACCCACTTGCACCGTTCCTCTATTGCATAGCGGTTCGAGAAATTACAACCAGACTGTCCAGTGAGCTCAACATCTGGTTCCTGGATGATGGCACTCTGGCAGGAACACAAGATTCCCTGCTAGAAGACCTACAGCTGGTGAAGACACGGGGGGAGTCCATGGGTCTCATTCTTAACCCCTCCAAGTGCGAAATTATTGCATCCAGTGAAGTAATTATTAGAGCAGTGAAATCAGTTTTACCAGAAGCCTCAGTCGTTAAACCTACCGACAGCACACAACTCGGAGCACCTCTGGGCCACAATGCCATTGCTGCAGTCCTTGATGAAAAGTTTAGAGACCTAAAGAGGATGGAAGAGAGAATTTGGGACTTGGACTCCCACGATGCTCTCTACCTTCTCACAAAGTGCCTTACCTTGCCCAGGCTAACATACTTCTTAAGGTGTGCACCAACTTTTGGCAACCCACTTCTACATCAATATGATGAGCTCCTCAGGTCAATATTCAGGAAGGCGCTCAACCTAGATTTAGATGACAGTCAGTGGGACCAAGCAACACTACCAGTGAGATTTGGAGGGATAGGCATACGAAAGGCAACTGAGGTAGCACTTCCAGCATTCTTATCCTCATGTACAGCAGCCAACGAATTGGTAGAGCAGATCCTACCAGAGCGTATGAGAGAGACAGCAGGAACTCATGATCAAACGTTCATCGAAGCAGCCAGACAATGGGACACCATTGCACACCCTCAACCCCGACCACAAGTCCCAAAAGACCACAAGCAGGACCACTGGGATAGCCCCATAATGGAAAAGACTGTCACAGCAATGATTGACAACGCTGATGCTGAAAACAAAGCCCGCCTCCTAGCGGTAACAGCACCCCACGCCGGGGATTTTTTATTAGCTGTGCCCAATGCAGCCCTGGGAACTCGCCTCAGTCATGACACTCTCCGCATTGGAGTTGCCCTTCGCCTTGCCGCCCCCATCCTCACCGAACATAGGTGCATCTGCGGAACTGCGATGGCAGACCAATATGGTCGTCATGGTCTGGTATGTCGTAAATCACAGGGTAAAATTGCAAGACATGAAGAAGTCAACGACATCATTAAGAGGAGCCTCGCCACAGCCCGCTTCCCAGCACAAAGAGAACCACACTTATCCAGACCTAACGACCCTCAGAAGCGCCCTGATGGGGTCACCTTGCTACCTTGGAAGGATGGTAAGCAAGTGGTATGGGACTACACGTGCGCTGCCACACTGGCCAGTACCTACCTCCACTACAGCACACGTGAAAGCGGCGGTGCTGCTTCTTTCAGGGAATCGCAGAAAATTATTAAATACAGAGGTCTAGCACACTGCTACAGCTTTGTTCCGATCGGCTCGAAGACCCTCGGTTCGTGGGGAAAATGTGCATTGAAGTTCCTGAAGGAATTGGGGGACAAATTGATCAGCGCTACAAAAGACCAGAGAGCAAAAAGTTTCTTGTTCCAGCGCCTCAGTGTTGCGATTCAGAGGGGAAATGCCTGTTGCGTCTTGGGAACTAGTCCAACTTCAGAGGAATTCGAAGAAGTGTTTGACTTGCAACAATGATCGAATCCGTCTGTGACATTCATCAATGTTTCCCATTGTTGTGTTTTTCAAGAGATCCATAACCTTTAAGCACCTTTTTGCATTATTATTTTTGTATCAACCCATGTATATCCTATATATATATATATATATATATATATATATATATATATATATATATATATATATATATATATATATATATATATATATATATACATATATATATATATATATATATATATATATATATATATATATATATCTATATATATATATATATATATATATATATATATATATATATATATATATATATATATATATATATATATATATATAAGATATACATGGGTTGATACAAAAATAATAATGCAAAAAAAAAAATATATATATATATATATATATATATATATATATATATATATATATATATATATATATATATATATATATATATATATATATATATATAGGGTATAGAGTATAGCGGGAGAGGCCTAGGGGACGGACGTGTGGCGGAGGAGCTGCTGCCTTCTCAGCCACTACCCTGAGACATCTTGGCCTTGGCCTATATATATAGAGGGTATAGAGTATAGAGGGAGAGGCCTAGGGGACGGACGTGCGGCGGAGGAGCTGCTGCCTTCTCAGCCACTACCCTGAGACATCTTGGCCTCACCGTACCAAGA
>NC_091203.1:31217176-31264676 GCF_040958095.1 Procambarus clarkii | reverse complement strand
AACTGAAAACTCACACCCCAGAAGTGACTCGAACCCATACTCCCACAACTGGTATGTACAGGGACGCCTTAATCCGCTTGACCATCACGACCGGACATAAGGAAGTGATAGCCGAGGCTATATGAACCACTTCCCCGCCGGCACTCGGATGGTAATCTTGGGCATAGCATTTTATCAAATCACCTCATTCTTTGGGGCACACGTGAGGAACACAAATGCAAACAAGCCTGAATGGTCCCCAGGACTATATACAACTGAAAACTCACACCCCAGAAGTGACTCGAACCCATACTCCCACAACTGGTATGTACAGGGACGCCTTAATCCGCTTGACCATCACGACCGGACATAAGGAAGTGATAGCCGAGGCTATATGAACCACTTCCCCGCCGGCACTCGGATGGTAATCTTGGGCATAGCATTTTATCAAATCACCTCATTCTTTGGGGCACACGTGAGGAACACAAATGCAAACAAGCCTGAATGGTCCCCAGGACTATATACAACTGAAAACTCACACCCCAGAAGTGACTCGAACCCATACTCCCACAACTGGTATGTACAGGGACGCCTTAATCCGCTTGACCATCACGACCGGACATAAGGAAGTGATAGCCGAGGCTATATGAACCACTTCCCCGCCGGCACTCGGATGGTAATCTTGGGCATAGCATTTTATCAAATCACCTCATTCTTTGGGGCACACGTGAGGAACACAAATGCAAATAAGCCTGAATGGTCCCCAGGACTATATACAACTGAAAACTCACACCCCAGAAGTGACTCGAACCCATACTCCCACAACTGGTATGTACAGGGACGCCTTAATCCGCTTGACCATCACGACCGGACATAAGGAAGTGATAGCCGAGGCTATATGAACCACTTCCCCGCCGGCACTCGGATGGTAATCTTGGGCATAGCATTTTATCAAATCACCTCATTCTTTGGGGCACACGTGAGGAACACAAATGCAAACAAGCCTGAATGGTCCCCAGGACTATATACAACTGAAAACTCACACCCCAGAAGTGACTCGAACCCATACTCCCACAACTGGTATGTACAGGGACGCCTTAATCCGCTTGACCATCACGACCGGACATAAGGAAGTGATAGCCGAGGCTATATGAACCACTTCCCCGCCGGCACTCGGATGGTAATCTTGGGCATAGCATTTTATCAAATCACCTCATTCTTTGGGGCACACGTGAGGAACACAAATGCAAACAAGCCTGAATGGTCCCCAGGACTATATACAACTGAAAACTCACACCCCAGAAGTGACTCGAACCCATACTCCCACAACTGGTATGTACAGGGACGCCTTAATCCGCTTGACCATCACGACCGGACATAAGGAAGTGATAGCCGAGGCTATATGAACCACTTCCCCGCCGGCACTCGGATGGTAATCTTGGGCATAGCATTTTATCAAATCACCTCATTCTTTGGGGCACACGTGAGGAACACAAATGCAAACAAGCCTGAATGGTCCCCAGGACTATATACAACTGAAAACTCACACCCCAGAAGTGACTCGAACCCATACTCCCACAACTGGTATGTACAGGGACGCCTTAATCCGCTTGACCATCACGACCGGACATAAGGAAGTGATAGCCGAGGCTATATGAACCACTTCCCCGCCGGCACTCGGATGGTAATCTTGGGCATAGCATTTTATCAAATCACCTCATTCTTTGGGGCACACGTGAGGAACACAAATGCAAACAAGCCTGAATGGTCCCCAGGACTATATACAACTGAAAACTCACACCCCAGAAGTGACTCGAACCCATACTCCCACAACTGGTATGTACAGGGACGCCTTAATCCGCTTGACCATCACGACCGGACATAAGGAAGTGATAGCCGAGGCTATATGAACCACTTCCCCGCCGGCACTCGGATGGTAATCTTGGGCATAGCATTTTATCAAATCACCTCATTCTTTGGGGCACACGTGAGGAACACAAATGCAAACAAGCCTGAATGGTCCCCAGGACTATATACAACTGAAAACTCACACCCCAGAAGTGACTCGAACCCATACTCCCACAACTGGTATGTACAGGGACGCCTTAATCCGCTTGACCATCACGACCGGACATAAGGAAGTGATAGCCGAGGCTATATGAACCACTTCCCCGCCGGCACTCGGATGGTAATCTTGGGCATAGCATTTTATCAAATCACCTCATTCTTTGGGGCACACGTGAGGAACACAAATGCAAACAAGCCTGAATGGTCCCCAGGACTATATACAACTGAAAACTCACACCCCAGAAGTGACTCGAACCCATACTCCCACAACTGGTATGTACAGGGACGCCTTAATCCGCGAGGCTATAATTCATATAGCCTCGGCTATCACTTCCTTATGTCCGGTCGTGATGGTCAAGCGGATTAAGGCGTCCCTGTACATACCAGTTGTGGGAGTATGGGTTCGAGTCACTTCTGGGGTGTGAGTTTTCAGTTGTATATAGTCCTGGGGACCATTCAGGCTTGTTTGCATTTGTGTTCCTCACGTGTGCCCCAAAGAATGAGGTGATTTGATAAAATGCTATGCCCAAGATTACCATCCGAGTGCCGGCGGGGAAGTGGTTCATATAGCCTCGGCTATCACTTCCTTATGTCCGGTCGTGATGGTCAAGCGGATTAAGGCGTCCCTGTACATACCAGTTGTGGGAGTATGGGTTCGAGTCACTTCTGGGGTGTGAGTTTTCAGTTGTATATAGTCCTGGGGACCATTCAGGCTTGTTTGCATTTGTGTTCCTCACGTGTGCCCCAAAGAATGAGGTGATTTGATAAAATGCTATGCCCAAGATTACCATCCGAGTGCCGGCGGGGAAGTGGTTCATATAGCCTCGGCTATCACTTCCTTATGTCCGGTCGTGATGGTCAAGCGGATTAAGGCGTCCCTGTACATACCAGTTGTGGGAGTATGGGTTCGAGTCACTTCTGGGGTGTGAGTTTTCAGTTGTATATAGTCCTGGGGACCATTCAGGCTTGTTTGCATTTGTGTTCCTCACGTGTGCCCCAAAGAATGAGGTGATTTGATAAAATGCTATGCCCAAGATTACCATCCGAGTGCCGGCGGGGAAGTGGTTCATATAGCCTCGGCTATCACTTCCTTATGTCCGGTCGTGATGGTCAAGCGGATTAAGGCGTCCCTGTACATACCAGTTGTGGGAGTATGGGTTCGAGTCACTTCTGGGGTGTGAGTTTTCAGTTGTATATAGTCCTGGGGACCATTCAGGCTTGTTTGCATTTGTGTTCCTCACGTGTGCCCCAAAGAATGAGGTGATTTGATAAAATGCTATGCCCAAGATTACCATCCGAGTGCCGGCGGGGAAGTGGTTCATATAGCCTCGGCTATCACTTCCTTATGTCCGGTCGTGATGGTCAAGCGGATTAAGGCGTCCCTGTACATACCAGTTGTGGGAGTATGGGTTCGAGTCACTTCTGGGGTGTGAGTTTTCAGTTGTATATAGTCCTGGGGACCATTCAGGCTTGTTTGCATTTGTGTTCCTCACGTGTGCCCCAAAGAATGAGGTGATTTGATAAAATGCTATGCCCAAGATTACCATCCGAGTGCCGGCGGGGAAGTGGTTCATATAGCCTCGGCTATCACTTCCTTATGTCCGGTCGTGATGGTCAAGCGGATTAAGGCGTCCCTGTACATACCAGTTGTGGGAGTATGGGTTCGAGTCACTTCTGGGGTGTGAGTTTTCAGTTGTATATAGTCCTGGGGACCATTCAGGCTTGTTTGCATTTGTGTTCCTCACGTGTGCCCCAAAGAATGAGGTGATTTGATAAAATGCTATGCCCAAGATTACCATCCGAGTGCCGGCGGGGAAGTGGTTCATATAGCCTCGGCTATCACTTCCTTATGTCCGGTCGTGATGGTCAAGCGGATTAAGGCGTCCCTGTACATACCAGTTGTGGGAGTATGGGTTCGAGTCACTTCTGGGGTGTGAGTTTTCAGTTGTATATAGTCCTGGGGACCATTCAGGCTTGTTTGCATTTGTGTTCCTCACGTGTGCCCCAAAGAATGAGGTGATTTGATAAAATGCTATGCCCAAGATTACCATCCGAGTGCCGGCGGGGAAGTGGTTCATATAGCCTCGGCTATCACTTCCTTATGTCCGGTCGTGATGGTCAAGCGGATTAAGGCGTCCCTGTACATACCAGTTGTGGGAGTATGGGTTCGAGTCACTTCTGGGGTGTGAGTTTTCAGTTGTATATAGTCCTGGGGACCATTCAGGCTTGTTTGCATTTGTGTTCCTCACGTGTGCCCCAAAGAATGAGGTGATTTGATAAAATGCTATGCCCAAGATTACCATCCGAGTGCCGGCGGGGAAGTGGTTCATATAGCCTCGGCTATCACTTCCTTATGTCCGGTCGTGATGGTCAAGCGGATTAAGGCGTCCTTGTACATACCAGTTGTGGGAGTATGGGTTCGAGTCACTTCTGGGGTGTGAGTTTTCAGTTGTATATAGTCCTGGGGACCATTCAGGCTTGTTTGCATTTGTGTTCCTCACGTGTGCCCCAAAGAATGAGGTGATTTGATAAAATGCTATGCCCAAGATTACCATCCGAGTGCCGGCGGGGAAGTGGTTCATATAGCCTCGGCTATCACTTCCTTATGTCCGGTCGTGATGGTCAAGCGGATTAAGGCGTCCCTGTACATACCAGTTGTGGGAGTATGGGTTCGAGTCACTTCTGGGGTGTGAGTTTTCAGTTGTATATAGTCCTGGGGACCATTCAGGCTTGTTTGCATTTGTGTTCCTCACGTGTGCCCCAAAGAATGAGGTGATTTGATAAAATGCTATGCCCAAGATTACCATCCGAGTGCCGGCGGGGAAGTGGTTCATATAGCCTCGGCAAATCACTTCCTTATGTCCGGTCGTGATGGTCAAGCGGATTAAGGCGTCCCTGTACATACCAGTTGTGGGAGTATGGGTTCGAGTCACTTCTGGGGTGTGAGTTTTCAGTTGTATATAGTCCTGGGGACCATTCAGGCTTGTTTGCATTTGTGTTCCTCACGTGTGCCCCAAAGAATGAGGTGATTTGATAAAATGCTATGCCCAAGATTACCATCCGAGTGCCGGCGGGGAAGTGGTTCATATAGCCTCGGCTATCACTTCCTTATGTCCGGTCGTGATGGTCAAGCGGATTAAGGCGTCCCTGTACATACCAGTTGTGGGAGTATGGGTTCGAGTCACTTCTGGGGTGTGAGTTTTCAGTTATATATATATTTATATATATATATATATATATATATATATATATATATATATATATATATATTATTAAATGTGACTGAAGAAATAAGATAAATAATTCTAACACGAATTTTCTCAATATTTCTTGCGTTTCTTTTCACTGTTGATGGTAATTGAAATATCAGTTCTTCAAAATTCATTTGTATTTCTTGTCTGACGCGACACTTGAACGCGTTTCGTAATAACTTATTACATTTTCAAAAACTTTTAGTTTACACACACACAACTATAACCTACAAACACTAAACAGAGTTCTTACTACGCTATAATTTATAACTACCCGTACTGGGTACGAGTTCTTTCTTAAGTACCTTCGGCCCATTTGCTCCCCAGCCTTCACCTGTGTCCTCTTGTCTTGCTCTCTGTCAGTCTCAAGTGTTTTTCTTTATCCACCTTATCTCTTTCCCTTAATATCCTGCAAGATGTGATCATATTCCCTCTGGTCATTCTACCTTGTAGGGTTGAGAGATGTAGTTCCATTAGTCAATGTTCGTAGCCCTCTTAGCTCTGGCTCCAATCTTGTTGCAAACCTTTTTACTTTTTATATTTTTGCTTTATGTTTCACAAAGTGCAGGTTACATACAGGTGATAAGTATTCCAGTATTGGTCGTACAACTCTTGGGTAGATTACATTGAAGAAGTTCTGATTCAGGTTCCTAAACGATGACTTTACATATGCCAACATCCCATAAGCTGCTGATATTATCTATTTAATGTGTGCTTCCAGTTGAGTGTCAAAATTGTATCCACTCCTATATCCTTCTCACTTTCTGATTAATGTAGCTGCCTTCCCCGTATCGTGTAGATGCCTTCTGATCTCCTCTCTCCCTTTCTACCTTCATTACCTTACACTTGTTGGAATTGAACTCCAGCAGCCATTTGTCTGACTACTACTGTAGTTTGTCAAGGCCCTCCTGAAACTTTCTGCAGTTCTCATCTGTTTTCACATTCCTCATCAGCTTTGCATCATATGATAACATTGATAAGTCTGAGCTGTCTCTTTCGGGTAGGTCGTTCATATAAATTAGGAGCAGCATTGGTTCTAGGATAGAGCCTTGTGGGACCACACTTGTTAAATTCCTCCAGCTTGACACCTCTTCTCTGACTTGACTCTCTGCTTTCTATCCATCAAATACTTCCTCAACCACTCCAGTGCTTTCCGAGTAATTCCTAGCCTCATTCTCCATCTACTACAACAGTCTTTCACAAGGAACAGTGTCAAATAGATTTTCTTATTTTGGTAACCTTGTGATAAAATTCAATCGACTGTGTTTGATGCGACTTTCCATTCCTAATCCGTGCTGATTTTTAGTCACAAATTCGATCCTCTCAAAACGCTCCACCGTTCTCGACTTGACTACTTTCTCCAGAACTTTGCAAGGAACACTTGTCAGTGGCACTAGTCTGTAGTCTAGTGCCTCCATTCTATACCCTTTTTCAATAAAGAGACAACGTTTGCCTTTTTCTAGATATCTGGGAACTTCATATCTCAAGCGTTTTATTGAAACTTTTAAACAATGGGTGATAGTGCTTTTGCAGCCTCCTTCAGCAGGTATAGTGAGATTAGGTTTTGCCCCATTGAATTTTGTCACATCTAGTTCCCCCTGGGATTTTTTCACATCTTCCAGTGACTACAAAGCCATCCGGTATTTCCTCTGGCCTTTCATTAAGCAACTTTTGTTTCCATTCATAGTTTTAATGTTAAGGTCAACAGAAATCTTTTGTTGAGTTTCTCGCATGCCTTCTTATTCTCTGTGAGAGCTCTGCTTTGTTTTCTTAATCTGAGAACATGGTCTTACACATTCTTTTTTCTCCTTATTTGGATATAGAACACTTTTGGTTGTTCATGAGCTTTTGCAGCAATGTCATTCTCAAATTGCCTTTCTGCTTCTCGCTTAATTCGGGGGTATTAATTCCATGTGATCTTTAGAGCCTCTCTAATTGTTTTCTATTCTGAGATCTCTCTACCAATTTAAGGCTTATTTTTTTCAATTTTTATTTCAATTTTCCTCCGTGGTCTGACACTCACATTTTTAATCATGTGTTTATTTTCGTGACACACACACACACACACACACACACACACACACACACACACATATATATATATATATATATATATATATATATATATATATATATATATATATATATATATATATATATATATATATATATATAGTGTTATGATCTAAGCCTGCAGGAGAAATGAGTCTCCCTCCTTGAGAGTTATTCATCAAGCCTGACCTGATTAGAAGGTCTAGCAAATATTGAGGTGATAACGCATATGTAAAATAGTTGCTTGGATATGGGTAACAGTTTGAAATTATGGGCAATGAAGAAGAAAACAGATAAATGACTGGCGAGGAGATGTGGACATTTTGCTGGAGGCGTGAGGCTCGCTTCCGGAGGACCTTGACCTCACTTGAGTGCCAGACATCGCAGGGGGAAGCCGCGCTCCGTTTGAGCTCCTGTCAGAAGGGAACCCCTAGTGATATATCTCTAAGAGAAGAGAAGTGTGCAGGCGTGCCAGCTGTGGAATTGAGCTGAGAACGTTGTGGTCTCAAGTCGTGGACGGCGAGGAGAGTTTAATAAGCTGCTCAGTGGCATTTTAGTGGGCTGTGTGGAGCGCCCTGACCAGACGCCGTCAGAGGGAAAGCGCCTTCGACCTTATAATCTGTGGTTTGTCTTTGGGGAAGATGTTGCTGAGAACTTCGAAGCCAGCCTAGATGAAGTAATTGATGAGACTCCAAGGTAGTGAAGCAGAGGACCTCGAGCTGTGAGGAGAAGCAATGAAGAGGAGTGTCACGTGTTTCTGTAGAGGTGGTGTAGCAGCCAAGAGAGCTGAGGAGGAACCTAGCAGAAGGGTGAAGCACCGTAGTTACTCAAGGAAACTTCATGATAGCAGCCTGGAGAAGCTGCAGAGGGGAAGTTCTGGTGGATCACTTATAGGGAGTTGATAGTGTTTGGTTGTCATTAGCGTGCAAGACGCAGTGAGAGGTGAGTGACTGTTTGCATTCTTATGTCAAGGAGTGTTTTATACTGAAGTTTAGAGTTACCGTCGTAGGCTGGATTACCTACAGATGTATGCGTTCTAGGACTGATATTGATCGATTAATCATTGTTGTGTATCAATGAACATTTATACTGATATGTTATTGCATTCAAATGCTGATTTTCTTTGTACACATTTATAGATACATATATATATATTCTCTTGCTGATGGTGCAACAGTGTATGTAGACTTGATCAACTTGAGGAGGTTGATAGTATCAGGTGGTGAACCAGGAGATAGGATACCACTTGATAAGCTGATGGTAGAGTTCTGGTTGTGTTGGAGAGCAACCTGATTGTAAGAGTATAGAGTATAGGATTCATTATTATTATATGTGTGTATGTATCGTGTCTGTGCTTTGTCCAGTAAATGTATCCCAATTTGCTGGTGTTTGCCCTTGTCCTAGTGAGGCTTCCCAGGAGGTAGTAAAGAAGGAGAGAGAGAGAGAGAAAGAACCAAGAACCACTGCTGTGGACAGGGTAGGAGGTAATACTAATAAGCCAAAAGGGGATCGAGGAGATCATATTACCTGAGGAGAGAGTGGGGAGTCACTGCGGCTCGAGTGGGTGTGTGCACGTGACAACGAGGCTAAGTGTTGGAGCCGCATCCCCTAACCGTGTGACGTTGAGCCCCTCTCCAAGAGCCAGAAGCGCCAAGGGTGATCTCCTAGTATAAGCACTCTACCGAGTTGTGTGGGTTGGGTTGTCCATAGAGGAGAATCAACGACAACACCAACCAACCCACAGTCTATAATAAATTGGGGGCCTGTATCCGGGAGAGTGAACTGACACACCCACACCCTGTCCAAGAGTGGATTTGTACACCCTTGCTGAAATAGATAAACTGTGTGACCGCAGGTGTATACTCTCTCTCTTGGGAAGACTCACAGGACAAGATGGAGAAGGTGCAAGCGTTTGTGGAGTCAGGCAAGCCTGAGGACTTGGAAGGTTGCACGAGGGATCAATTGAAGCAAATAGCAGAAAAATGTGGCATTAGGTTGAAAGCATCTAAAGTAGCTGGGATGAAGGATGAGATCCTGAGACAGTTAAGAGCCAAAAATGAAGCGGCAGAACAAGGAGCCCAAAAAGGAGCTGAAAGTGGAAAAGAGGATGATGGGCAGGATGAAGTGAGATCCCAGGGATAGAGTAGGAGCAGCAAGAGTAGCCGCAGTAGCAGGAGTAGCCGAAATAGGAGCTTGGAGAGATTCCAGTTAGAGCTCCAGATGCAGCGTGAGGAGAGACAGTTCCAGCTGGAAAAGATGAAACTAGAACTCCAGATGAAAAATGAAGCTGAGAAGGAAAAAGAAAAAACCAGACTGGAAGTAGAAAAAGAGAAAACCAGAGTAAGAGAACTGGAGTTAGAACAAGAGAAAGAAAAAGAGAAAGCAAGACTAGAGGTCGAAAAAGAAAAAGCCCAGGTCGAAAAAGAAAAAGCCCAGGTCGAAAAAGAAAAAGAGAGAACAAAACAAATGCAGATAGAAGCGAATAGAACCTTGGCTGAGCAAAGGATTGAACATGGGTTGCCAGAGAGCACCACCCAGGTATCACACCCACCAGATGATAGGGTTAGGGAGAAGGACATTCCCTTGTTTGTTCCCGAAGAGGAGGAGAGCTTCTTCGAGCATTTTGAAAAAGTTGCCAGCATCAAGGAGTGGCCACAGGAGGAATGGGCCCAGCTGGTCCTGTTAAGATTGACCGGTGCAGCCAGGGAGGCATACACCCAATTGTCACTGGAAGAGTGCCAGGATTACGCCACAGTAAAGAGCAGCATATTGCGCTCGTTTCAGTTAACCCCAGAAGCTTATGGGAAGCGCTTCAGAGAAATGATCAAAGTTGGAGCATGTACGTTTGCTGAGACAGCAAAGGATCTGGAAAGACGATTCCAGAAGTGGATTGAGGCTGCTGGAGTTGGATCTTACGCTGACCTGAAGCAACTGATGGTCATGGAGAAGTTCTTGGAGATGATGCATCCCGAAACAAAGTTCAAGAGCCAAGAAGCAGGGATAAAGGAGGTGAAAGATGCCGCAGATAGGGCGGATATGATTACTGAAGCGTACAAGAGCTTAAGGGAGAACAGAGTAAGAAGCGAGGCGAGACGCAGCAATAGCAGACCCAGTGGAGTCTGGGGAGGAAGAAGTTTTGGGGGGCAAACAAGCAGACCAGCTAGTTTTAAGCCCCAGGAAGGAAAGTTGCCGAGTCTGCCTGCTGGAGGTAAGCAGGAAAATAAAAATGTGCAGAGGAGACAAGAGTCCAATGAAGCTCCACAGAGTATGAGTAGTACATCTGGCCCAAGGAACTCCAATATGAGTGGGCAGAGTCAGAGCCACTCGGGGGCGTATAGGAGAGATTTCTCCCAAATGAGATGCTACAAGTGCAACAGATCAGGTCACATGATGCGAGATTGTCGGCAGGGCAAGAGAGTCGTGACCCTGACGACATGTGATCCCCGGAAGAAGTACGTTGATGTACAACAAGACAAACCACAGAAGGTAGATTTGATGAACGAGCGGTATAGGCCGTTCATTAGTAAAGGTTGGGTCGGCATAGAAGGTCAACCTGAGGTGGAGGTTAGTATCATCAGGGATACTGGAGCCAATCAGAGCTTGATTCTGAGAGGCCTAATAAGAAATGATCGACTGTTAGCTGGCAGTAGGAGGATAAAGGTTCATGGGTTGTTGTCTAAGAGTGACATGCCCGTGTGTGCTGTCCAGTTGAAGTCAGATTATTTGTCGGCGGAGGTGATGTTGGGAGTGTGCCCCCACATACCTGTTCCAGGAGTCCAAGTGATCCTGGGGAACGACTTGTGTGGGTCCAAGGTGTTGCCAGAGCTGATAGTAAAAGCTGTGCCGGAGGTGAACCAGAAGGACCGCGGTACAAGTGGAACGCCGGACAAGATAGATCTAGCCAGCATCCTTGAAGATGAGGCAGAGGACAGTCAAGTCATCGTATACCCGGCTTGTGTAGTGACAGAGTCGGACGTAGCCGCCGAGGAAGACATTGGAGATGATATAGCAGTGTCGACTCCACCAAGGGAGGAGGTCAACATGGACATATCTGGACTGTTCGATGAAGATCCTGCTCAGAAGAATGAGGATTCGAGGAGACAGGAAGTGAAGATGACCCTACCTGAAAAGTTCAGTGTGAACCGAGCGGACCTGATTATGGCTCAGAAAGAGGAGTTTATAGATTTAATCAGGGAGGCAAAAGGGGGAAACTCATGTCCGGAGTCCCCTGTGTATTACTACTTGGACGATGATGTACTAATGAGGAAGTGGCGACCGGACAAAGCCGGCGCAGATAAGGTATGGTTGGAGAAGCACCAAGTGTTAGTGCCGAAGGAGTTTAGGGCGGCTGTGTTAGAACTAGCCCACTCCGTAGATATGGCAGGGCACTTAGGGGTGAAGAAGACCTTAAATAAGGTGCAGGAGCACTTCTACTGGCCGAACGTGTGGAAGGAGGTAAAGAAGTATTGTAGGACATGTTTGGCATGCCAACGTGCAGGTAAGCCGGCTCCGGCTATACCAAAGGCACCCTTAAAGCCCATACCGGCATTTGGCGAGCCTTTTGAGAGAGTCTTGATAGACTGTGTAGGTCCGTTGCCAAGGACCAGAAAAGGCCATGAGTACTTACTGACCATAATGTGCACGGCCACCCGTTTCCCCGAAGCAATCCCCCTGAGAAGAGTGACGTCGAGAGCCGTTCTGGATAGACTACAGAACTACATTGCGTGGGTAGGAATGCCCAAGGTTATCCAGACGGACCAGGGGAGTGTCTTACAGTCGAAGTTGTTTAGGGAAACTGTGAAAGGATGGAGAGTAGAGCAAGTGCGCTCGTCACCGTATCACCCTCAGTCGCAGGGAGCATTGGAGCGTTTCCATGGAACGCTAAAGAGCTTGTTGAGGATATACTGCGCTGAGGAAGGGAGTAGTTGGGACGAGGCCTTACCATCCGTGTTGTTCGCCATCAGGGATGTGGTAGTAGAATCACTCGGATTCACCCCATTTCAACTGGTGTACGGACACTCCGTGAGGAGCCCAGTGGGCGCGCTGAAGGAGCAGCTCACCGTGGATAGGCCTAAGGTGGACGTGGGACAATATGTGAAAACTTTTAGAGAGCGACTCTCTCGGGCCAGAGATTTGGCCAAGGAAAATTTGAGAACATCCCAGGCAGAGATGGTAAGGTACCACGACAGGAAAGCGAAGGGCAGGAAATTTCAAGAAGGAGATCAGGTGTTAGTCCTACTACTGGTAAAAGGAAGTATATACGAGTCGAGATTTTGTGGACCATATACCATCCAGAAGACGTTAGGGGATGTGAATTATGTAATCCACATGCCAGATCGTCCGAGGAAGTCACAGGTTTGCCACGTGAATATGATAAAGAGGTACTATGACAGAGATAAGCCTCTAGGCGATGAAGAACAGATAGAAACCCCACTGCAGGCGACTGTGCTTTGTGTAGGAGATGGCAAAGGGATAGAAGAGGAGAACTGTAAGTTAGAGAGGGCCGATGGCACGAAGATATCAAATACGGAAAGCCTGGCCAAGATACGTGAGCGTCTGGGTCATTTGGAGGATGACCAACGCCAGGAGCTAGTGGAGATCCTACGGAGGAATAAGTCGTTATTCACGGACGTGCCTAGAAGACACCGCGGAACGGTGCACGAAGTGAATGTAGGGAGTGCTGAGCCCATCAAGCAGCACCCTTATAGAGTTAACCCGGAGAAAGCGGCGGCAATGAGAGCAGAAGTGAAGTATCTGCTAGATAACGACTTGGCAGAGGTTAGCGACAGTGACTGGAGTTCGCCGTGCCTCCTCGTGAAGAAGAGTGACGGCACGTACCTGTTCTGCACCGATTATAGGAAGCTGAATGCAGTCACGGTCGCTGACTCGTTTCCGATACCGCGCATTGACGATTGCATAGATCGGGTTGGGAGTGCACGGTATGTCTCGAAGATAGACCTGCTGAAGGGATACTACCAGATTTCCCTGTCCGAGGAGGCCAAGAGGATCTCAGCGTTCGTGACACCCGACGGCTTGTACCAATATAAAGTGGTGCCGTTCGGAATGAAGAATAGTGGTAGTTGTTTTCAACGAGTAATGAATCAGGTATTACAAGGCGCGACTGGATGTGCAGTGTACATCGATGATATTGTGGTGTTCGCTGATTCCTGGAAGGATCACGTGGATCGACTTTTAGATTTGTTCGATCGGTTGGGGAAGGCCAACATGACGATCAACTTGGCAAAAAGCGAGTTCGGGAGAGCCCGCCTGGAGTACCTTGGATATATAGTAGGGCAAGGCGAGGTTGCTCCGGTAAGAACAAAGGTGGAGGCCATTGACAACTTCCCGGTGCCCAGGAGTAAGAAAGAATTGTTGAGATACCTCGGTATGATTGGGTATTACCGGAAGTTCTGTGAAAATTTCTCCACCATAGCCGCTCCTATGACGAGTTTGCTATCAAAGAGCAAGAAGTGGGAGTGGAATGGAACAGCACAAGAAGCGTTTGAGAAGACCAAAAGACTGTTGACTGAGGCACCTGTACTAGTGTCGCCAGATTTTGAAGCGCCGTTTACGTTATTTGTAGATGCCAGTGATATAGGGGCCGGAGCTGTACTGACGCAGAAGAATGATGGAATTTACCGCCCCGTGTCCTTCTTCTCGAAGAAGTTCGTTAAGCACCAGAGGTCGTACAGTACAGTCGAGAAAGAGACTTTGGCCCTGGTGATGGCATTGAAACATTTTGGAGCTGTACTGACGCAGAAGAATGATGGAATTTACCGCCCCGTGTCCTTCTTCTCGAAGAAGTTCGTTAAGCACCAGAGGTCGTACAGTACAGTCGAGAAAGAGACTTTGGCCCTGGTGATGGCATTGAAACATTTTGAAGTGTATGTGAGTGGGGGGGGGACACCCAGTGACGGTGTATACACACCATAATCCCCTAGTTTTCCTGAAGAAAATGAAGCATGCAAACCAGAGATTAACCAGATGGTTTTTATCGCTCCAAGAGTATGACCTGGTGATAACGCACATAAGAGGGCGAGACAATGTAGTGGCTGATGCGTTATCTCGAGCCTAGCCACTAGAATAACTCTCAAAATAAGGGGAGGGGAGTGTTATGATCTAAGCCTGCAGGAGAAACGAGTCTCCCTCCTTGAGAGTTATTCATCAAGCCTGACCTGATTAGAAGGTCTAGCAAATATTGAGGTGATAACGCATATGTAAAATAGTTGCTTGGATATGGATAACAGTTTGAAATTATGGGCAATGAAGAAGAAAACAGATAAATGACTGGCGAGGAGATGTGGACATTTTGCTGGAGGCGTGAGGCTCGCTTCCGGAGGACCTTGACCTCACTTGAGTGCCAGACATCGCAGGGGGAAGCTGCGCTCCGTTTGAGCTCCCGTCAGAAGGGAACCCCTAGTGATATATCTCTAAGAGAAGAGAAGTGTGCAGGCGTGCCAGCTGTGGAATTGAGCTGAGAACGTTGTGGTCTCAAGTCGTGGACGGCGAGGAGAGTTTAATAAGCTGCTCAGAGGCATTTTCGTGGGCTGTGTGTAGCGCCCTGACCAGACGCCGTCAGAGGGAAAGCGCCCTCGACCTTAAAATCTGTGGTTTGTCTTTGGGGAAGAAGTTGCTGAGAACTTCGAAGCCAGCCTAGATGAAGTAATTGATGAGACTCCAAGGTAGTGAAGCAGAGGACCTCGAGCTGTGAGGAGAAGCAATGAAGAGGAGTATCACGTGTTTCTGTAGAGGTGGTGTAGCAGCCAAGAGAGCTGAGGAGGAACCTAGCAGAAGGGTGAAGCACCGTAGTTACTCAAGGAAACTTCATGATAGCAGCCTGGAGAAGCTGCAGAGGATCCTGGTAGTGAAGCCCGGAAGAACCTAAAGATATTAGGGTAGTGAACTTCCAGAGGTGGAAGGGAAGTTCTGGTGGATCACTTATAGGGAGTTGATAGTGTTTGGTTGTCATTAGCGTGCAAGACGCAGTGAGAGGTGAGTGACTGTTTGCATTCTTATGTCAAGGAGTGTTTTATACTGAAGTTTAGAGTTACCGTCGTAGGCTGGATTACCTACAGATGTATGCGTTCTAGGACTGATATTGATCGATTAATCATTGTTGTGTATCAATGAACATTTATACTGATATGTTATTGCATTCAAATGCTGATTTTCTTTGTACACATTTATAGATACATGTATATATATATTCTCTTGCTGATGGTGCAATAGTGTATGTAGACTTGATCAACTTGAGGAGGTTGATAGTATCAGGTGGTGAACCAGGAGATAGGATACCATTTGATAAGCTGATGGTAGAGTTCTGGTTGTGTTGGAGAGCAACCTGTGTGGGAACCGACCTGTGAGATTTATATTTATTTAATTTATATGAATTTATATTTACGTTAATTTATATACTTCGATAGCAATTTGTATAATGATAAGTGGACTGTATTTCTGCAATAATCTCATAATCTCACAAATCGATCCTCTACACATTAGGGGGGGTTTATATTATTTATATTTATATATATGCAGCCAATCAAACTACAGTATTAGACTACATACATTGAAAAGGTTCCTTATCTTATAGTACAGCAGGTTAGTCCACCAGGTATAACTAGGGTGTAGACACCAAATTATCCTCTTTGAGGTAGCTTCCATCACCCAGTAACTGGTGCACAAAGTCCTTGCTTCCTCATCTTGACCTGTCAAAAGGGCGCTAGCTGTAAAGCCAGAATCCTATATATGACAAGCTATATCAGAGAAAACACTATACATGGAACAATAAAGACTTGGCTTAATTACCTTTAGTTTGAGGCTATGTCGTGCTCTAACCGGAACACCCTATATAATGACATTAATGGCCATAAATGAAAGATACATGGGTTTCGGAAAGAACACTTAACTTGAATTTGTTGACAGCGTGTGATAATGGTACACCTTTGGTTTCCATAACACTACGTCCAAGTAAAATTAACAGGAGCCGAATTTGCTCCCTGTGAGCCTCTGGTCTAGTATCAACAACAATGGCTGCCCCTTCCTCCCCTGACGCCTGGCTTACATTGTCCACATGACAGAAAGTGATAGAAGGGTCACATTTACTCTACTTTAATATTGATAATTAAGTTAATTTATATGAGATGTTTTATGATGGTAAAGTCCAAAGACTAATGTATTTAAGAATAATTCCCAGCAGAATAGCTGGTGAATTATAATAGTATGTGGTGATGATATCCCGTTTTCTTTAGACGGTAATTCCACTACAAGTTACGTTTTCTATGGGTTAACTTGTTTATACAACACAGCTATTATCTGTCTGTATGATATATTAAATGGTGTCGGATTTTCCGACATAATTCCCCAGGGGCTGCTCACGGGTCGAAGTCCTATTTAGAACAGACGAACACCGATACTCCTCCTTCGAATTATTACATTAATTTGATGTTAATAGTTAGTAATCACACATTTGTGCGTCTGTTCGTACAGGACGGATGTCCCGTACTAGAGTTGCAGGGGTTAGAAGTCTAATGCGATTTCATTTCCCTGTCAACTCTTGAAAGGCTAATATTCAAGCCTTATTACATATTATTTAACCCAGAAGACTGAATGTGATCAAGTACTACAGTCAAGTATGATTCAGGGACTGCAGTGAGATCAGTGACATAGATATAACTTGAAGTTTGTTCAGGTAACTGGTCACTGATATATAAACACTGAGGCCCATGGAATACATTTTGATTAAATAATAAATGTATCAAATCAGTCATCAGATTTATTGGGGTTTAATTTAGTTAATTGATTCAGAAGATTGAATAGCTCATCATTAAAGTAAAGTAAGGTTCTGAGACTGCAGTGGGATCAGTGACATTGGTCGCAGTGACTTGTAGCTGTTTTAGGCTACTGTTCACTGATTTGCCACTGAAGCCTCATGAACTCATCTTCAGCTTTAAATGATGATACTAACATCAACCTCTGTTACTATAGTCAGCTGTAATCTCCTTAGTATAATGCTACTGGAGAAATATAATCAGCTGACAAATTTAGATTTCTATTGGTATTGTTTATCTGCAGGCATAGGTCTCCTCAGGCTTGATACTGGGCCTGAGAGTAATTTACCTCCTGCAGAGTTTAACATGGTTATACCCTGATATTTAGTAGGGCTACCGATGAATCGATGGCAATAGTCTATCCCAACAAGGAGACCGAAGTCAGTGAGGTGATCAGACTTAATATTATCTGCCAATTTTATTCCTCTATTTCTCAGGAATTTAGCTGTTGCTCTCAGACCTTGAACTTGTAGGTCTACTGGTATTTTGTCCACCACAATGGCTTGTACTCGACAGACGTACATGCCTAAACGTACTGATGGTTGTACCACCTGGTAGACTTGAGGTCCTGCATCTGTTACAAACCCTGAGATGTTGAATGACATCTGGGTTACAGGCCTTAATTGTAGTTCATCTGCCAGCTTTTTAGTGATATATGTTCTCTGGGATCCTTGGTCAAACAACCCACGGGTATGGACCTTGGCCCTCTTATTCAGGATGGTAATTTGGGCAGTAGGCAAAGTCGTATTACCTTTAGACTTTGCCGATTGGACACTCTTTGTTTGTTGCACCTTGCAGTACTGTACTGTGGTGGGAATGCTATCTTCCACCTTGGGTCTTGAATACGTTAATTTCGTATATTTGCACAGTGCTGCATGGTGCCTACTCCTTCTACACCTGTTGCAGGTGTTGAATTGGGTATCACAATAGTCTATGTTGTGTGACTTGAGACACCTTGCACATCTCCCTACTTCCTGGAGTCACTCAATACGAGTGTCTCTGGTTGGATAATTAGCACAACGGTATGTTGAATGTTTCTTTTTGCAGAACATACATGTCCCCCAACCTACTGCACGTTTGGAAGTTACCGGTTTGGGTGAACTAGTAACAGTAGGCTTGGAGGATGCTGCTGCATTGTCAGATTTTCTGCAACTTGATGTTTGAGTAATTGGTTGATGTTTATTTGGTGTGGTTGTTTTACCCTTTAATTGACTATTATTTTCTATTTCTGAAGGCTTGCAAGAGGCTTTAACTTCCTCATTTGCTCGTCGTTTGTTTATGATGGAATGTAAACCTTCAGTGATGTCCTGTACTGTCAGGATGGTGTTATGTTGATGTGCATATAATTCATCTAGTATATCGCTGGACAATTTTCGTTTACTACTACTTTGGTCATCCATTCACTAGTAGTTATATCAACCTTAAGTCTGAATGTTCTTAGTAGTGACTCAAACTCCATGCTGAAGGATTGTAATGAGTCAGCAGTCTGATCAGGTTGAGGTAAATCCAGCAATTGTAGTACTAGATGTATGACAGTTTTCTCATTGCCAGCATTATTCCTAGGAGGCTGGACTGGGAAATTAGTGCTGTCGCTATTTTCATTTACATTTTCTACTACTGGTTCAGCTTCACCTCTAGTTTGGAGGCATGTTAACTTAGTAGCTTCAGGTATTGGGTTTTCAGAAACCACAGAGACTGTGGATAAATTGTCTGACAACTGCTTAATTTCTGGTGGTATATTATTGGGTGAAGCTGTAGTGGGTGAAGCTTTATCCTTGTTGATTAAAGGATCTAATCTGGCTTTACATTTATTCTCAAAAAGATCCAGATCATCCATAACATTATCTACTTTATTTGATGTACTTGCTATTTGTTCTGATTCAATTATCCTGTGTAAATGTTCCAACCTGCCTTGAGTTTCTTCTTCATATTGTGCTAGGTCAGACAGGAATGGTTTCACATCTTCAACTACTACGTCATCGTGGACTTGATTTTGGTAAGATTTCCTATTTGCTTTCAATATATGCAATTGGGTTTGAATCTGTAACAGTGGTATTTTCAACCAATGATAATTAATTACAGGCTCATATAACAACTGTTCATATTGGTTGAGATCCCTTGTTAGTTGGCGTTTGCTTGCTATTAAAGCACGCTTTGCTTTCTGTAGATTAGTCATGGTGACTTGTTAATTGAGCACCACTGGCTCATAAATTGTGAGCAAGTACTAATGGTAGCCTAGGGTTAAATTCTGCACTCACTAGGCAATAATCCTACCTCTACTAGAGGTTAGCACTTAAAATTAATACACATTATATATATACAATCATCCACACTAATGATTTGAGTGATAAACCAGTGTCACTGGAAGTACCTTTAGGTTAGCTCTTCTATATCACCCTAGGATGGTAGAGACACTAATTAATCACTCAAAGGTGTAATGATCATAAGTAAATTATTATATATACAACTCAACTCGAGTTGATAAAAATTACACCCAAAATAGGGTCTGCACCATTCATTAATGGTGTTAGGTTGTTGAATATAGTACAACTGACTATGGTAATAATGGGACTAGGATAGCAATAATAGTTCAACTAGTCATATCCTACCCTGTTGTGGGTTGGCAATTAGTAAATATTATACTGTGATCACTAGTGCAATATATATTAAATAATTCTCTATTTTGGAGAAATAATATACACAATTATTGATAATAGCCTCTTAATTAGCCTCTATGAAACTTCTAATATTATCGAGAAGTATTAAATATTATTAGTGACCTCGCGAAATAAACTCCACAAAATTCGTGGATAATCTCTCGCGAAATGTAACACCACGAAATCCGTGAACAATCTTGCGAGGACACAGCCACTAATTTGGCTGGCTTCTATATTAGCGCTGTCATTTCACGAAATAACACGCCACCAAATATCTGTGGGTGTCCCTGAAACCGCTGACGAAGCTGATCTGAACTGAGCGGGGCTCGTGAACTCGCACGAGTCAACGCCGCCGTCATTGACTGCTGGCTTTGTTTAAATAACACTGCACTAGTATATTTAATGAATCCACTGGTTAACTGGTTCATCCGGTACTAAGATGACCAAATGTGGGTTCAAAGGACCGAATATTCCGGTTCCGAAGGTCCAAATAATGTGGGAACCGACCTGTGAGATTTATAT
Source organism: Procambarus clarkii (assembly GCF_040958095.1). Lineage (NCBI taxonomy): Eukaryota > Metazoa > Arthropoda > Malacostraca > Decapoda > Cambaridae > Procambarus > Procambarus clarkii. The sequence goes on along the minus strand of NC_091203.1, from coordinate 31,244,321 downwards.
TTATTTAATTTATATGAATTTATATTTACGTTAATTTATATACTTCGATAGCAATTTGTATAATGATAAGTGGACTGTATTTCTGCAATAATCTCATAATCTCACAAATCGATCCTCTACACATTAGGGGGGGTTTATATTATTTATATTTATATATATGCAGCCAATCAAACTACAGTATTAGACTACATACATTGAAAAGGTTCCTTATCTTATAGTACAGCTGGTTAGTCCACCAGGTATAACTAGGGTGTAGACACCAAATTATCCTCTTTGAGGTAGCTTCCATCACCCAGTAACTGGTGCACAAAGTCCTTGCTTCCTCGTCTTGACCTGTCAAAAGGGCGCTAGCTGTAAAGCCAGAATCCCATATATGACAAGCTATATCAGAGAAAACACTATACATCGAACAATAAAGACTTGGCTTAATTACCTTTAGTTTGAGGCTATGTCGTGCTCCAACTGAATCACCCTATATAATGACATTAATGGCCATAAATGAAAGCTACATGGGTTTCGGAAAGAACACTTAACTTGAATTTGTTGACAGCGTGTGATAATGGTACACCTTTGGTTTCCATAACACTACGTCCAAGTAAAATTAACAGGAGCCGAATTTGCTCCCTGTGAGCCTCTGGTCTAGTATCAACAACAATGGCTGCCCCTTCCTCCCCTGACACCTGGCTTACATTGTCCACATGACAGAAAGTTATAGAAGGGTCACATTTACTCTACTTTAATATTGATAATTAAGTTAATTTATATGAGATGTTTTATGATGGTAAAGTCCAAAGACTAATGTATTTAAGAATAATTCCCAGCAGAATAGCTGGTGAATTATAATAGTATGTGGTGATGATATCCCGTTTTCTTTAGACGGTAATTCCACTACAAGTTACGTTTTCTATGGGTTAACTTGTTTATACAACACAGCTATTATCTGTCTGTATGATATATTAAATGGTGTCGGATTTTCCGACAACCTGATTGTAAGAGTATAGAGTATAGGATTCATTATTATTATATGTGTGTATGTATCGTGTCTGTGCTTTGTCCAGTAAATGTATCCCAATTTGCTGGTGTTTGCCCTTGTCCTAGTGAGGCTTCCCAGGAGGTAGTAAAGAAGGAGAGAGAGAGAGAGAAAGAACCAAGAACCACTGCTGTGGACAGGGTAGGAGGTAATACTAATAAGCCAAAAGGGGATCGAGGAGATCATATTACCTGAGGAGAGAGTGGGGAGTCACTGCGGCTCGAGTGGGTGTGTGCACGTGACAACGAGGCTAAGTGTTGGAGCCGCATCCCCTAAACGTGTGACGTTGAGCCCCTCTCCAAGAGCCAGAAGCGCCAGGGGTGATCTCCTAGTATAAGCACTCTACCGAGTTGTGTGGGTTGGGTTGTCCATAGAGGAGAATCAACGACAACACTAACCAACCCACAGTCTATAATAATAGATATATATTTATATGTATATATATATATATATATATATATATATATATATATATATATATATATATATATATATATATATATATATATATATATATATATATATATTTATAAGACAATAAAAATGAAAACATGGGGGATACATAAGGGATAAATGGGTTATCTTGAGATGATTTCGGGGCTTTAGTTTCAATGCGGCCCGGTCCTCGACCAGGCCTCCACCCCCAGGAAGCAGCCCGTGACAGCTGGCTAACACCTCGGTACCTATTTTACTGCTAGGTAACAGGGGCATAGGGTGAAAAAACTCTGCCCATTGTTTCTTGCCGGTGGCTGGGATCGAACCTAGGACCACAGGATCACAAGTCCAGTGTGCTGTCCGCTCGGCCGACCGGCTCCCGGGGTGAAACATAAGAACATAAGAATAGAGGTAACTGCAGAAGGCCTGTTGGCCCATACGAGGCAGCTCCTATCTACATACAAAGATTAATCAAGTGTAATTGGCCTGTTATGTTGAACAGTGTCTTCTGTGTTGGCATCGTTATGTTCTGGTCTTGTCCTTACTCTCAAGGTGGGTAGAATAAATAGTTCCGTGATTTGGATGTTTATGGTAGGTTATTCTAAAAGACAAAACCCAAGATGCATGAAGATTACAAATTCTTGAAGCAATTCACATAAGAATAGAACAACCTACCATGAACACCCAAATCATGGAACTATTTACTCTACCCACCATGAGAGTAAGGACAAGACCAGAACATAACGATGATAACACAGAAGACACTGTTCAACATAACAGGCCAATTACACTTGATTAATCTTTGTATGTAGATAGGAGCTGCCTCGTATGGGCCAACAGGCCTTCCGCAGTTACCTCTATTCTTATGTTTCACCCCCCATTTATCCTTTATGTATCCCCCAATGTTTTCTTCTTTATTGTCTTATCACCTGACCCAGTGCGGGTATAAAATCAACACGTCCTGAAAATTCTTTTCACTTGAGAATGAACTATGGATGTTCTAAACGTTGTGCAAATTGTATAAATAAGTGTAATACATTCTATAGTATTTCACTTCTTTTCTTCACCTTGAAATTACGAAAACGAGTTTTGGAATACTCCTATTTCAGTTAAGCCCTGATGCTAAGAAAATAGAGGGATAGAAGCCCTAAATCAGAAGACAGTAAATACAGAATATGCGATCATATTCAATGAGACATGTTTAAAAGAAAACCTGCTGCCAGTATACACAAATATATATATATATATATATATATATATATATATATATATATATATATATATATATATATATATATATATATATATATATGCAAACAAGCCTGAATGGTCCCCAGGACTATATGCGACTGAAAACTCACACCCCAGAAGTGACTCGAACCCATACTCCCTTATGGGTGTATGGGTTCGAGTCACATGTATGGGTTCGAGCCTCCCATATATTGTTCCTGGGAGTATGGGTTCGAGTCACTTCTGGGGTGTGAGTTTTCAGTCGTATGTAGTCCTGGGGACCATTCTGGCTTGTTTGCATTTGTGTTCCTCATGTGTGCCCCAAAGAATGAGGTGATTTGGTGAAATGCTATGCCCAAGATTACCATCCGAGTTGCCGGCGGGGAAGTGGTTCAAATAGCTTCGGCTATCACTTCCTTTTGTCCGGCCGTGATGGTCAAGCGGATTAAGGCGCCTTGTAGTTACCAGTTGCGTTGCTCCTGGGAGTATGGGTTCGAGTCACTTCTGGGGTGTGAGTTTTCAGTCGCATATAGTCCTGGGGACCATTCAGGCTTGTTTGCATTTGTGTTCCTCACGTGTGCCCCAAAGAATGAGGTGATTTGGTGGAATGCTATGCCCAAGATTACCATCCGAGTTGCCGGCGGGGAAGTGGTTCAAATAGCTTCGGCTATCACTTCCTTTTGTCTGGCCGTGATGGTCAAGTGGATTAAGGCGCCCTGTAGTTACCAGTTGCGTTGCTCCTGGGAGTATGGGTTCGAGTCACTTCTGGGGTGTGAGTTTTCAGTCGCATATAGTCCTGGGGACCATTCAGGCTTGTTTGCATTTGTGTTCCTCACGTGTGCCCCAAAGAATGAGGTGATTTGGTGGAATGCTATGCCCAAGATTACCATCCGAGTTGCCGGTGGGGAAGTGGTTCAAATAGCTTCGGTTATCACTTCCTTTTGTCCGGCCGTGATGGTCAAGCGGATTAAGGCGCCCTGTAGTTACCAGTTGCGTTGCTCCTGGGAGTATGGGTTCGAGTCACTTTTGGGGTGTGAGTTTTCAGTCGCATATAGTCCTGGGGACCATTCAGGCTTGTTTGCATTTGTGTTCCTCAAGTGTGCCCTAAAGAATGAGGTGATTTGGTGAAATGCTATGCCCAAGATTACCATCCGAGTTGCCGGCGGGGAAGTGGTTCAAATAGCTTCGGCTATCACTTCCTTTTGTCCGGCCGTGATGGTCAAGCAGATTAAGGCGCCCTGTAGTTACCAGTTGCGTTGCTCCTGGGAGTATGGGTTCGAGTCACTTCTGGGGTGTGAGTTTTCAGTCGCATGTAGTCCTGGGGACCATTCAGGCTTGTTTGCATTTGTGTTCCTCATGTGTGCCCCAAAGAATGAGGTGATTTGGTGAAATGCTATGCCCAAGATTACCATCCGAGTTGCCGGCGGGGAAGTGGTTCAAATAGCTTCGGCTATCACTTCCTTTTGTCCGGCCGTGATGGTCAAGCGGATTAAGGCGCCCTGTAGTTACCAGTTACGTTGCTCCTGGGAGTATGGGTTCGAGTCACTTCTGGGGTGTGAGTTTTCAGTCGCATATAGTCCTGGGGACCATTCAGGCTTGTTTGCATTTGTGTTCCTCAGTGTGCCCCAAAGAATGAGGTGATTTGGTGAAATGCTATGCCCAAGATTACCATCCGAGTTGCCGGTGGGGAAGTGGTTCAAATCGCTTCGGCTATCACTTCCTTTTGTCCGGCCGTGATGGTCAAGCGGATTAAGGCGCCCTGTAGTTACCAGTTGCGTTGCTCCTGGGAGTATGGGTTCGAGTCACTTCTGGGGTGTGAGTTTTCAGTCGCATATAGTCCTGGGGACCATTCAGGCTTGTTTGCATTTGTGTTCCTCACGTGTGCCCCAAAGAATGAGGTGATTTGGTGGAATGCTATGCCCAAGATTACCATCCGAGTTGCCGGCGGGGAAGTGGTTCAAATAGCTTCGGCTATCACTTCCTTTTGTCCGGCCGAGATGGTCAAGCGGATTAAGGCGCCCTGTAGTTACCAGTTGCGTTGCTCCTCGGAGTATGGGTTCGAGTCACTTCTGGGGTGTGAGTTTTCAGTCGCATATAGTCCTGGGGACCATTCAGGCTTGGTTGCATTTGTGTTCCTCACGTGTGCCCCAAAGAATGAGGTGATTTGGTGAAATGCTATGCCCAAGATTACCATCCGAGTTGCCGGCGGGGAAGTGGTTCAAATAGCTTCGGCTATCACTTCCTTTTGTCCGGCCGTGATGGTCAAGCGGATTAAGGCGCCCTGTAGTTACCAGTTGCGTTGCTCCTGGGAGTATGGGTTCGAGTCACTTCTGGGCTGTGAGTTTTCAGTCATATATATATATATATATATATATATATATATATATATATATATATATATATATATATATATATATATATATATATATATATATATATATATATATATATATATATAAATATATATATATATATATATATATATATATATATATATATATATATATATATATATATATATATATATATATATATATGCATGATAGATATAGGCTACCGGGGAGGGAGGACGTGTGGAGGAGGCTCTGTTGTTTACTGAGCCATTACCTAGGGACATCCTGACGTCACCGTGCCTAGCCTTCACAGAGTGCTGTGTGAATGTCCTGGGAAGGTGCAGGAGTGGCGGAAGGTGCCCAGAGTGGACCAAATCAACAAAAACGGATAAAAACAGGTGGGTGTGCAGTGTATGGAATACAACGGCAGTGAGGGCCACGCTGGCGCCCTCTAGGTCTCCCAGGCTAAGGTGTGGGGGAGGAGGGGGTGTTGTTGTTCGGTAGGGCGAGTGGGGGGTCACCCATGTGCCACCCAGTGTTTATAGAAATACGTTTGGGAAAGAAAAACGAAAATGAAAATCAGCAATCATGGTCAGAGCTAATAGAGCTCACAGTGTGTCGGATTACAAGTGTATGATTCATTCACCATTGTGCAGTGATATACAAGAAAATTATACCAGTGTTTAAGTGTCACCCAGACCCCCCCCCCCCCCCCCCTCAAGCTGAGCGAGGTCCGGTCAACCCCCACCTCCTCCCCGCCCGCCGGCCTGACCGCACCACAGTACCTCCTGCCATCCCACCACCCAGCCCACTCTGCGCCTGGGTGTCTCCCACCCACCTATTCACCGCCCACACAGTGCTTGTGGCAGGGATGTGCTACCCTCCATGCACCCAGATATGGCACAGGTCACAGCAGGCATTCAGGTTCCTCCCAAAAGGGAGGGAGACACAAGTACTCATAGGAGTGGTGAGTGTGAGGGACAGCTAGCCACCCCTCCTGCCACCACCCGTGTCCACCCCTGTCATCCCTCCCACGCCGGCCGCCCGGGGGATGGAGGGGACTCCACCAACTAGCCAGGAACCCCTCAGCCAAGAACAGGGTCCTGGGAACAGTGCACCCAGACGTGCAACCAGAGGACCCAGACCCAGAGGAACGTGTCGGGTTTGTGACGAATCACACAGCCTTAGAAACGATGGAACCCTACGTCAACACAACGGCTGTGAGGGTTCACGGACGGAACCTGTAGAGAGAGAAGCCCCACAGGTCCCCCCGGCACCCCCACACATCTCAGCAAACTTCATGTCATCAGATGACCTCCTGGGGGCCATCAAAGCATCCACCACCAGAACTCTTCCTCACATTCCTAAAGCAGCGCGCTCATTTGCAGCAGGGAAATATACAGACCTTTTAAAGAAAGTAAATGAACGGTCTGAAAATCTTAATGCTGCGGCCACCATCAAAGCATGGCATAATTTGCTCCTGTTTGGAAATATTTGCTTAGGCGTACCTGCAAGAGGAGGCAAGTCACTAGCCTCATCAGTCACTAGGACAATAAATAATTTCCCCAGAGCTGACAACTTGATCCCCATCCCTCCTCAACGCAAAAACCGTCGTGGCAGACCCAAGAGTTCCAATGACAATTTTAAACTAGGAACACAAGTGACCAAAAAAATTGAAGAGGGCAACACAGTATGGGCAATTAGGTTACTTACCAGCAAAGACACAATCGCCCCTAGAAGTACCGCTACCGCCAACTCGCTGAGAGAGAAGCACCCTCCTAGAGTACCATGGGAACCCACTGCTCAGGACACAAATGTCCCAGACATGGGACCTCTATTCCTCCAAGCGTCAGAGGTATACAAAGCCATCATGTCATTTCCGCCAGGCTCGGCAGGGGGATACACTGACGTAAGACCTCAGCACCTGAAGGAGATGGTAAACCCAGTTCTCGGAGAAGTTGCCGAGACACTATTGTCAGAGGTCACGAAGTTTGTCAACGACTGCCTCTCTGGGTTGATCCCAGATACAATTAAACCCTTTTTCTTTGGAGCATCCCTTTGTGCCCTCAAGAAGAAAGATGGTGGAGTCAGACTCATTGCCGTGGGTAACACACTTCGGCGCCTTGTTGCTAGGGGCAGCTGTCAGAAAAATTAACATAGACGCTGCGACGATGCTTCGACCCCATCAACTAGGTTTTGGTGTCCCCCATGGCTGTGAAGCAGCAGCTCATGCAGCACGAGCCTATATCAAGCACCTCCCAGAAAATAAGGCATTAATTAATTAGACTTTAAAAATGCCTTCAACCAGGTAAAAAGGGATGTGGTACTGGAAGCAGTTCGAACAAGCTTTCCTTCTCTACTCCCCTTCGTCTCAGCAGGGTACAGTAGGGAATCGACGCTGCTGTTTGGGGAACATGAAGTTGTTTCTGCAGAAGGTGTCCAGCAGGGAGACCCACTTGCCCCTTTTCTTTTTTGCATGGCTGTTAAAGAGGTCACAAGCAGGTTGACCAGCGAACTCAACATCTGGTTCCTGGACGATGGCACCCTGGCAGGGACACAGAAGTCCCTGCTAGAAGATCTACAGCTGGTGAAATCTAAGGGAGAGGAGTTAGGACTCTAAACCCATTAAAGTGTGAAATTATCTCATCTAGCCAACCAACCATAGATGCAGTGCGAACCATATTACCAGGAGCCCAGGTGATCGCTCCCACCGACAGTGTGCTGCTAGGGGCACCTGGGCTCGAGCGCCATTGAGGTAGTCCTCGAAGAAAAGCTGAACGACCTGAGGAGGATGGAGGGAAGAATAGGGGCTTTGGACGCCCACGATGCTTTGTACCTTCTCACAAGGTGCCTGGCTTTGCCCAGACTGACCTATTTCCTAAGGTGTGCTCCCTCCTTCGACAGCCCAAAATTAACAGAATATGACACATTCCTAAGGTCAATAACCGTGAAAGTGTTAAACCTCTCCCTGCAAGATGACCAATGGGATCAAGCAACGCTCCCAGTTAGACTCGGGGGAATAGGTATTTGCAAGGCGACACAGTTAGCATTGCCAGCATTCTTATCCTCGACCAGTGCAACAGGTGAATTAGTTAAGGAAATACTACCGGAACACCTAAGAGACTCCATTGGGATTCATGATCCCAAATTCGCGGAAGGAGCCGGTCAGTGGGACACTCTCGTCAACTCTCATCCTCGACCGACTTTTCCAAATGACTGCAAACAGTCCAAATGGGATAGCCCCATAGTGGAGAACATCGCCACATCATTGCTGGAGGCAGCTTCCAGGAAGGACAAAGCGCGTCTTCTAGCTGTGCAAGCGCCCCATGCCGGGGACTTCCTGTTGGCTGTCCCTAATTCCGCCTTGGGCACCCGCCTGGACCATCGGACCCTAAGTATTGGTGTTGCTCTGCGCCTTGCCGCCCCTATCTCCACCGAGCACCGGTGTATATGCGGCCATGCACGGGCAGACCAATACGGCAGCCATGGTCTCATCTGTCGTAAGACACAGGGAAAGATTGCCAGACATGAAGCAGTCAATGACATCATCAAGAGAAGTTTGGCTACAGCTGGGAGTCCAGCACAAAGGGAACCTCAGTTGTGCAGACCTGACAACAGCCAAAAACGCCCAGATGGAGTCACCCTGCAGCCGTGGAGGGAAGGTAAACAGGTCGTGTGGGACTACACGTGTGCATCCACATTGGCTGATACCTATCTACCTTACAGTGCAGCTGAGGGAGGCGGGGCGGCCACCTTCAGGGAGACCCAGAAAACTAACAAGTACAGGGACCTAGAACGTTGTTACAGGTTCGTGCCAATAGGCTCTGAGACTCTGGGCGCCTGGGGTAAATGTGCACTTAAGTTCCTGAAGGAGCTGGGCGAGGAACTCATTGGGAAGACTAGAGACCCAAGAGTGGCCAGTTTTATGTTCCAACACCTCAGTGTCGCTGTTCAGAAGGGAAATGCGTGCTGTATCTTGGGTACGCACCCGACCCCCGAGGAGCTGGACGAAGTCTTCGAACACTGATTGGTATATTGTTATATAAGTGCGTGTTTTCTGTGAACTGTAGCATTGCAATAAAATCAAATAAAAAAAAATAATAGGGGTGGTAGTAGAGGAAAAGATTAAAGTATTCAGTGAGAATCCACAAGGTCTTCTCTGAACACTATTTATTTTCTTCTTCGAGGATGTGGGTCCTTTTAATTAAACCAGTGGTGGTACCCCTATATATATATATATATATATATATATATATATATATATATATATATATATATATATATATATATATATATATATATATATATATATATGTATATATAATATATATTATTAAATTTGACTGAAAAAGTAAGATAAATAATTCTAACACGAATTTTCTCAATATTTCTTACGTTTCTTTTCACTGTTGATGGTAATTGAAACATCAGTTCTTCAAAATTCATTTGTATTTCATGTCTGACGCGACACTTGAACGCGTTTCGTAATAACTTATTACATTTTCAAAAACTTTTAGTTTACACACACACAACTATAACCTACAAACACTAAACAGAGTTCTTACTACGCTATGATTTATAACTACCCGTAATGGGTACGAGTACTTTCTTAAGTACCTTCGGCCCATTTGCTCCCCAGCCTTCACCTGTGTCCTCTTGTCTTGCTCTCTCTCAGTTTCAGGTGTTTATCCTTATCCACCTTATCTCTTTCCCTTAATATCCTGCAAGATGTGATCATATTCCCTCTGGTCATTCTACCTTGTAGGGTTGAGAGATGTAGTTCCATTAGTCAATGTTCATAGCCCTCTTAGCTCTGGCTCTAATCTTGTTGCAAACCTTTTTACTTTTTATATTTTTGCTTTATGTTTCACAGAGTGCAGGTTACATACTGGTGATGAGTATTCCAGTATTGGTCGTACAACTCTTGGGTAGATTACATTGAAGAAGTTCTGATTCAGGATCCTAAACGATGACTTTACATTTGCCAACATCCGATAAGCTGCTGATATTATCTATTTAATGTGTGCTTCCAGTTGAGTGTCAAAATTGTATCCACTCCTATATCCTTCTCACTTTCTGATTAATGTAGCTGCCTTCCCCGTATCGTGTAGATGCCTTCTGATCTCTCTCCCTTTCTACCTTCATTACCTTACACTTGTTGGAATTGAACTCCAGCAGCCATTTGTCTGACTACTACTGTAGTTTGTCAAGGCCCTCCTGAAACTTTCTGCAGTTCTCATCTGTTTTCACATTTCTCATCAGCTTTGCAACATATGATAACATTGATAAGTCTGAGCTGTCTCTTTCGGGTAGGTCGTTCATATAAATTAGGAGCAGCATTGGTTCTAGGATAGAGCCTTGTAGGACCACACTTGTTACATTCCTCCAGCTTGACACCTCTTCTCTGACTTGACTCCCTGTTTTCTATCCATCAAATACTTCCTCAACCACTCCAGTGCTTTCCGAGTAATTCCTAGCCTCGTTCTCCATCTTCTACAACAGTCTTTCATAAGGAACAGTGTCAAATGGATTTTCTTATTTTGGTAACCTTGTGATAAAACTCAATCGATTTTGTCTGATGCGACTTTCTATTTCTAATTCGTGCTGATTTTTAGTCACAAATTCGATCTTCTCAAAACGCTCCACCGTTCTCGACCTGACTACTTTCTCCAGAACTTTGCTAGGAACACTTGTCAGTGGCACTAGTCTGTAGTCTAGTGCCTCCATTCTATACCCTTTTTCAATAAAGAGACAACGTTTGCCTTTTTCTAGATATCTGGGAACTTCATATCTCAAGCGTTTTATTGAAACTTTTAAACAATGGGTGATAGTGCTTTTGCAACCTCCTTCAGCAGGTATAGTGAGATTAGGTTTTTCCCCATTGATTTTTGTCACATCTAGTTCCCCCTGGGATTTTTTCACATCTTCCACAGTGACTACAATGCCATCCGGTATTTCCTCTGGCCTTTCATTATGCAACTTTGGTTTCCATTCATAGTTTTAATGTTAAGGTCAACTGAAATCTTTTGTTGAGTTTCTCGCATGCCTTCTTATTCTCTGTGAGAGCTCTGCTTTGTTCTCTTAATCTGAGAACATGGTCTTACACATTCCTTTTTCTCCTTATTTGGAAATAGATCACTTTTGGTTGTTCATGAGCTTTTGCAGCAATGTCATTCTCAAATTGCTTTTCTGCTCCTCGTCTTATTCGGGGGTATTAATTCCATGTTCTCTTTAAAGCCTCTTTAATTGTTTTCTATTCTGAGATCTCTCTACCAATTTAAGGCTTACTTTTTCCTTTCTTTAGCTGTCCTGCATAGCCTATTTAACTAGGGGTTTACTTCACAGTTTCCATCCACCTCCTTCTTGGTTGGTACGAACTGTTCCGTTGCATCGGCCCGTTTCCCTACAATGGTTGATACTTGGTTGACACCTGGTTGATGGGGTTCTGGAAGTTCTTCCACTCCCCAAGCCTGGCCCGAAGCCAGGCTTGACTTGTGAGAGTTTGGTCCACTAGGCTGTTGCTTGGAGTGGCCCGCAGGCCCACATACCCATCACAGCCCGGTTGGTCCGGCACTCCTTGGGAAAAACAATCTAGTTTCCTCTTGAAGATGTCTACGTTTGTTCCGGCAATATTTCTTATGCTCGCTGGGAGGGTGTTGAACAACCGCGGACCTCTGATGTTTTTACAGTGTTCTCTGATTGTGCCTATGGCACCCCTGTTCTTCCCTGGTTCTATTCGGCATTTTCTTCCATATCGTTCACTCCAGTACGTTGTTATTTTACTGTGCAGATTTGGTACTTGGCCCTCCAGTTTCTTCCATGTGTATATTATTTGATATCTCTCTCGTCTTCTTTCTAGTAAGTACATTTGGAGAACTTTGAAATGATCCCAATAATTTAGGTGCTTTATCGCGTCTATGCGTGTCGTATATGTTCTCTGTATTCCCTTCATTTCAGCAATCTCTCCTACTCTGAAGGGGGAAGTGAGTACTGAGCAGTACTCAAGTCGGGAAAACACAAGTGACTTGAAGAGTACAACCATTGTGATGGGATCCCTGGATTTGAAAGTTCTCGTAATCCATCCTATCATTTTTCTGGCTGATGCAATATTTGCTTGGTTATGCTCGCTAAACGTTAGGTCGTCAGGCATCATTATTCCCAAATCCTTTACATGCTGTTTTCCTACTATGGGCAGATTTGATTGTGTTTTGTACCCTGTATTATGTTTAAGGTCCTCATTTTACCGTATCTGAGTACCTGGAATTTATCACTGTTAAACATCATGTTATTTTCTGATGCCCAGTCACAAACTTTATCAATATCAGCTTGAAGTTTTTTAATGTCTTCAGCGGAGGTAATTTTCATACTGATATTATGTCATCATCTGCAAAGGATGATACGAAACTGTGACTTGTATTTTTGTCCATATCTGATATGAGAAAAGCAGGAAAATAAGGAAAAGCAGCAGTGCAGGGACTGTACCCTGAGGTACATAGCTTTTAACTGCGCTTTGACTAGATTTGATATGGTTGACTGTTACTCGTTGAGCCCTGTTTGACAGAAAACTGAGTATCCAGCGTCCTACTTTACCGGTTATTCCCATTGACTTTATTTTGTGTGCTATCACACCATGTCCACATTTATTGAAAGCCTTTTTCGATGTCCATGTATATCACATCAGCATTCTGTTTTTCTTCTAATGCCTCATTGACTTTGTCGTAGTGATCAAGTAGCTGTGAGAGGCACGATCTTCCCGCTCCAAATCCATGTTAGCCTTGGTTGTGAAGGTCATTGATCTCCATGAAATTGGTGACCTGAGTCCAAATCATTCTCTCAAATACTTTTATTATGTCCGACGTTAGTGGAACTGTTCTATTATTCTTTGTCAATGCTTTGCTTCCTCCCTTGTGTAGAGGGGAGGTCTGCTACTTTAAGTGCATCTGGTATCTTCCCCGTGTCCAAGCTCTTCCAACCACACTATACTGAGTGCCTGTGCTACCGGCACTTTGCATTTCTTTATAAATATTGAATTCCATGAATCTGGACCCGGGGCCAAGTGCATGGGCATGTTTTCAATTTCTCTTTCAAAGTCTAGTACGCTCGTGTTGATATCAGTTATATATACAGGGTTTGGATATTCCGCATAAAGAAATTGTCTGGAACTTCCACTTTCATGTTATTTGATTGGAGTGCTAAATATGTCCTCATATTGCTTTTTTAGGATTTCACTAATTTCTTTGTCATCCTCCGTGTACGAACCTCCACTTGTACGAATAAGTCCAATACTGGCAGTGGTTTTTGCTTTTAATTTCACATATGTGAAGAAGTATTTTGGATTTTTCTTTATTTCCTGAATTGCTTTCTGTTTTAACTGCCTCTCTTCAGTTTGATATGAGTGTTTCAATTTCTGCTCGATTTCTTCATTCTCCCTATTTAAAATATTCCTTCTTTGACGGGAAATTCGTGTCTGCATAAGCATTTCTGTTATTTTTTTCCTTCTTTTATAGTTTGTTCTTTCTTTTATAATGAATTCCATCATCTCATTTGCTGTTTTCCCTTCCATTTGTCTTTCCCACTGAATTTCTCGCAGAAAATTGTTCACCATGTTGTTTGCCCTGCGCCTTTAATCTTTCTTCTTCTTCAATAAGAATCTGTGTGTAACCAATTCCTTCAGTTCGACTATGTACTCAAGAATGACAATGTAGTGGTTGCTAGCTGCTAGAGGCATATTATACCTACCTGAGTGATTCTAAGTGAGTAGATTCACTTCTATATATTTTCTTGAAAATGGGTGAGAAACATTGTAATAAATGTTCACATTATTAATCGTTTGGAAAACAAAATAATCACTCAATAATGGCGTAACCCCTACACAGCCTCCGGACTATGAGTCCAAGGAGGACTCTCGACCTTCGGGCTGTGAGGCCAAGGACGATTTTATACCTCCGTACTGTGAGGCCACAAAGGACTCTCGACCAGCGGACTGTGATGCCATAGAGGAATCATATTCTAGAATGAAAATATTCTAGATCTGGTCTTTACGAACAATGAAGACATTATCAGCGATATTTCGAAATCAGATACCATATACTCAGATTACAAGCTCATTGAAGTGCAAACGACCATCAATACTCAGAATAGACCTAAAATGCTGATCAAGAGAGAAGGGCAATTCAGTAAATTCAGTTTTAGTAATAAAAGAAAAGACTGGGAGAAAATAAACAGGAAAATTACAAACATTCCATGGGAAACTGTTCTAAGTAATACAAGTCCTACAGAAGTAATAGAAAAACTGACATCGGAAGCATATCAAGTCTGTCTGAAACATGTTCCTTTGAGGAAAGCCAGAAAGAGATCCAACGTAGAAAGAGAATGCAGACGACACTATAAAAGAAGGAAAAATTTAACGGAAATGTGAAAGCAGACACGAATTTCCCGTCAAAGAAGGAATAATTTAAATAGAGAGATTGAAGAAATCGAGCGGAAATTGAAACACTCATATCAAACTGAAGAAAGGCAGTTAAAACAGAAAGCAATTCAGGAAATAAAGAAAAATCCAAAATACTTGTTCACATATGTGGGAACCGACCTGTGAGATTTATATTTATTAAATTTATATGAATTTATATAGAATTTATTTTTACGTTAATTTATATTTCTCGATAGCAATTTGTATGATGATAAGTGGACTGTATTTCTGCAATAATCTCACAAATCGATCCACTACACATTAGGGGGGGGGGAGTTTATATTGAATTTATATATATGCAGCCAATCAAACTACAGTATTAAACTACATACATTAGTATACATTGAAGATGTTCCTTATCTTTTTTGTACAGCAGGCCTTAGTTCACCAGATATAACTAGGATGTAGACACCAAATTATCCTCGTGAGGCAGCTTCCGTCATCCTAGTAACTAACTGGTACACAAAGCTTGCTTCCTCTTTTTAACCTGTCAAAAGGGCGCTAGCTAAAAGCCAGAATCCTAATATATGACAGCTATATCAGAGAAAACACTGTACAATGAACCATAAAGACCGAGGCTTAATTACCTTTCATTAAGAGGCTGTTCGCATTCTAACTGGCACGCCCCTATCTACTAACATTAATGGCCAAAAATGATTAGATAAATGGGTTCCGGCTGAACACTTTCCTTGTATTTGTTGATAGCGTGTTGATAATGGTAGACCTTTGGTTTCCATAACACTTCGTCCAAAAGAAATTAACAGGAGCCGAATTTGCTCCCGTGCGCCTCTGGTCTTAAATAACAATGACTGACCACTCCCCCACCACTGACGTCTCCCTCACTTTGTAGAGATGACAGTAACTGATAGAATGGTCACATTTACTCTATTTTAATATTGATAATTAAGTTAATTTATATGAGATGTTTTTATGATGGTAAAGTCCAAAGACTAATCTATTTAAGAATAATTCCCAGCAGAATAGCTGGTGAATTTATAATAGTATGTGGCAATGATGTCCCGTTTTCTATAGACGGAAAATTCCACTACAAGTTACATTTTATATGGGTTAACATTTGTATACAATGCAGCAACCTTATCTGCCTGTTATATTATTAAATGGTGTCGGTTTTTCCGACATAATTTCCCGGGGGCCTGCTCACGGGTCGAAGTCCTATTTAGAACAGACGAACACCGATACTCCTCCTTCGAATTATTAGATTAATTTGATGTTAGTAGTTAGTAATCACACATTTGTGCATCTGTTCGTATAGGGCAGATGTCCCGTACTTGAGTTGCAGGGGTTAGAAGTCTAATGCGATTTTATTTCCCTGTTAACTCTTGAAAGGCTAAAATTCAAGCCTAAATACATATTATTTAACCCAGAAGACTGAATGTGATCAAGTACTACAGTCAAGTATGATTCAGGGACTGCAGTGAGATCAGTGACATTAGATATAACTTGAAACTTGTTCAGATAACTGGTCACTGATATATAAACACTGAGGCCCATGGAAATCATCTTGATTAAATAATAAATGTATCAACATCAGTCGTCAGATTTATTGGGGTTTAATTTAGTTAATTGATTCAGAGGATTGAATAGCCCATCATTAAAGGAAAGTATGGTTCTGAGACTGCAGTGGGTTCAGTGACATTGGTCGCAGTGACTTGAAGCTGTTTAGGCTACTGTTCACTGATTTGCCACTGATGCCTCATGAACTCATCTTCAGCTTTAAATGATGATATTAACATCAACCTCTGTTACTATAGTCAGCTGTAATCTCCTTAGTATAATGCTACTGGAGAAATATAATCAGCTGACAAATTTAGATTTCTACTAGAATTGTTTATCTGCAGCCATAGGTCTCCTCAGGCTTGATACTGGGCCTGAGAGTAATTTACCTCCTGCAGAATTTAACATGGTTATGCCCTGATATTTAGTAGGGCTACCGATGAATCGATGGCAATAGTCTGTCCCTACTAGGAGACCGAAGTCGGTGAGGTGATCAGACTTAATATTATCTGCCAATTTTATTCCTCTATTTCTCAGGAATTTGGCTGTTGTTCTCAGACCTTGAACTTGTAGGTCTACTGGTATTTTGTCCACCACAATGGCTTGTACTCGACAGACGTACCTGCCTAAACGTACTGATGGTTGTACCACCTGGTAGACTTGAGGTCCTGCATCGGTTACAAACCCTGAGATGTTGAATGACGTCTGGGCTACAAGCCTTAATTGTAGTTCATCTGCCAACTTTTTAGTGACATATCTTCTCTGGGACCCTTGGTCAAACAACCCACGGATATGCACCTTAGCCCTCTTATTCAGGATGGTAATTTGGGCAGTAGGCAAAGTTGTATAACCTTTAGACTTTGCTGATTGGCCACTCGTTGTTTGTTGCACCTTGCAGTATTGTACTGTGGTGGGAATGCTATCTTCCACCTTGGGGTTTGGAGACGTTGTTTTGGTGTCTCTGTACAATGCTGCATGGTGCTGACCTTTGTTACACCTATTACAGGTGTGTAATTGGGTCTCACAGTCGTTGATGTTATGTTTCCTGAGGCACCTCGTGCAATGTTGCAAATCTTTGAGTCGCTCAACACGGGCGTCACTATCAGGAAAATTAGGGCAGTGGTACATTGAATGTTTCTCATTGCAAAACAAACATGTTCCATAGCTTCCAGTACCCTTTGGTGTCACGTTCTTGGGTGACACAGTAACTATAGGCTTGGAGGGTCCCACTTCATATACGCCCACACTGCTACTGTTCCACTTTGGTGATGAATTATATTGTCTAGATTGATTTGGAGTACCTTTCGTACTCTGTGGTTTACTATTATTGGTTTTTGAGGGTTTACTTGGTGGTTTTAATTTATCATGTGTTCGTAATTGATGAACTACTGACTTTAAACCTTCAGATATTTCATTCATAGATAAGATGCTTTTATTGTAATGAGCACTCATTTGTCTCAATATGTCCCTAGGTATTTTCTCCTGGACAATTATTTTCAAGACCCACTCAGCCCCGTTTGTATCTGCTGTCAGGCTGAGGGCATTGATCAATGATTCTACCTCCAGATTGAAGACTTGGAGTGAATCAGCTGAAGCCTCAGGTGGGGGTAAATGCAACAGCTCATGAACTAAATGTGATGTTCTTACTTCTGGATCAGCATAATTATCCTTGATGAGTTTTACTGCCAGATCATAGCCATCATTATTTAATCTCAGATGGGATACTACTGTTTTAGCCTCACCTAATAATTGGCCTTGCAAATAAGAGAATTTACTGCTCTTTGGTAAAGATTGTTTTGAGTCCACAAGGTCAACGAATTTGTTCCAAAATTCATCCCAATCTTCCTCGTCTTTTCCTGAGAAAGTGGGTAAATTAATTGGAGGGAGTCGAGCATCTGCTTGACTCGTATTAGATGCAACTGTTGTTGTTGTTGCCTTGTTCTGGGCAATTAATTTGACGTAAGGCTGTAACGTGGCCTGAGTGTGATCTTCATAATTCGCTAGATTAACCATAATGTCGTCTATTTCTGTTTCTGATAAATTGGTGTTGGCAAGTTCAGCCACATATGTTGCTATTTGGCATTTGATTTGCTCAAATTTACCTGCAGCTGCTTGATAATAGCTTTCCAGGTCAGCATAATCAACTGGTGATTGTTGTGACAAATCTTCACATTTCTTGATCTGTCTTGTTAAGTGGCCTTTAAGACCTGCAAGGGTTCTTTTCATTCTCCCTGCATTATCCATATTGGCTAGTTGGTAAAGCCTTGTGGGGCTTGTACTTGGGTCGGTCATAATACTGAACAAGCACTGATGGTAGCCTAGGGTAAAATTTCTGCAATCACTAGGCTATAATCCTACCTCTACTAGAGGTTAGCACTTAAAATTAATACACATTATATATATATATATATATATATATATATATATATATATATATATATATATATATATATATATATATATATATATATATATATATATATATATATAACTGAAAACTCACACCCCAGAAGTGACTCGAACCCATACTCCCACAACTGGTATGTACAGGGACGCCTTAATCCGCTTGACCATCACGACCGGACATAAGGAAGTGATAGCCGAGGCTATATGAACCACTTCCCCGCCGGCACTCGGATGGTAATCTTGGGCATAGCATTTTATCAAATCACCTCATTCTTTGGGGCACACGTGAGGAACACAAATGCAAACAAGCCTGAATGGTCCCCAGGACTATATACAACTGAAAACTCACACCCCAGAAGTGACTCGAACCCATACTCCCACAACTGGTATGTACAGGGACGCCTTAATCCGCTTGACCATCACGACCGGACATAAGGAAGTGATAGCCGAGGCTATATGAACCACTTCCCCGCCGGCACTCGGATGGTAATCTTGGGCATAGCATTTTATCAAATCACCTCATTCTTTGGGGCACACGTGAGGAACACAAATGCAAACAAGCCTGAATGGTCCCCAGGACTATATACAACTGAAAACTCACACCCCAGAAGTGACTCGAACCCATACTCCCACAACTGGTATGTACAGGGACGCCTTAATCCGCTTGACCATCACGACCGGACATAAGGAAGTGATAGCCGAGGCTATATGAACCACTTCCCCGCCGGCACTCGGATGGTAATCTTGGGCATAGCATTTTATCAAATCACCTCATTCTTTGGGGCACA
The DNA here is from genome assembly GCF_040958095.1 of Procambarus clarkii. Taxonomy (NCBI): domain Eukaryota; kingdom Metazoa; phylum Arthropoda; class Malacostraca; order Decapoda; family Cambaridae; genus Procambarus; species Procambarus clarkii. Next base: position 31,225,115 of record NC_091203.1, on the reverse strand, counting down.
CGTGAGGAACACAAATGCAAACAAGCCTGAATGGTCCCCAGGACTATATACAACTGAAAACTCACACCCCAGAAGTGACTCGAACCCATACTCCCACAACTGGTATGTACAGGGACGCCTTAATCCGCTTGACCATCACGACCGGACATAAGGAAGTGATAGCCGAGGCTATATGAACCACTTCCCCGCCGGCACTCGGATGGTAATCTTGGGCATAGCATTTTATCAAATCACCTCATTCTTTGGGGCACACGTGAGGAACACAAATGCAAACAAGCCTGAATGGTCCCCAGGACTATATACAACTGAAAACTCACACCCCAGAAGTGACTGATTAAGGCGTCCCTGTACATACCAGTTGTGGGAGTATGGGTTCGAGTCACTTCTGGGGTGTGAGTTTTCAGTTGTATATAGTCCTGGGGACCATTCAGGCTTGTTTGCATTTGTGTTCCTCACGTGTGCCCCAAAGAATGAGGTGATTTGATAAAATGCTATGCCCAAGATTACCATCCGAGTGCCGGCGGGGAAGTGGTTCATATAGCCTCGGCTATCACTTCCTTATGTCCGGTCGTGATGGTCAAGCGGATTAAGGCGTCCCTGTACATACCAGTTGTGGGAGTATGGGTTCGAGTCACTTCTGGGGTGTGAGTTTTCAGTTGTATATAGTCCTGGGGACCATTCAGGCTTGTTTGCATTTGTGTTCCTCACGTGTGCCCCAAAGAATGAGGTGATTTGATAAAATGCTATGCCCAAGATTACCATCCGAGTGCCGGCGGGGAAGTGGTTCATATAGCCTCGGCTATCACTTCCTTATGTCCGGTCGTGATGGTCAAGCGGATTAAGGCGTCCCTGTACATACCAGTTGTGGGAGTATGGGTTCGAGTCACTTCTGGGGTGTGAGTTTTCAGTTGTATATAGTCCTGGGGACCATTCAGGCTTGTTTGCATTTGTGTTCCTCACGTGTGCCCCAAAGAATGAGGTGATTTGATAAAATGCTATGCCCAAGATTACCATCCGAGTGCCGGCGGGGAAGTGGTTCATATAGCCTCGGCTATCACTTCCTTATGTCCGGTCGTGATGGTCAAGCGGATTAAGGCGTCCCTGTACATACCAGTTGTGGGAGTATGGGTTCGAGTCACTTCTGGGGTGTGAGTTTTCAGTTGTATATAGTCCTGGGGACCATTCAGGCTTGTTTGCATTTGTGTTCCTCACGTGTGCCCCAAAGAATGAGGTGATTTGATAAAATGCTATGCCCAAGATTACCATCCGAGTGCCGGCGGGGAAGTGGTTCATATAGCCTCGGCTATCACTTCCTTATGTCCGGTCGTGATGGTCAAGCGGATTAAGGCGTCCCTGTACATACCAGTTGTGGGAGTATGGGTTCGAGTCACTTCTGGGGTGTGAGTTTTCAGTTGTATATAGTCCTGGGGACCATTCAGGCTTGTTTGCATTTGTGTTCCTCACGTGTGCCCCAAAGAATGAGGTGATTTGATAAAATGCTATGCCCAAGATTACCATCCGAGTGCCGGCGGGGAAGTGGTTCATATAGCCTCGGCTATCACTTCCTTATGTCCGGTCGTGATGGTCAAGCGGATTAAGGCGTCCCTGTACATACCAGTTGTGGGAGTATGGGTTCGAGTCACTTCTGGGGTGTGAGTTTTCAGTTGTATATAGTCCTGGGGACCATTCAGGCTTGTTTGCATTTGTGTTCCTCACGTGTGCCCCAAAGAATGAGGTGATTTGATAAAATGCTATGCCCAAGATTACCATCCGAGTGCCGGCGGGGAAGTGGTTCATATAGCCTCGGCTATCACTTCCTTATGTCCGGTCGTGATGGTCAAGCGGATTAAGGCGTCCCTGTACATACCAGTTGTGGGAGTATGGGTTCGAGTCACTTCTGGGGTGTGAGTTTTCAGTTGTATATAGTCCTGGGGACCATTCAGGCTTGTTTGCATATATATATATATATATATACAATCATTCACACTAATGATTTGAGTGATAAACCAGTGTCACTGAAAGTACCTTTAGGTTAGCTATTCTATATCACCCTAGTATGGTATAGACACTAATTAATCACTCAAAGGTGTAATGATCATAAGTAAATTATTATATATTCACAACTCAACTCGAGTTGATAAAAATTACACCCAAAATAGGGTCTGCACCATTCATTAATGGCGCTAGGTTGTTCAATACAGTACCACTAGACTATGGTAATAAATGGGATTAGAATAAACAATAAATAGTTCAACTAGTCAATGGTAATATCCTCTCCTGTTGTGGGTTGGCAATTGTTAAATATTACATTGTGAACACTAGTGCAATATATATTAAATAATTCTCTATTTTGGAGAAATAATATGCACAATTATTGATGATAGCCTCTTAATTAGCCTCTATGAAACTTCTAATGTTATCAAGAAGTATTAAATATTATTAGTGACCTCGCGAAACTAACTCCACACAATTCGTAGATAATCTCTCGCGAAATTTAACACTACAAAATCCAATAACAATCTCGGGAGGTCACAGCCACTGATTTGGCTGGCTTCAATATTAGCGCTGTCATCTCACGGAATAACACGCCACCAAATATCTGTGGATGTCCCTGAAACCGCTGACTGAGGCTGAACCGAGGGGCTCTTGAGCTCGGTCGAGGCTACGCTGCCGTCTTTGACTGGTTTTGTATAAATCACACTGCATACTGCACTAGTATGTTTAATGAATTCACTGGTTAACTGGTTCATCCGGTACTAAGATGACCAATAATGTGGGTTCAAAGAACAAAAAAATCTGGTTTCGAAGGTCCAAATAATGTGGGAACCGACCTGTGAGATTTATATTTATTTAATTTATATGAATTTAAATAGAATTTATAAATACGTTAATTTATATTTTTCGATAGCAATTTGTATAATGATAAGTGGACTGTATTTCTGCAATGATCTCACAAATCGATCCACTACAAATTAGGGTTGGTTTATATTGAATTTATATATATGCAGCCAATCAAACTACAGTATTAAACTACATACATTAGTATACATTGAAGAGGTTCCTTATCTTATTTGTACAGCAGGCCTTAGTTCACCAGATATAACTAGGATGTAGACACCAAATTATCCTCGTGAGGCAGCTTCCGTCACCCTAGTAACTAACTGGTACACAAAGCTTGCTTCCTCTTCTTAACCTGTCAAAAGGGCGCTAGCTAAAAGCCAGAATCCTAATATATGACAGCTATATCAGAGAAAACACTGTACAATGAACCATAAAGAACAAGGCTTAATTACCTTTTATTAAGAGGCTGTACATTAATGGCCAAAAATGATTAGATAAATGGGTTTCGGCAGAACACTTTCCTTGTATTTGTTGACAGCGTGTTGATAATGGTAGACCTTTGGTTTCCATAACACTTCGTCCAAGAGAAATTAACAGGAGCCGAATTTGCTCCCGTGCGCCTCTGGTCTTAAACAAAATGGCTGACCACTTCCCCACCACTGACACCTCCCTCACTTTGTAGAGATGACAGTAACTGATAGAATGGTCACATTTACTCTATTTTAATATTGATGATTAAGTTAATTTATATGAGATGTTTTTATGATGGTAAAGTCCAAAGACTAATGTATTTAAGAATAATTCCCAGCAGAATAGCTGGTGAATTTATAATAGTATGAGGCAATGATATCCCGTTTTCTATAGACGGAACATTCCACTACAAGTTATATTTTCTATAGGTTAACTTGTGTATGCAATGCAGCAATATTATCTGCCTGTATGTAATATTATTAAATGGTGTCGGATTTTCCGACAACATATGCAAAATCAAAAACAAAAACCACTGCCAGTAATGGACCTATTCGTACAAGTGAAGGTTCATACACGGAGGATACCAAAGAAATTAGTGAAATCCTAAAAAAGCAGTATGAGGGCATGTTTAGCACTCCAATAAACAACATGAAAGTGGAAGATCCAGACAATTTCTTTATGCGGAATATCCAAACCCTGTATATATAACTGATATCAACACGAGCGTACTAGACTTTGAAAGAGAAATTGACGTGTGTACATGTGCACACATATATATTCAAAGGTGTATGTTCGCTCATGTACATTCCGAGACACATGTGCACACGTGAACACACTATGACACGTGTGCACATTTGTACGTGCTGAGGCACATGAACACTGTGAGGCACATGTACACACATTGCACATGTGTGTACATGTGCAACAAAAATGCACGGGAACAGGAACAATTGTGTAAATGCAACAGGAACAATAACTATGAGGCGGAGCACTAGAGTTGAATCTCACTCCCGTAAACAGAATGAGGTAAACATTTGACTTAAAGATGGCGATCATATTTACGAAAAGAGGCGGACATGATATCTTGAAGAAGTCTCGTGCCCCTGACGTGAATAGCTTACTATACGCTGTATAATTTTTTTATAACACTAGAGTGGACCATCCATATTGTATTAAATTTGTGCTTGAAAGAGAACACTTTTTAGAAAGGGAATGACAGCGTGGCTTACGAATCTGTACGAGTTTTTCTATATAGATGCTGAGATGAGGCATGAGAGAGAAGTATGGGTAGCTCACACCTTCTTAGATTGTTAAGAACCCTGTGACAAGGTTCTCCTCAATAGGTTGAAACACAAACTGAAATGTAGCAGACTGGAGTAACCGAGTCAAGATGGGGGGAAGTAGCAAGAGGAATTATGCAAGGCTCGGTACTGGGACAACTATTGTTCTTGAGTTACGTAAATAACCTTCAGTAAAAAGTATTCTTAAACATGTCAATATTTGCAGATGATGCTAAGCTAACGACAAAAATAAAAACCGAGTGGGATGTCATAATGATTCACGAGGACCTGAACATGCTATAGGAATGAGCGGACAAGTGGTTGTTGGAGTTTAATTCCACAAAATGTCAAGTAATGAGGTTACTTGTTACAAAGTAGAGTAAAAGGAGACAGATATGTGAATACAGTTCAAAAGTTGAAAACCCTCACAACACCAAGAAAGGGAATAAAGGTCGTTTGATGTAACTTTAGTCTTAACACCAGACACACATTAACAGAATAATATCAGCTTCACAGGAAAGACAACCACACATAATAACAGCATTCAAGAATGCAACCAAGGAAGCAATCAGAACATTATTTCCTACGATTCCCGACATTATTATTATTATTATTGGACGGCAGTCCAATAATAAGAAAAAAAATGAGAGGGAGCTCAGGTTGAAGTTGGTGACACTAATATGGCAGAGAATGTAAGGAAATACTCCCATGCAGCGAGAGTTGAGAATAATTGGAATCATCTTCTACCAGAGGTGGTGAAGGCAACCAACATTCACATCTTGAACAGTTAAGAGTTCAACTATTCAACTGTTCAACACGTGGAATTTCGCTCCTCGTGGACAAAACTAGGTAATCATTTTAACTTAGAGGAGGTAACAAACTCATAGGATACCAAAAAACTCACCTATGTACTCAATACTGTGTAGATAGGTTAATGGATCAGACGATTAATGCTTTATCATCAAGTACGAATTGATTTGCAATTACTATTTCAATGTGAATGAAAGTTTAATTTAGTTTTCATTTGTACACGTTTAATAATAGAAGGAATAAGGAAAGAATTATAAAATATTCATTAAGTTTAATACAAAAAAGGAGCATTAAATGGAGGGTTTGACCTGCGGAGTGTGAGGCCGCGGAGGACGCTGCCACACCTGGACTACTGCGGCTCCTGATTATTCTTGCATGGTCACTGATCTTATCTTGTATAAACACTAACATTATGAGTACTAGAAGGAAGTCACATGTGTGTGTTCCCTTGTTTCGTGTAAGTGTGTGTGAGTGTATGAATGGAAAAGCTTTTTGACATTTGAGTTTCAATATTATTCAGAAACTTTATTCGTAACATCTTACACAAATTGTGTTTTTATGTAAGTACATTTATGCGCTAGTTTGCCATAATATGTATATTTGAAATGACTGTTTGCTTAACAGAGGGTTTGCTTAAGTGTGAATGTGTACTTACCTATTACTGTCAAGAGAGGAGTGAGGTCTAGCTCCTTATGTCCCACCTACTGGCATGGTACCTGTTGTGTTTCAACTTATTTACTCCGACTTTCAGGTTCTTTGTAGAATTGAGCCCATTAGTTGGGGATGGAGGTGGCTTTCTCAGCTTCCTCTTTTACAGCATTCCACTTGTTAACTACCCGTACTGGGTACGAGTACTTTCTTAAGTCCCTTCGGCCCATTTGCTCCCCAGCCTTCACCTGTGCCCTCTTGTCTTGCTCTCTCTCTCAGTCTCAAGTGTTTATCCTTATCCACCTTATCTCTTTCCCTTAATATCCTTCAAGATGTGATCATATTCCCTCTGGTCATTCAACCTTGTAGGATTGAGAGATGTAGTTCCATTAGTCAATGTTCATAGCCCTCTTAGCTCTGGCTCCAATCTTGTTGCAAACCTTTTTACTTTTTATATTTTTGCTTTATGTTTCACAAAGTGCAGGTTACATACTGGTGATGAGTATTCCAGTATTGGTCGTACAACTCTTGGGTAGATTACATTGAAGAAGTTCTGATTCAGGTTCCTAAACGATGACTTTACATATACCAACATCCTATAAGCTGCTGATATTATCTATTTAATGTGTGCTTCCAGTTGAGTGTCAAAATTGTATCCACTCCTATATCCTTCTCACTTTCTGATTAATGTAGCTGCCTTCCCCATATCGTGTAGATGCCTTCTGATCTCCTCTCTCCCTTTCTACCTTCATTACCTTACACTTGTTGGAATTGAACTCCAGCAGCCATTTGTTTGTCATGGCCCTCCTGAAAGTGAAAGTTTCAAGAGGGCCTGACAAGCTACTACTGTAGTTTGTCAAGGCCCTCCTGAAACTTTCTGCAGTTCTCATCTGTTTTCACATTCCTCATCAGCTTTGCATCATATGATAACATTTATAAGTCTGAGCTGTCTCTTTCGGGTAGGTCGTTCATATAAATTAGGAGCAGCATTGGTTCTAGGATAGAGCCTTGTGGGACCACACTTGTTACATTCCTCCAGCTTGACACCTCTTCTCTGACTTGACTCCCTGTTTTCTATCGATCAAATACTTCCTCAACCACTCCAGTGCTTTCCGAGTAATTCCTAGCCTCGTTCTCCATCTTCTACAACAGTCTTTCATAAGGAACAGTGTCAAATGGATTTTCTTATTTTGGTAACCTTGTGATAAAACTCAATCGACTGTGTTTGATGCGACTTTCCATTCCTAATCCGTGCTGATTTTTAGTCACAAATTCGATCCTCTCAAAACGCTCCACCGTTCTCGACCTGACTACTTTCTCCAGAACTTTGCAAGGAACACTTGTCAGTGGCACTAGTCTGTAGTCTAGTGCCTCCATTCTATACCCTTTTTCAATAAAGAGACAACGTTTGCCTTTTTCTAGATATCTGGGAACTTCATATCTCAAGCGTTTTATTGAAACTTTTAAACAATGGGTGATAGTGCTTTTGCAGCCTCCTTCAGCGGGTATAGTGAGATTAGGTTTTGCCCCATTGATTTTTGTCACATCTAGTTCCCCCTGGGATTTTTTCACATCTTCCACAGTGACTACAATGCCATCCGGTATTTCCTCTGGCCTTTCATTAAGCAACTTTGGTTTCCATTCATAGTTTTAATGTTAAGGTCAACAGAAATCTTTTGTTCAGTTTCTCGCATGCCTTCTTATTCTCTGTGAGAGCTCTGCTTTGTTTTCTTAATCTGAGAACATGGTCTTACACATTCTTTTTTCTCCTTATTTGGATATAGATCACTTTTGGTTGTTCATGAGTTTTTGCAGCAATGTCATTCTCAAATTGCCTTTCTGCTTCTCGCCTAATTCGGGGGTATTAATTCCATGTTCTCTTTAGAGCC
>NC_091203.1:31186205-31216676 GCF_040958095.1 Procambarus clarkii | reverse complement strand
AATTCTATATAAATTCATATAAATTTAATAAATATAAATCTCACAGGTCGGTTCCCACATATGTGAACAAGTATTTTGGATTTTTCTTTATTTCCTGAATTGCTTTCTGTTTTAACTGTCTTTCTTCAGTTTGATATGAGTGTTTCAATTTCCGCTCGATTTCTTCAATCTCTCTATTTAAATTATTCCTTCTTTGACGGGAAATTCGTGTCTGCTTTCACATTTCCGTTAAATTTTTCCTTCTTTTATAGTGTCGTCTGCATTCTCTTTCTACGTTGGATCTCTTTCTGGCTTTCCTCAAAGGAACATGTTTCAGACAGACTTGATACGCTTCCGATGTCAGTTTTTCTATTCCTTCTGTAGGACTTGTATTACTTAGAACAGTTTCCCATGGAATGTTTGTAATTTTCCTGTTTATTTTCTCCCAGTCTTTTCTTTTATTACTAAAACTGAATTTACTGAATTGCCCTTCTCTCTTGATCAGCATTTTAGGTCTATTCTGAGTATTGATGGTCGTTTGCACTTCAATGAGCTTGTGATCTGAGTATATGGTATCTGATTTCGAAATATCGCTGATAATGTCTTCATTGTTCGTAAAGACCAGATCTAGAATATTTTCATTCTAGAATATGATTCCTCTATGGCATCACAGTCCGCTGGTCGAGAGTCCTTTGTGGCCTCACAGTACGGAGGTATAAAATCGTCCTTGGCCTCACAGCCCGAAGGTCGAGAGTCCTCCTTGGACTCATAGTCCGGAGGCTGTGTAGGGGTTACGCCATTATTGAGTGATTATTTTGTTTTCCAAACGATTAATAATGTGAACATTTATTACAATGTTTCTCACCCATTTTCAAGAAAATATATAGAAGTGAATCTACTCACTTAGAATCACTCAGGTAGGTATAATATGCCTCTAGCAGCTAGCAACCACTACATTGTCATTCTTGAGTACATAGTCGAACTGAAGGAATTGGTTACACACAGATTCTTATTGAAGAAGAAGAAAGATTAAAGGCGCAGGGCAAACAACATGGTGAACAATTTTCTGCGAGAAATTCAGTGGGAAAGACAAATGGAAGGGAAAACAGCAAATGAGATGATGGAATTCATTATAAAAGAAAGAACAAACTATAAAAGAAGGAAAAAAATAACAGAAATGCTTATGCAGACACGAATTTCCCGTCAAAGAAGGAATATTTTAAATAGGGAGAATGAAGAAATCGAGCAGAAATTGAAACACTCATATCAAACTGAAGAGAGGCAGTTAAAACAGAAAGCAATTCAGGAAATAAAGAAAAATCCAAAATACTTCTTCACATATGTGAAATTAAAAGCAAAAACCACTGCCAGTATTGGACTTATTCGTACAAGTGGAGGTTCGTACACGGAGGATGACAAAGAAATTAGTGAAATCCTAAAAAAGCAATATGAGGACATATTTAGCACTCCAATCAAATAACATGAAAGTGGAAGTTCCAGACAATTTCTTTATGCGGAATATCCAAACCCTGTATATATAACTGATATCAACACGAGCGTACTAGACTTTGAAAGAGAAATTGAAAACATGCCCATGCACTTGGCCCCGGGTCCAGATTCATGGAATTCAATATTTATAAAGAAATGCAAAGTGCCGGTAGCACAGGCACTCAGTATAGTGTGGAGGAAGAGCTTGGACACGGGGGAGATACCAGATGTACTTAAAGTAGCAGACCTCCCTTCTACACAAGGGAGGAAGCAAAGCATTGACAAAGAATTATAGAACAGTTCCACTAACGTCGCACATAATAAAAGTATTTGAGAGAATGATTTGGACTCAGGTCACCAATTTCATGGAGATCAATGACCTTCACAACCAAGGCTAACATGGATTTGGAGCGGGAAGATCGTGCCTCTCACAGCTACTTGATCACTACGACAAAGTCAATGAGGCATTAGAAGAAAAACAGAATGCTGATGTGATATACATGGACATCGAAAAAGGCTTTCAATAAATGTGGACATGGTGTGATAGCACACAAAATAAAGTCAATGGGAATAACCGGTAAAGTAGGACGCTGGATACTCAGTTTTCTGTCAAACAGGGCTCAACGAGTAACAGTCAACCATATCAAATCTAGTCAAAGCGCAGTTAAAAGCTATGTACCTCAGGGTACAGTCCCTGCACTGCTGCTTTTCCTTATTTTCCTGCTTTTCTCATATCAGATATGGACAAAAATACAAGTCACAGTTTCGTATCATCCTTTGCAGATGATGACATAATATCAGTATGAAAATTACCTCCGCTGAAGACATTAAAAAACTTCAAGCTGATATTGATAAAGTTTGTGACTGGGCATCAGAAAATAACATGATGTTTAACAGTGATAAATTCCAGGTACTCAGATACGGTAAAATGAGGACCTTAAACATAATACAGGGTACAAAACACAATCAAATCTGCCCATAGTAGGAAAACAGCATGTAAAGGATTTGGGAATAATGATGTCTGACGACCTAACGTTTAGCGAGCATAACCAAGCAAATATTGCATCAGCCAGAAAAATGATAGGATGGATTACGAGAACTTTCAAATCCAGGGATCCCATCACAATGGTTGTACTCTTCAAGTCACTTGTGTTTTCCCGACTTGAGTACTGCTCAGTACTCACTTCCCCCATCAGAGTAGGAGAGATTGCTGAAATGAAGGGAATACAGAGAACATATACGACACGCATAGACGCGATAAAGCACCTAAATTATTGGGATCATTTCAAAGTTCTCCAAATGTACTTACTAGAAAGAAGACGAGAGAGATATCAAATAATATACACATGGAAGAAACTGGAGGGCCAAGTACAAAATCTGCACAGTAAAATAACAACGTACTGGAGTGAACGATATGGAAGAAAATGCCGAATAGAACCAGGGAAGAACAGGGGTGCCATAGGCACAATCAGAGAACACTGTAAAAACATCAGAGGTCCGCGGTTGTTCAACACCCTCCCAGCGAGCATAAGAAATATTGCCGGAACAAACGTAGACATCTTCAAGAGGAAACTAGATTGTTTTTCCCAAGGAGTGCCGGACCAACCGGGCTGTGATGGGTATGTGGGCCTGCGGGCCACTCCAAGCAACAGCCTAGTGGACCAAACTCTCACAAGTCAAGCCTGGCCTCGGGCCAGGCTTGGGGAGTGGAAGAACTCCCAGAACCCCATCAACCAGGTGTCAACCAAGTATCAACCATTGTAGGGAAACGGGCCGATGCAACGGAACAGTTCGTACCAACCAAGAAGGAGGTGGATGGAAACTGTGAAGTAAACCCCTAGTTAAATAGGCTATGCAGGACAGCTAAAGAAAGGAAAAAGTAAGCCTTAAATTGGTAGAGAGATCTCAGAATAGAAAACAATTAAAGAGGCTTTAAAGAGAACATGGAATTAATACCCCCGAATAAGACGAGGAGCAGAAAAGCAATTTGAGAATGACATTGCTGCAAAAGCTCATGAACAACCAAAAGTGATCTATTTCCAAATAAGGAGAAAAAGGAATGTGTAAGACCATGTTCTCAGATTAAGAGAACAAAGCAGAGCTCTCACAGAGAATAAGAAGGCATGCGAGAAACTCAACATAAGATTTCAGTTGACCTTAACATTAAAACTATGAATGGAAACCAAAGTTGCATAATGAAAGGCCAGAGGAAATACCGGATGGCATTGTAGTCACTGTGGAAGATGTGAAAAAATCCCAGGGGGAACTAGATGTGACAAAAATCAATGGGGAAAAACCTAATCTCACTATACCTGCTGAAGGAGGTTGCAAAAGCACTATCACCCATTGTTTAAAAGTTTCAATAAAACGCTTGAGATATGAAGTTCCCAGATATCTAGAAAAAGGCAAACGTTGTCTCTTTATTGAAAAAGGGTATAGAATGGAGGCACTAGACTACAGACTAGTGCCACTGACAAGTGTTCCTAGCAAAGTTCTGGAGAAAGTAGTCAGGTCGAGAACGGTGGAGCGTTTTGAGAAGATCGAATTTGTGACTAAAAATCAGCACGAATTAGAAATAGAAAGTCGCATCAGACAAAATCGATTGAGTTTTATCACAAGGTTACCAAAATAAGAAAATCCATTTGACACTGTTCCTTATGAAAGACTGTTGTAGAAGATGGAGAACGAGGCTAGGAATTACTCGGAAAGCACTGGAGTGGTTGAGGAAGTATTTGATGGATAGAAAACAGGGAGTCAAGTCAGAGAAGAGGTGTCAAGCTGGAGGAATGTAACAAGTGTGGTCCCACAAGGCTCTATCCTAGAACCAATGCTGCTCCTAATTTATATGAACGACCTACCCGAAAGAGACAGCTCAGACTTATCAATGTTATCATATGTTGCAAAGCTGATGAGAAATGTGAAAACAGATGAGAACTGCAGAAAGTTTCAGGAGGGCCTTGACAAACTACAGTAGTAGTCAGACAAATGGCTGCTGGAGTTCAATTCCAACAAGTGTAAGGTAATGAAGGTAGAAAGGGAGAGAGATCAGAAGGCATCTACACGATACGGGGAAGGCAGCTACATTAATCAGAAAGTGAGAAGGATATAGGAGTGGATACAATTTTGACACTCAACTGGAAGCACACATTAAATAGATAATATCAGCAGCTTATCGGATGTTGGCAAATGTAAAGTCATCGTTTAGGATCCTGAATCAGAACTTCTTCAATGTAATCTACCCAAGAGTTGTACGACCAATACTGGAATACTCATCACCAGTATGTAACCTGCACTCTGTGAAACATAAAGCAAAAATATAAAAAGTAAAAAGGTTTGCAACAAGATTAGAGCCAGAGCTAAGAGGGCTATGAACATTGACTAATGGAACTACATCTCTCAACCCTACAAGGTAGAATGACCAGAGGGAATATGATCACATCTTGCAGGATATTAAGGGAAAGAGATAAGGTGGATAAGGATAAACACCTGAAACTGAGAGAGAGCAAGACAAGAGGACACAGGTGAAGGCTGGGGAGCAAATGGGCCGAAGGTACTTAAGAAAGTACTCGTACCCAGTACGGGTAGTTATAAATCAGAGCGTAGTAAGAACTCTGTTTAGTGTTTGTAGGTTATAGTTGTGTGTGCGTAAACTAAAAGTTTTTGAAAATGTAATAAGTTATTACGAAACGCGTTCAAGTGTCGCGTCAGACATGAAATACAAATGAATTTTGAAGAACTGATGTTTCAATTACCATCAACAGTGAAAAGAAACGTAAGAAATATTGAGAAAATTCGTGTTAGAATTATTTATCTTACTTTTTCAGTCAAATTTAATAATATATATTATATATACATATATATATATATATATATATATATATATATATATATATATATATATATATATATATATATATATATATATATATATATATATATATATATATATATAACTGAAAACTCACACCCCAGATGTGACTCGAACCCATACTCCCACAACTGGTATGTACAGGGACGCCTTAATCCGCTTGACCATCACGACCGGACATAAGGAAGTGATAGCCGAGGCTATTTGAACCACTTCCCCGCCGGCACTCGGATGGTAATCTTGGGCATAGCATTTTATCAAATCACCTCATTCTTTGGGGCACACGTGAGGAACACAAATGCAAACAAGCCTGAATGGTCCCCAGGACTATATACAACTGAAAACTCACACCCCAGAAGTGACTCGAACCCATACTCCCACAACTGGTATGTACAGGGACGCCTTAATCCGCTTGACCATCACGACCGGACATAAGGAAGTGATAGCCGAGGCTATTTGAACCACTTCCCCGCCGGCACTCGGATGGTAATCTTGGGCATAGCATTTTATCAAATCACCTCATTCTTTGGGGCACACGTGAGGAACACAAATGCAAACAAGCCTGAATGGTCCCCAGGACTATATACAACTGAAAACTCACACCCCAGAAGTGACTCGAACCCATACTCCCACAACTGGTATGTACAGGGACGCCTTAATCCGCTTGACCATCACGACCGGACATAAGGAAGTGATAGCCGAGGCTATTTGAACCACTTCCCCGCCGGCACTCGGATGGTAATCTTGGGCATAGCATTTTATCAAATCACCTCATTCTTTGGGGCACACGTGAGGAACACAAATGCAAACAAGCCTGAATGGTCCCCAGGACTATATACAACTGAAAACTCACACCCCAGAAGTGACTCGAACCCATACTCCCACAACTGGTATGTACAGGGACGCCTTAATCCGCTTGACCATCACGACCGGACATAAGGAAGTGATAGCCGAGGCTATTTGAACCACTTCCCCGCCGGCACTCGGATGGTAATCTTGGGCATAGCATTTTATCAAATCACCTCATTCTTTGGGGCACACGTGAGGAACACAAATGCAAACAAGCCTGAATGGTCCCCAGGACTATATACAACTGAAAACTCACACCCCAGAAGTGACTCGAACCCATACTCCCACAACTGGTATGTACAGGGACGCCTTAATCCGCTTGACCATCACGACCGGACATAAGGAAGTGATAGCCGAGGCTATTTGAACCACTTCCCCGCCGGCACTCGGATGGTAATCTTGGGCATAGCATTTTATCAAATCACCTCATTCTTTGGGGCACACGTGAGGAACACAAATGCAAACAAGCCTGAATGGTCCCCAGGACTATATACAACTGAAAACTCACACCCCAGAAGTGACTCGAACCCATACTCCCACAACTGGTATGTACAGGGACGCCTTAATCCGCTTGACCATCACGACCGGACATAAGGAAGTGATAGCCGAGGCTATTTGAACCACTTCCCCGCCGGCACTCGGATGGTAATCTTGGGCATAGCATTTTATCAAATCACCTCATTCTTTGGGGCACACGTGAGGAACACAAATGCAAACAAGCCTGAATGGTCCCCAGGACTATATACAACTGAAAACTCACACCCCAGAAGTGACTCGAACCCATACTCCCACAACTGGTATGTACAGGGACGCCTTAATCCGCTTGACCATCACGACCGGACATAAGGAAGTGATAGCCGAGGCTATTTGAACCACTTCCCCGCCGGCACTCGGATGGTAATCTTGGGCATAGCATTTTATCAAATCACCTCATTCTTTGGGGCACACGTGAGGAACACAAATGCAAACAAGCCTGAATGGTCCCCAGGACTATATACAACTGAAAACTCACACCCCAGAAGTGACTCGAACCCATACTCCCACAACTGGTATGTACAGGGACGCCTTAATCCGCTTGACCATCACGACCGGACATAAGGAAGTGATAGCCGAGGCTATTTGAACCACTTCCCCGCCGGCACTCGGATGGTAATCTTGGGCATAGCATTTTATCAAATCACCTCATTCTTTGGGGCACACGTGAGGAACACAAATGCAAACAAGCCTGAATGGTCCCCAGGACTATATACAACTGAAAACTCACACCCCAGAAGTGACTCGAACCCATACTCCCACAACTGGTATGTACAGGGACGCCTTAATCCGCTTGACCATCACGACCGGACATAAGGAAGTGATAGCCGAGGCTATTTGAACCACTTCCCCGCCGGCACTCGGATGGTAATCTTGGGCATAGCATTTTATCAAATCACCTCATTCTTTGGGGCACACGTGAGGAACACAAATGCAAACAAGCCTGAATGGTCCCCAGGACTATATACAACTGAAAACTCACACCCCAGAAGTGACTCGAACCCATACTCCCACAACTGGTATGTACAGGGACGCCTTAATCCGCTTGACCATCACGACCGGACATAAGGAAGTGATAGCCGAGGCTATTTGAACCACTTCCCCGCCGGCACTCGGATGGTAATCTTGGGCATAGCATTTTATCAAATCACCTCATTCTTTGGGGCACACGTGAGGAACACAAATGCAAACAAGCCTGAATGGTCCCCAGGACTATATACAACTGAAAACTCACACCCCAGAAGTGACTCGAACCCATACTCCCACAACTGGTATGTACAGGGACGCCTTAATCCGCTTGACCATCACGACCGGACATAAGGAAGTGATAGCCGAGGCTATTTGAACCACTTCCCCGCCGGCACTCGGATGGTAATCTTGGGCATAGCATTTTATCAAATCACCTCATTCTTTGGGGCACACGTGAGGAACACAAATGCAAACAAGCCTGAATGGTCCCCAGGACTATATACAACTGAAAACTCACACCCCAGAAGTGACTCGAACCCATACTCCCACAACTGGTATGTACAGGGACGCCTTAATCCGCTTGACCATCACGACCGGACATAAGGAAGTGATAGCCGAGGCTATTTGAACCACTTCCCCGCCGGCACTCGGATGGTAATCTTGGGCATAGCATTTTATCAAATCACCTCATTCTTTGGGGCACACGTGAGGAACACAAATGCAAACAAGCCTGAATGGTCCCCAGGACTATATACAACTGAAAACTCACACCCCAGAAGTGACTCGAACCCATACTCCCACAACTGGTATGTACAGGGACGCCTTAATCCGCTTGTGATGATATGTCCGGTTGTGATGGTCAAGCGGATTAAGGCGTCCCTGTACATACCAGTTGTGGGAGTATGGGTTCGAGTCACTTCTGGGGTGTGAGTTTTCAGTTGTATATAGTCCTGGGGACCATTCAGGCTTGTTTGCATTTGTGTTCCTCACGTGTGCCCCAAAGAATGAGGTGATTTGATAAAATGCTATGCCCAAGATTACCATCCGAGTGCCGGCGGGGAAGTGGTTCAAATAGCCTCGGCTATCACTTCCTTATGTCCGGTCGTGATGGTCAAGCGGATTAAGGCGTCCCTGTACATACCAGTTGTGGGAGTATGGGTTCGAGTCACTTCTGGGGTGTGAGTTTTCAGTTGTATATAGTCCTGGGGACCATTCAGGCTTGTTTGCATTTGTGTTCCTCACGTGTGCCCCAAAGAATGAGGTGATTTGATAAAATGCTATGCCCAAGATTACCATCCGAGTGCCGGCGGGGAAGTGGTTCAAATAGCCTCGGCTATCACTTCCTTATGTCCGGTCGTGATGGTCAAGCGGATTAAGGCGTCCCTGTACATACCAGTTGTGGGAGTATGGGTTCGAGTCACTTCTGGGGTGTGAGTTTTCAGTTGTATATAGTCCTGGGGACCATTCAGGCTTGTTTGCATTTGTGTTCCTCACGTGTGCCCCAAAGAATGAGGTGATTTGATAAAATGCTATGCCCAAGATTACCATCCGAGTGCCGGCGGGGAAGTGGTTCAAATAGCCTCGGCTATCACTTCCTTATGTCCGGTCGTGATGGTCAAGCGGATTAAGGCGTCCCTGTACATACCAGTTGTGGGAGTATGGGTTCGAGTCACTTCTGGGGTGTGAGTTTTCAGTTGTATATAGTCCTGGGGACCATTCAGGCTTGTTTGCATTTGTGTTCCTCACGTGTGCCCCAAAGAATGAGGTGATTTGATAAAATGCTATGCCCAAGATTACCATCCGAGTGCCGGCGGGGAAGTGGTTCAAATAGCCTCGGCTATCACTTCCTTATGTCCGGTCGTGATGGTCAAGCGGATTAAGGCGTCCCTGTACATACCAGTTGTGGGAGTATGGGTTCGAGTCACTTCTGGGGTGTGAGTTTTCAGTTGTATATAGTCCTGGGGACCATTCAGGCTTGTTTGCATTTGTGTTCCTCACGTGTGCCCCAAAGAATGAGGTGATTTGATAAAATGCTATGCCCAAGATTACCATCCGAGTGCCGGCGGGGAAGTGGTTCAAATAGCCTCGGCTATCACTTCCTTATGTCCGGTCGTGATGGTCAAGCGGATTAAGGCGTCCCTGTACATACCAGTTGTGGGAGTATGGGTTCGAGTCACTTCTGGGGTGTGAGTTTTCAGTTGTATATAGTCCTGGGGACCATTCAGGCTTGTTTGCATTTGTGTTCCTCACGTGTGCCCCAAAGAATGAGGTGATTTGATAAAATGCTATGCCCAAGATTACCATCCGAGTGCCGGCGGGGAAGTGGTTCAAATAGCCTCGGCTATCACTTCCTTATGTCCGGTCGTGATGGTCAAGCGGATTAAGGCGTCCCTGTACATACCAGTTGTGGGAGTATGGGTTCGAGTCACTTCTGGGGTGTGAGTTTTCAGTTGTATATAGTCCTGGGGACCATTCAGGCTTGTTTGCATTTGTGTTCCTCACGTGTGCCCCAAAGAATGAGGTGATTTGATAAAATGCTATGCCCAAGATTACCATCCGAGTGCCGGCGGGGAAGTGGTTAAAATAGCCTCGCTATCACTTCCTTATGTCCGGTCGTGATGGTCAAGCGGATTAAGGCGTCCCTGTACATACCAGTTGTGGGAGTATGGGTTCGAGTCACTTCTGGGGTGTGAGTTTTCAGTTGTATATAGTCCTGGGGACCATTCAGGCTTGTTTGCATTTGTGTTCCTCACGTGTGCCCCAAAGAATGAGGTGATTAGATAAAATGCTATGCCCAAGATTACCATCCGAGTGCCGGCGGGGAAGTGGTTCAAATAGCCTCGGCTATCACTTCCTTATGTCCGGTCGTGATGGTCAAGCGGATTAAGGCGTCCCTGTACATACCAGTTGTGGGAGTATGGGTTCGAGTCACTTCTGGGGTGTGAGTTTTCAGTTGTATATAGTCCTGGGGACCATTCAGGCTTGTTTGCATTTGTGTTCCTCACGTGTGCCCCAAAGAATGAGGTGATTTGATAAAATGCTATGCCCAAGATTACCATCCGAGTGCCGGCGGGGAAGTGGTTCAAATAGCCTCGGCTATCACTTCCTTATGTCCGGTCGTGATGGTCAAGCGGATTAAGGCGTCCCTGTACATACCAGTTGTGGGAGTATGGGTTCGAGTCACTTCTGGGGTGTGAGTTTTCAGTTGTATATAGTCCTGGGGACCATTCAGGCTTGTTTGCATTTGTGTTCCTCACGTGTGCCCCAAAGAATGAGGTGATTTGATAAAATGCTATGCCCAAGATTACCATCCGAGTGCCGGCGGGGAAGTGGTTCAAATAGCCTCGGCTATCACTTCCTTATGTCCGGTCGTGATGGTCAAGCGGATTAAGGCGTCCCTGTACATACCAGTTGTGGGAGTATGGGTTCGAGTCACTTCTGGGGTGTGAGTTTTCAGTTGTATATAGTCCTGGGGACCATTCAGGCTTGTTTGCATTTGTGTTCCTCACGTGTGCCCCAAAGAATGAGGTGATTTGATAAAATGCTATGCCCAAGATTACCATCCGAGTGCCGGCGGGGAAGTGGTTCAAATAGCCTCGGCTATCACTTCCTTATGTCCGGTCGTGATGGTCAAGCGGATTAAGGCGTCCCTGTACATACCAGTTGTGGGAGTATGGGTTCGAGTCACTTCTGGGGTGTGAGTTTTCAGTTGTATATAGTCCTGGGGACCATTCAGGCTTGTTTGCATTTGTGTTCCTCACGTGTGCCCCAAAGAATGAGGTGATTTGATAAAATGCTATGCCCAAGATTACCATCCGAGTGCCGGCGGGGAAGTGGTTCAAATAGCCTCGGCTATCACTTCCTTATGTCCGGTCGTGATGGTCAAGCGGATTAAGGCGTCCCTGTACATACCAGTTGTGGGAGTATGGGTTCGAGTCACTTCTGGGGTGTGAGTTTTCAGTTGTATATAGTCCTGGGGACCATTCAGGCTTGTTTGCATTTGTGTTCCTCACGTGTGCCCCAAAGAATGAGGTGATTTGATAAAATGCTATGCCCAAGATTACCATCCGAGTGCCGGCGGGGAAGTGGTTCAAATAGCCTCGGCTATCACTTCCTTATGTCCGGTCGTGATGGTCAAGCGGATTAAGGCGTCCCTGTACATACCAGTTGTGGGAGTATGGGTTCGAGTCACTTCTGGGGTGTGAGTTTTCAGTTGTATATAGTCCTGGGGACCATTCAGGCTTGTTTGCATATATATATATATATATATATATATATATATATATATATATATATAGGGGTACCACCACTGGTTTAATTAAAAGGACCCACATCCTCGAAGAAGAAAATAAATAGTGTTCAGAGAAGACCTTGTGGATTCTCACTGAATACTTTAATCTTTTCCTCTACTACCACCCCTATTATTTTTTTTTATTTGATTTTATTGCAATGCTACAGTTCACAGAAAACACGCACTTATATAACAATATACCAATCAGTGTTCGAAGACTTCGTCCAGCTCCTCGGGGGTCGGGTGCGTACCCAAGATACAGCACGCATTTCCCTTCTGAACAGCGACACTGAGGTGTTGGAACATAAAACTGGCCACTCTTGGGTCTCTAGTCTTCCCAATGAGTTCCTCGCCCAGCTCCTTCAGGAACTTAAGTGCACATTTACCCCAGGCGCCCAGAGTCTCAGAGCCTATTGGCACGAACCTGTAACAACGTTCTAGGTCCCTGTACTTGTTAGTTTTCTGGGTCTCCCTGAAGGTGGCCGCCCCGCCTCCCTCAGCTGCACTGTAAGGTAGATAGGTATCAGCCAATGTGGATGCACACGTGTAGTCCCACACTGACCTATCATCAGCGGCATATGCTAGACTTGCCAACATAAGAACTGCCTTACGAAACTTGTGTAAGGAATCGTTTAGGACCCTGTATACCACTTATGTAAGACCAATCCTGGAGTATGCAGCTCCAGCCTGGAGTCCATACCTAGTTAAACACAAGACAAAGTTAGAGAAGATTCAGCGGTATGCCACCAGGCTCGTCCCGGAACTGAGAGGAATGAGTTACGAGGAAAGGCTAGAAGAGCTGAACCTCACATCCCTGGAAAACAGGAGAGTAAGGGGAGACATGATAACCACCTACAAAATTCACAGGGGAATTGACAGGGTGGACAAAGACAAACTCTTCAGCACGGGTGGGACATGAACAAGGGGACACAGGTGGAAACTTAGTACCCAGATGAGTCACAGAGACGTTAGAAAGAATTTTTTCAATGTCAGAGTAGTTAATAAATGGAATGCACTAGGAAGTGATGTGGTGGAGGCTGACTCCATACACAGTTTTAAGTGTAGATATGATAGAGCCCAATAGGCACTGGAACCTGTATACCTGTTGATTGACGGTTGAGAGGTGGGACCAAAGAGCCAGAGCTTCACCCTCGCAAGCACAATTAGGTGAGTACACACAAACACATAAGAACTGCCTTTAGAAACTTGTGTAAGGAATCGTTCAGGACCCTGTATACCAATTATGTAAGACCAATCCTGGAGTATGTAGCTCCAGCCTGGAGTCCATACCTAGTTAAACACAAGACAAAGTTAGAGAAGATTCAGCGGTATGCCACCAGGCTCGCCCCGAAACTGAGAGGAATGAGCTATGAGGAAAGGCTAAAGGAGCTGAACCTCACATCCCTGTAAAACAGAAGAGTAAGGGGAGACATGATAACCACCTACAAAATTCTCAGGGAAATTGACAGGGTGGACAAAGACAAACTCTTCAGCACGGGTGGGACACGAACAAGGGGACATAGGTGGAAACTTAGTACCCAGATGAGTCAAAGAGACGATAGAAAGAACTTTTTCAGTGTCAGAGTAGTTAATAAATGGAATGCACTAGGAAGTGATATGGTGGAGGCTGACTCCATACACAGTTTCAAATGTAGATACGATAGAGCCCAGTAGGCTCAGGAATCTGTACACCAATTGATTGACAGTTGAGAGGCGGGACCAAAGAGCTAAATCTCAACCCCCGCAAGCACAATTAGGTGAGTACAGACACACACACACACACACTCTTATCTTGTATCAACCTGTTAAACAAGCTACAAGGATGAGGGAAGGGGACGTTTCCTCCATGCTAGATTTGATATTTACCAGGAAGGAGGAAGAAATATTTGACATTCAGTACCTTCCTCCCTTGGGTAAAAGTGACCATGTCTTTTTGGGAATAAAGTATGCAATGCATTATTATCTGGAAGAAAATATGAAGGTTGATGCAATTGAAAAACCTGACTTTAGGAGAGGACTTTATGGCAACCTTAGAAATTTTTTTAGTGAGTATAATTGGACAGACTTGTTGCTAGGCAAGGAAGTGAATGAGATTTATGTCAAGTTTTGTGAAATATATGATGAAGGCACAAAAAAATTTATACCAAAACAGATGCAGAACTAGGAAACGGGATTGGTTCAACAGAAATTGCAAGAGGGCCAGAGACCAAAAGACACAAAAATGGAATCAATACTGGAAGAGGCCAAACCTCCAAACATACCAGCGATACAAAGATGCGAGAAACAACTACACGGCAGTGAGGAGAGAGGCAGAAAGAAATTTTGAAAAAGGGATTGCAGACAAATGTAAAACAGAACCAGGTCTATTCTATAAAATTCATAAACAACAAATTGCAGGTAAAGGATAATATTCAAAGGTTGAAAATGGGAAATAGATTCTCGGAAAATGAAAAGGAAATGTGTGAAATATTAAACGAAAAGTTCCAAAGTGTGTTTGTACAAAATGAAATCTTCAGGGAACCAGATACAATAAGAATTCCAGAGAACAATATAGAGCACATAGAGGTGTCTAGAGACGAAGTGGAAAAAATGCTCAAGGAGCTAAATAAGAACAAAGCAGTTGGTCCAGATGGAGTTTAACCATGGGTTCTGAGAGAAAGTGCACCTGAGCTCAGCATTCCACTTCAACTGATTTTTCAGGCATCCCTGTTTACAGAAGTTGTAGCTGATGTGTGGAAAAAGGCTAACAGTTCCAATCTACAAAAGTGGAAGCAGGAAAGACCCCCTTAATTATAGACCGGTATCATTGACAAGTGTAATAGTCAAAATATTGGAAAAATAATTAAAACTAAATGGGTAGAACACCTGGAGAGAAATGATATAATATCAGACAGACAGTATGGTTTTCGATCTGGAAGATCCTCTGTATCGAATTTACTCAGTTTCTATGATCGAGCAACAGAGATATTACAGGAAAGAGATGGTTGGGTTGACTGCATCTATCTGGACATAAAAAAGGCTTTCGACAGAGTTCCCACATAAAAGGTTGTTCTGGAAACTGAAAAATATTGGAGGGGTGACAGGTAAGCTTCTAACATAGATGTAAAATTTTCTGACTGATAGAAAAATGAGGGCAGTGATCAGAGGCAATGTATCGGACTGGAGAAATGTCACAAGTGGAGTACCACAGGGTTCAGTTCTTGCACCAGTGATGTTTATTGTCTACATAAATGATCTACCAGTTGGTATACAGAATTATATGAACATGTTTGCTGATGATGCTAAGATAATAGGAAGGATAAGAAACTTAGATGATTGTCATGCCCTTCAAGATGACCTGGACAAAATAAGTATATAGAGCACCACTTGGCAAATGGAATTTAATGTTAATAAATGCCATGTTATGGAATGTGGAATAGGAGAACATAGACCTCACACAACCTATATATTATGTGAGAAATCTTTAAAGAATTCTGATAAAGAAAGAGATCTAGGAGTGGTTCTAGATAGAAAACTGTCACCTGAGGACCACATAAAGAATATTGTGCGAGGAACCTATGCCTCGCTTTCTAACTTCAGAATTGCTTTTAAATACATGGATAGCGATATACTAAAGAAATTGTTCACGACTTTTGTTAGGTCATGGCTAGAATATGCAGCGGTTGTGTGGTGCCCATATCTTAAGAAGCACATCAACAAACTGGAAAAGGTGTAAAGACATGCTACTGAGTGGCTCCCAGAACTGAAGGGCAAGAGTACGAGGAGAGATTAGTGGCATTAAATATGCCAAAACTGGAAGACAGAAGAAAAAGAGGTGATATGATCACTACATACAAAATAGTAACTGATAAAATCGATAACGAAGATTTCCTGTGACCTGGAACTTTAAGAACAAGAGGTTATAGATTTAAACTAGCTAAACACAGATGCCGAAGAAATATAAGAAAATTCACTTTCGCAAACACAGTGGTAGACGGTTGGAACAAGTTAGGTGAGAAGGTGGTGGAGGCCAAGACCGTCAGTAGTTTCAAAGCGTTATATGACAAAGAGTGCTGGGAAGACGGGACACCACGAGCGTAGCTCTCATCCTGTAACTACACTTAGGTAATTACACTTAGGTAATTACACACACACACACACTGTGTGTGTGTGTGTGTGGTAAGAAAAATGTGTGTGGTAAGAAAAGGCTGGGATATTGAGGAGATGGTTGTTCAGGGATGTGAAGGTTTCAGGGACTACATAACAGGTACAATAACAACTGGAGGGCAAAAAATTATAGTCGTAGTCATTTATAATCCACCACCAAATGATAGAAGACCCAGACAGGAATATGATAGAAACAGCATGGCCACCATTAACATAATAGAGAGAGCAGCTTCTGTTGCTAGCAGGAATGGATCTGGACTACTAATCATGGAAAAACTTCAACCATGGGATGATAGATTGGGAGAACAGAGACCCGCATGGAGGACCAGAAACATGAAGAGCTTAGCTGCTGGACGTGTCAATAAGAAACTTTCTAAGCCAGCACATCAAGGAACCAACAAGAATGAGAGAAGATGAACCAGCAATGCTTGATTTGATATTTACCCTAAATGAGTGGGATATAAGGGAAGTCAAGATGGAAGCACCCTTTGGAATGAATGATCACAGTGTATTGAACTTTGAGCACCTGGTAGAGCTAGATATTATCTCCCCCTAAAAAGAACTAGGAAACGAAAGGTTGGCATACCGAAAGGGAAATTATGAGGAGATGAGAAGCTTCCTAAAGGAAATACCTTGGGACACAGACCTCAGAGCTACGTCTGTACAAGATATGATGGACTATGTTACCCAAAAGTGTCAGGAGGCAGTAAGCAGAAGCAAAAGAAGAATCTATGGTATAATAGGGCATGTATGGAAGCAGAAGCAAAAGAAGAATCTATGGTATAATAGGGCATGTATGGAAGCAAAGAAACTGAACAAAAGGGCGTGGAGGAACTTCCGGAATAACAGAACACTAGAAAGCAGAGAGAGATACCAGAGAACCAGAAATGAGTATGTCAGGGTGAGAAGAGAAGCAGAGAAAAGTTATGAAAATGATATAGCAAACAAAGCCAAGACCGAACCAAAGCTACTCCACAGTCACATCAGATGGAAAACAACAGTGAAAGAACAGGTAGTGAAACTTAAAACAGGTGAGGACAGGTATACAGAGAATGACAAAGAGGTGTGTGAAGAACTCAACAAGAGGTTCCAGGAGGTCTTCACAACAGAACAAGGTGATGTTACTGTGCTAGGAGAAAGGGAAGTAAACCAGGCGGCCATGGAAGGGTTCGAAATTATGAGAGAGGAGGTAAAGAGACACCTGCTGGATCTGGATGTTAGAAAGGCTGTTGCTCCAAATGGGATCTCGCCATGGGTACTGAAAGAGTGTGCAGAGGCACTTTGCTTGCCACTCTCCATAGTGTATAGTAGGTCACTGGAGACGGGAGACCTACCAGAAATATGGAAGACGGCTAATGTAGTTCCAATATACAAATAGGATGAGAGACAAGAGGCACTGAACTACAGGCCAGTGTCCTTAACTTGTATACCATGCAAGGTGATAGAGGAGATTGTGAGAAAAAACCTAGTAACACATCCGGAGAGAAGCGACTTCGTGACAACCCATCAACATGGGTTCAGGGAGGGTAAATCTTGCCTTACAGGCTTAATAGAATTCTACGATCAGGTGACAAAGATTAAGCAAGAAAGAGAAGGCTGGGCGGACTGCATTTTTTTGGACTGTCGGAAAGCCTTTGTCACAGTACCCCATAAAAGGTTGATGCATAAGCTGGAGAAACAGGCAGGAGTAACTGGTAGGGCGCTCCAGTGGATAAGAGAGTAGCTAAGCAATAGGAAGCAGAGAGTTACAGTGAGGGGTGAGACCTCAGATTAGCGTGAAGTCACCAGTGGAGTCCCACAGGACTCTGTACTCGGATCTATCCTGTTTCTGATATACGTAAATGAACTCCCAGAGGGTATAGACTCATTCCTCTCAATGTTTACTGACGACGCCAAAATTATGAGACGGATTAAGACAGAGGAGGACAGCTTGAGGCTTCAAGAAGACCTGGACAAGCTGAAGGAATGGTCGAACAAATGGTTGTTAGAGTTTAACCCAAGCAAATTTAATGTAATGAAGATAGGGGTAGGAAGCAGGAGACCAGATACAAGGTATCATTTGGGAGATGAAATACTTCAAGAGTCAGACCTGCCTGGGGTTGATATCACGCCAGACCTGTCCCCTGAAGCTCATATCAAGAGGACAACATCAGCGGCATATGCCAGGTTGGCTAACATAAGAACGGCCTTTAGAAACTTGTGTAAGGAATCTTTCAGAACATTATATACCACATATGTCAGACCAATCCTGGAGTATGCGGCTCCAGCATGGAGGCCATATCTAGTCAAGCATAAGACTAAATTGGCAAAGGTTCAAAGATTTGCCACCAGACTAGTACCCGAACTGAGGGGTATGAGCTACGAGGAGAGACTACGGGAATTGAACCTCACGTCACTGGGAGACAGAAGAGTTAGAGGAGACATGATCACCATATACAAGATTCTTAGAGGAATTGATAGGGTAGATAAAGACAGACAATTTAACACAAGGGGCACTTGCAGAAGGGGGACACAGTTGAAAATTGAGTTCCCAAATGAGCCATAGAGACGTTAGAAAGAATTTTTTCAGTGTCAGAGTAGTAGATAACTGGAATGTATTAGTAAGTGGTGTGGTGGAGGCTGACTCCATACACAGCTTCAAGTGTAGATATGATAGAGCCCAGTAGGCTCAGGAACCTGTACATTAGTTGATTGACTGTTGAGAGGCGGGATCAAAGAGCCAGAGCTCAACCCCCGCAAGCACAACTAGGTAACTAGGCAACTAGGTAAGTTCACACATTGGATTGGAGAACTAGAATTGGAAACAAACATGGCAGGGAACAGACGTAACACAGAGGAAGGATGAGGACAAGATGTCTTGCTTGAGGATGAACTCTTTTAAGTGTTGAGTGAAATCAGGGTGGAACTACAGGTAATGAGAGAAAAGGTAGCTATCCTGCAGGATGAACTGATTGAAGCAAGGGAGGAGATTGAAAGCCTGAAAGAGAATCCCCAAAATCAGCCACGATCCAGCCCTCAAGAAGATGGTAATGTATCTATAGAAGGGACTTCTACATTACAACCCTCATTTGCAGACATACTCAGAAGGACCCCGGAAGTTGCCTCTGCAGTACAGGGAATTGCCATGAAAGTTGCTACTTCTCAGGAAGCAGCAAGATGCACTAGCTGAGTGATAGAGAGGAAAAGAGCAGTAGTCGTAGGCGAGGAATTGAATAAAAACATGGATAAAGCCACAGTCAAAAAGATCCTTCAAGGAGTACAGATGGAGGGGGAAGAACTGACTATAGAAAAGGTTTTCAGGCTTGGCCGGTACAACAAGGACAAAGATCGATTGATAAAAGTGGTTTTCAAAAGCGAGGACACAAAAGAGAAAATTTTAGCAAAGAAGAGCAGCCTACTCAATATACTAAAGTTCAAAAAGTTATTCCTGCACAGGGATATGACCAGGGAGGAGAGACAGAAGGCAGCAGCAGCAAGGAAGGAGCGCAAGGATAGGGAAAGGAATCGGGGAACCACAACTCAAAACCCTACGATCCTAGAAGGGAGTGGGGAACCCTCCAAAGGCAATTCAACAACCCCAGTGGGAGGAGGATCACACCTATCTCCCACCCAATAGAAGGCCTACCTCCCCAGCCCCTACACTCCTCCACCACCATAAGCCCTTCTTTCTCCCCCACCCTTCTATCCCTTCCCACCTTCTCCATCCCCTTAAGCCCTCCCTTCTCCCCCACCTGCCCAAGCCCTTTTTCCTCCCCATCTCTCCCAAGTTCTCCTTTCTCCCTCACCCCCATAAGCCCTCCTTTCTCCCCCAATCCCCTATTCCCTCCCTCCCCCCTTCCCCCAACCCCCCTCTTTCTCCCATCGCCCCAAGCCCTCCCTTCTCCCCCACCCCTCCAAGCCCTCACTTCGCCCCTACCCTCTCCAAACCAGATCCTCCCACCCCACCCACAACCCAGGTCCCTCTCACTCTCAGCTCCCCTCACGACCCGGGCCTCCCCCCCCTTCCCGCTTCCACATCCCAGACCCTCCATGTTTACCTACTCCAGTGGAATTAACAGAAACTGTGGATGGACAGAAAAGAGTCAGGTTCAAGGTGATGAACACGAACATAGATGGGATTGCAAGCAAGGGGAGTGAATTTAGGGAAAGAGCACAAGAAGTAAACCCAGATGTAATTGGAATAACGGAACTCTCAGGAATCATAACAAAAGCGATTCCCCCAGGATTACACTGTAATAAGGAAAGAGAGGGAGGGTAGGGGAGGAGGCGGAGTGGTCCTACTCATGAGAAAGGAATGGAGTTTCAAGGAGATGGTTATCCCAGGCTGTGAAGGGTTTAGAGACTACATAACAGGTACCATGACGATGTGAGGACCAAGAGTAGCAGTAGCAGTGATATATAAGAAACACTCCACCAAATGACAGAAGACTCAGGCAAGAGTATGACATAAACAAATGACGGTTAATAACATAATTGAGAGGGCAGACCCTGCTGCCTGTAGAAATCGATCCCATCTGCTCATCATGGGGGAATTCAATCACGGAAGGATAGACTGGGAGGACAAGGAACCGCATGGAGGAGAGGATACATGGAGAGCCAAACTAAAGGAGGTGGCGACAAGAAACTTTCTAAGCTAACATGTCAGTGAACCCACTAGGATGAGGGGAAACAATGAACAAGCGAGACTCGACCTAGTCTTCACTCTGAATGACTCTGACATGGGGGAAATTAACTGCGAGGCCCCAGTAGGAATGAGCGATCACAGTGTACTGACGTTTGAGTATCTGGTCGAAGAAGGGCTAAAGTACTCGAGAAATGGAACTGAAAGCAAAAGGCTAGCATTCCGTAAGGGAAATTACGAGGAGATATGAAAATTCCGAACGAATATAACATGGGAATCAGAGCTAAGGGGAAAGACGGCCCAAGACATGATGGAATACATCATGCAGAAGTGCAAGGAGGCAGCAGAAAAGCTTATCCCGGTCCAAAAAGTAAAAAATGAAATGCAGATGAGACACCAATGGTTTAATCAGAGATGTAAGCTAGCTAAGCAACAAAGTAAAAAAGCATGGAGAAACTATAGAAATAACAGGACACATGAGAGCAGAAAAGGTTACCAGAGAGCCAGGAATGAATAAGTCAGGGTGAGAAGAGACGCAGAAGAGCAATATGAAAACGACATAGCAAGGAAGGCTAAGATTCAGCCCAAATTGCTGTACAGCCCCATCAGGAGAAAGACAACAGTGAAGGAACAGGTAATGAAACTGAGGCTAGGGGCAGACAGATTCATTGCAAACGACAAAGAAGTGTGCGAGGAACTCAATATGAAATTCCAGGAAGTCTTTACATTAGAGCAAGGAGACGTTTCAGAGCTAGGAGTAGGAATAATTAACCAGACACCACTACAGGAATTTGAGATTACCAGTGGAGATGTAAGGAAGCTTTTGCTAGTTGTAGGATGTGACAAAGGCTATAGGCCCAGATGGAATATCACCATGGATACTAAAGGTAGGAGCAGAAGCACTGTGCCTGCCACTCTCCACGGTGTATAACAAATTACTGGTAACAGGTGAACTGCCAGAAATTTGGAAGGCGGCAAACGGAGTCCCTATATACAAGAAGGGGGATAGACAGGAGGCACTGGACTACAGGCCAGTGTCCCTTACCTGCATACCATGCAAGCAAATTAAGAAAATTGTGCGAAAAAAGCTACTGGAACATCTGGAGTGAAGGAACTTTGTGTCACAACACCAACATGATTTCAGGGATGGAAAGTCATGCCTTACAGGATTAATTGAATTTTACGATCAGGCAACAAGAATCAGACAAGAAAGAGAGGGGTGGGCAGACTGCATATTTTTTTATTGCCAGAAAGCCTTTGACACAGTGCCACACCAGACTAGTGCGAAGGCTGGAGATGCAGGCAGGAGTGAAAGGGAAGATACTCCATTGGATAAGGGAGTACCTAAGTAACAGAAGATAGCAAGTCACTGTGCGGGGTGAGGTCTCAGACTGGCGAGACGTCCAGATGAACCCCTCTATTAATAACTCCTCCAGACATTAACGAAGGTACATCGCCTGTCGGGACTAGGGGTGACACGGTCAGGAGGCCAAGAAGGATAAGAGGATTGGACACTGGATATCTGAAGAAGTGGTGTTACTACACGTTCTGTCACTGCCATTGTAAGATTAAATGCCTGTCTAACACCAATACATACATTAGATACCAGTGAGGGCAATCGTCATTCGCCCCTAACTGGGAACTCTCGAAGGACCAAACTAACAACGTATCCCTTTCCACGACTCTCCCCAACGCCTTCTGCAGTAATAGACTGGGATCCTGCAGGGTTCAATCCTAGGACTCATACTGTTTCTTATATATATATAAATGATCTTCCAGATGGTATAGAATCATTGACCTCCTTGTTTGCTGATGATGCAAAAATTATGAGGAGGATTAAGACGGAGGAAGATAGTATGAGACTACAAGATGACCTAGACAGACTGCAAGAATGGTCCAACAATTGGCTACTAAAGTTCAACCCGAGTAAATGTAAGGTAATGAAACTAGGCAGTGGAAACAGGAGGCCAGACACAGGATACAGAATACGAGATGAAGTCCTTCATGAAACGGACAGAGAGATGGATATAGGAGTTGATATCACACCAACCCTGTCTCCTGAAGCCCACATCAAAAGAATAACATCTGCGGCATATGCTAGGCTGGCTAACATCAGACCTGCCTTCAGGAACTTGTGTAATGAATCATTCAGAACTTTGTATACCACATATGTAAGACCAATCCTGGAGTATGCGGCCCCAGCATGGAGCCCCTACCTTGTCAAGCACAAGACGAAGCTTGAAAAAGTTCAGAGATATGCCACTAGGCTAGTTCCAGAACTAAGAGGCATGAGTTACGAAGAAAGGCTGCAAGAAATGCACCTCACGACAATAGAAGACAGAAGAGTAAGGGAAGATATGATCATTACCTACAAAATTCTATGGGGAATTGACAGGGTAGATAAAGATAAACTGTTTAACACAGGTGGTATGCAAACAAGGGGACACAGGTGGAATGTGAGTACCCAAATGAGCCGCAGGGTCGTCAGAAAGAACTTTTTTTGTGTCAGAGTAGCTAACAGATGGAATGCATTAGGCAGTGATGTGGTGGAGGCTGACTCCATACACAGTTTCAAATGTAGATATGATAGAGCCCAGTAGGCTCAGGAATCTGTACATCAGTTGATTGACAGTTGAGAGGCGGGACCAAAGAGCCAGAACTCATCCCCCGCAAGCACAATAAGCACAATTAGGTGAGTACACACACACAAACGCAAACACACACACACATGAAATGGCCCTACTAATGAGAAAGGAATGGAGCTTCAAGGAGATGATCATCCCGGGCTGCGAGGGAATCAGAGACTACATAACAGGCACCATGATATTGGGAGGACCAAAAGTAGTAGTAGCAGTGATATATAACCCTCCACCAAATGACAGAAGATCAAGGCAAGAGTATGACAACAACAACATGGGAGTTAACACTATAATTGAGAAGGCAGCCTCTGCTGCTTGCAGAAATAGATCACATCTGCTCATCATGAGAGACTTCAATCACGGAAAGATAGACTGGGAGAACAAGGAACCATATGGAGGAGAGGATACATGGAGAGCCAAACTAATGGAGGTGGCGACAAGAACCTTTCTAAGCCAACATGTCAGGGAACCCACTAGGATGAGAGGAAACGAGGAACCAGCGAGACTCGACCTAGTCTTCACTCTGAACGACTGCGACATAAAGGAAATCGGCTATGAGGCCCCAGTAGGAATGAGCGACCACAGTGCACTGGCGTTTGAGTATCTGGTTGAGGAAAGGTTATTGAACTCGAGGAGGGGTACTGAAAACAAAAAACTGGCATTCCAAAAGGGAAACTATGAGGAGTTGAGAAAATTCCTAACAGATATAACATGGTAAACAGAGCTCAGGGAAAAGACGGCCTAAGAAATGATGGACTTCATCACGCACAAGTGCAAGAAAGCAGCAAACAAGTTTGTCCCAGTCCAAAAGGAAACCAATGAAATGAAGATGAGGAACCCATGGTTTAAATAAAATGTCCTTACATAGCTTATCATTTTCTTTGAGAAATTTATATGTGGTGATCATATCCCTGACTCCACACAAATAACCCACACATCACCCAACTTCTGTTTTCAAATCATAGCTCGCATCTAATTTACTGTTATTTTTTTTTTTTTGCAGAAAACTAAGTTTTGAGAATATGCATAAAGTCAGCAATTACTATTCGTATCATCAAAGTTATTCTCAGAGTTTTTTAGTTTAAAAAAATACTTCCACCATCCTACATCCATATTGAGAGAGAGAGAAGGTAAACATAACTTGGTTATTGCATCTAGTTTTTAAAAGGGTTTGAATAAGAAGTCATGTTCCATAAAAAAAAAATACTTTACAGAATCCATTATTTATGAGGAGTAGGAGGGAAACGGGATCCACACATACAATTTCCCAGCATTACAAGGCTAACGAGGTAAACATAAAAAACGACAATAATGTAGTATGCTTTTAGTCGGCTAGTCAAAACTTAACATAACCGATACGATTTCACAGAGTTTTAACTTTTGCAAGTTTTTCAATGTTTTCTCTTCACTTATGCTAAGTGAGCCAGACAAAATGTGGCATTGCATTCCTTCTGGAAGACAGAAGAGTTTGGGCAGATGCGATAACTACCCACATTACCTCCTCCTCTTTCTCTTATTAATCAATAAACATCCTTTGCATCATTTTTTGACTAAAATAGCACTCCAAAACATATGTAGTCATTTTTATTGACATTGTCCCACTTATAGTCAACAATTTGTTTCGCAGAGTGACGAGTTATGCATAGTGACGAGATTTCACGGTGAGCACAGTTTTAAGAGAGTTCACAGTGCATTAAAAGTGTATTATTAATGTAAAATGTGCAAAGATGTTTCGGAGTGCTATTTTATTCAAGAAATGATACAAAATTGTGAATTATTGACTAGTGAGAGGCCGTAGCAGGTATTGTGTGGGATATTGTGGTCCTTAACCTAGTCATGCGATAGACACACAACAACAATAGGTACACTGCTTGAATGCTCGCTCCTGCAGTCATGTGGTAGTGGCCCTCATGCCTATATGATTTGATAGAAGAAAAAATTGAAGACTATCCTTGTTTATTTAAGATGAAAAACTTTAAACTATGAAAATGTTTGCTGACTGACTGCTTTTCTGGTCAGGTCTGCAGGTCTGCAAGAAATAATAGTAATGTAGGTAGCGAACATGTCTCCTCAGCTCTTCTGTCTTCCGCAAAGCCTTTCCTCCTATCTCAACCCTATTAGTTCATGTTCTCGTGTTTCACTTTTTGTTAAAACTAAATCTACACATGCCATATGAAATGTGAAAAAAAATCTTACATTATGCTATGTTATCAGTACTGTCACGTGGGGGTGGGTGGTCCGGGGCTCTGCTAACACTTAACTGCTAGGGGCACAAAAGGCCCAAATACTCAGCCCCTCCGACTCCCTGGATTGACCGGAGTCTCCTTGGTCACACAAGAGAGGACCAACAATGCCCACCTCCGCAGGTCTTTGCTTCCACCACAAAGGGGTGCCACTGATTCACCCTGGAAGCCCTTCAGTCAAACACGGGGAAACTGCTGTTAACAGTTCCGGCCTAGACCCGTGGGGGAGTGAAGGAAGGCTCAGGCTTACCTATAACCATAACCTCCCTGAGTCTTGCCTGCCAGACAAAAAAAGGTTGCAGGAACTCCTTTCTTGCCTGTCTTCTCTATCTTCCTCTTAGCAAGGTCGCCAGCTGGGTTATTATATCTGCACCCCAGCAATGCACTTCAGTGGGTGTATTATATATTGTTTGTAGCCAGAAATGTATGCTCATAGAGAAATATCATAAATGGAGGCACACTCAAACACAGTAATAAAATGTGTGGATTTACTGATGCAAATTACATGAACACACACACACATTCACAAGTAATACATGAATATGGAAATATGGATAATGAGTCTGGAGATCGTCAGCCTCTTCTTCCACGACCTCCAACCCTCCTTCAACTGGGCAGAAAGACAGGAGTCTCACACTCTCACAGGAGGGCCTCTTCACCACGTCGGCGCCTCTTCTTCACTGTCCTGCCATCCATACACACTGTCCTCTCTGACAGTCCTGGACTCAAGCTGCCTTGCAGCCTATTCTACTATTAAAGTAATAAAGTCTTGCTGCCACATACACCAGTAAATATTGTGGCCTAACTAGCCTACTCATACAAGGGGTAATAGGAGGGAAAATGATCTACCTTACATTCCTGGCTCACGTCGCCTGTCCCTCGATGGTGTGAGGTTCCCACGCTTCCTTGGGTCGATCCTTGACGATCCAGGACGTTCCACAGGTCCTCATGTGTCGTGAAGCCTTCGCGTCGTCGCCGTTCCAATCCCTGAGATTCAGCTGCCCCAATCCTGGTTCATCGATGGGCGCTGAGCTAATCACTACTTTTCCCCACACTCGCCTCTCCCACAAGGCATTGCTCCTTGTCCTAGGCACGGTGTCGTCCTTCCAAGATTCTCAGTGGATGTGACCCCAGTCACAGCTAGGCCTGCCCGCCGCACCTTCCAGACCTCAACGTCCAGCCAGCGGCGCCGCCCAGCGTCGTCGCCGACTATTTTCCAAGTTTGGCACTTCTCTGCTCACTGAACTTGGTTCCTCTTTTGCTTCCCAGAAGCGCAGGGTCTCCAATAACTATGATGGGCTGCGATGGCCAGCTCAATCCACTGAACAAGGCTTGCAGAGCCTCCAATCCTTGAGAGCAGACCGAGGCGCGTCCTGTCGCTTCCAAGGTCAGAACAACTCTGACGTTGGCGCCGCCCGGGGCACTCGGTGACGTCATGGCGGGCCCTGATTGGTCGCCCGCGACCCACGTCGGCCAATCCGCGATCGGCTAATGTCCCTTCCAAAAGGTCATATCTGCCATAGGGGATACTGTTTCATTTTATAACAGGGCGCCAATTTTCCTTTATTTACAACTTATAATATAACTTCCTTCCCTTAACTGGCAGCCGGTCTGGTCGCCACATATATCATTAGACTCCCTGAACCTCAGAGAATCAGTAGGGAGAGCTGATATGACTCTTTAAGCCGGCAAACAAAAGAAATAGGAGAGGGCACCGTAACAGTACTTGAATAAAATTATTAAGAGTGCTGAACATTCTGTGTCATTGTCTTGCTACGATACTAAAAGTCTATTTTTTCGCTGGGGCTACTGTTGCGCACAGTCATCTCGCTAAGGCGGATCGGTGTCGGAATTGTCAAAATGATGTACCTTGCATACATCAGATCTTTAGTGGTTTACGCTGCACCTCTGCTTGTTTTGATGACTGAAAGGACTTTCATGATACGAATAGTAATTGCTGACATTGTGCATATTCTCAAAACATAGTTTCTGCAAAAAAATAACAGTAAATTAGATGGGAGCTGTGATTTGAAAACAGAAGATGGGTAATGTGTGGGTTATTGTGTGGACTCGGGAGATATGATCACCACATATAAGTTTCTCAAAGAAAATGATAAGCTAGGTACGGACCGATTATTTAACACACAAGACATCCATGCAGTAGTGAGATTCCCTTTGATGGCTGTGCACGTGTCAATGAAAAATTAAGAGTGCAAAGATGTTTCGGAGTGCTATATTAGTCAAGAAATGACACAAAATTGTGTTTGTTGACTAGTGCGAGGCAGAACAAAATATCAGGAGGTATATGTTGTGATCACGCAGTTAACAAAAAATATTAGAATTTGTAGGTGGTGAACACGTCTCCCCAAACTCTTCTGTGCATATTTCACAAAGTCTTTCTTCCTAACTCTCCCCTCTTAGTTCGTGGACTGGTGGCCCACCTTTGCTTAAAATTAAATCTACAAAGCTTAACATTTTGTAAAAATGTTATTTGTTCATCAGACAGAAAGATGATTTCCATGATATGTTACGTTGCGTAACAATATAATGTGTTACAAGAACTGAACAGGCCTGTGGTAATATTTGTGTTTAGATGTAATGGCTAAACATGGTTCACATTTTCAATAATGTTATTTGGACATCAGACAGAAAGTTGATTTCCACGTTACGTTACTAAGTGTAAGGGGTAAGCAGAAGCAGGTATAGTGTGGGATAATGTGGTCATTAACCCAGTTATGTGATAGATAGACATCGAGAGGTACACCGCTTGAATGCTCGCTCCCTCAGTCATGTGGTATATTTTGGACAGCAGTTTCGCTAACGTATGTATGTTTTACCACGATATATATGTAAGTACCTTATCTTATGATAAATATGTAACTGCATTATGAATATGTAACTGCATTATGTTATGTTATGTCTACTAGATATTGAATACAAACTTATTAAGAGAGAGAGAAGGATAATCTATTTTTTCACCCACTATGCTAACACCAGTCTTTGTATTAGAATTTGTATGTAGTGATCATGTCTCCCCAAACTCTTCTGTCTGTCTTCCAGCATGGTATGTCCTCTGTTGATCACATGTGGAATGGGATGGCAAATCTACATCATGTTATGTTATGGTATAAGAACGTTGAACATTCTGTGACATTGTCTTGCTATGATATTAATACTGATACGAACAGTGCCATACAGTCCTAATGGGATAAGACTAACCTAACGTCATTTTTTCAAATGGTATTTGATCATCAAACAGACAGAAAGAAGTTCGAAAATTTACATTAGTCTTCCATCCTCTGGTGAGCTGTCTGGCTAAGTGAAAGGAAAAAAAACGTGAACAGCAGCATCAGGAGAAAGGAATTGATGTTACTTTTCCCCTATATTATGATCTGAATAGAGCGAGAGAGAGAGAGAGAGAGAGAGAGAGAGAGAGAGAGAGAGAGCGAGAGAGAGAGAGAGAGAATGATATTTTGGACTGCAGAAAGTTGATGATTTCAGCGTTACGTTACGTTACGTTACAACTATTACAGGGGCTAAAACTGTAGACAGTAATATTTATATGGAAAGAGATGTAATGGAGATATTGTGTTTAGCTAAACGTGGTTCACATTTCAATAATGATATTCGGACATCGGACAGAAAGATGATTTCCACGTTATGTTACTACGTGCCTCGCTCACTCCTTCAGTATAAGAGCGTTGAACATTCTGCGACATTGTCTTGCTATGATATTATGAGTACTGTTGCGCACAATGAAATACAGTCCTAATGACATAAGACCAAGCTGATGTCATTTTTTTCAAAAATGCTATTTGACCATCAGACAGAAAGAAGTTTTCCATGTTACGTATTGATAGTCATAACCCAGAGCTAACTATTTCACTATCGTCTCATCCAGTCTTATTCTCATCGATTGCTGTTTTACATTTGGATAATGTAGGTCTTAGAGACAACCTTGAACTCTGGATAATGAACAAGTCAATTTAATAATAGTAACGAGACTATGACTTTCCACTAAACAAGCTTGTGCTAATATTTTTACTGTGTTTGGAATGTAAGGGCAAAACACGGATCACATTTTCAATATTGTTATTTAGCCATCCAACAGAAAGTTGCTCGTTACTCTTAAAACTATATTTGGGCAAAGAACGATGTTAGCATGTTGCTCACGTTACATTACAAGATTATAAAGGGTAAGAGTGATGGGGCCGAAAATTGACATTAGTCTTCCATCCTCTGGTGAGCTGTACGTCTAAGTGAAAGAAAAAAAGATACGTGAACAGCAGCATCAGGAGAAAGGAAGTGATGGTACTTTTCCCCTATTTAATGATCTGAATAGAGAGAGAGAGCGAGAGAGAGAGAGAGCGAGAGAGAGAGAGAGGGAGAGAGAGAGAGAGAGAGAGAGAGAGAGAGAGAGAGAGAGAAGCATGTAGGTTCGTAACCAGTGACTGCTATGTGTATCCCATGCAGTTGTGTTTACCAAAAAATTATGATTTGTTATAATAATAATAAGATTGAAGACCACCTTATGACTCTCGCTCCTTTAAAAAAAATGTTATTTGGCAAAGAATGATGTTACCATGATGGACTAAAGGCTTTGCACAGAATCGGTCTGGGGAGGGTGGGGGCCCATGGTTGATGGTAAGGAGGGTGGGCAGTAATGTCTCTTTAGCCTCAGTTACGTGTCAGTCTCCAAGAGGGGGAGCTGCACACAAAGACTCTCTCTGCCCAGGCCTTCATTTGGAATTTGTATGTTGAGGTTCTGGCTCATCTTTGAGAATGAACAATTACACACTCAATGCTATGTGCCGGTGTGAGCTGTGTCAGGAGAGAGTATGGTA
>NC_091203.1:30713363-30875863 GCF_040958095.1 Procambarus clarkii | reverse complement strand
TCCGCCTTAGCTCTCTCTCGTATCTTCGTTAGTATCAGTCCAATTTCCCTGAAATTTCTACCCTCTGTATTTCAGGCACCGTAAATAAGATCAAAACAGTTACCAAGCTCCAGCGCTTGTCCTCCGCCTTAGTTCTCTTTCGTATCTTTGTAAATAAACCATCAAGTTCCCTTAAATTTTTACCCTCTGTATTTCAGACACCATAAATAAGATCAAGTCAGTTACTGAGCTCCAGCTCTCGTCTCCGCCTTAGTTCTCCTTCGTATCTTTGTAAATAACCCATCAATTTCCCTAAAATTAAAAGCAGACATACTTCAAAGTTAGTAAATAAGATCAAGTCAGTTACTGAGCTCCAGCTCCAGCTCTCGTCCCCACCTTAGTTCTCTTTCGTATCTTTGTAAATAACCCATCAATTTCCCTGAAATTTTTACCCTCTGTATTTCAGACATAGTAAATATGATGAAAACAATTATAAAACTCTAGCTCTTGTCCTCTGTCCAAGTTCGCTCCTGTAAATTCATTACTATCAGTCCAAATCCCCCCCATAGATTTAAACACCCAACTACATTTTCAGACATAGTAAATAAAAACCAGTTCAGTTATCAAGTTTCAACTCTTGTGCCCCAGCTTAGTTCATTTGTACAAGTTCTTTATTTTCCAACTAAATCACCCTGAGATTTAAAATCACCTTATTTTCTAACGTAGTAAAATTAATCAGGGCATTAACCAAGCTCCATTCCCTCAGCCTTAGATCATCAGACATAAATATTTTCGATCAAGTCCGTCTCCAGCTTAACTCTTACCTTTTCCCTCCCTTACCTTCTCATCCCCAACTTATCCAAACCTTCAATAATCGTACTGTATTTGCATATTTTCTCTATATTCACTGTGTTCTTCGTATTCTCATCCGTGTTCACTCCATGTTCTTCAAATGTTCACAGTCCCATTCAGTTCATATTTTCACAAGTATCTCCATTTTTTATGTAATCTTTCTCTTAGTCTCATTACTTTCTCTACAAATTCTAGTCATATTTTCTATGTTTTCATGTTCATCACATGTTCTCTTTACAACTTTTATACTCAATATTCATGCTAACTTCCATATTTTTGTGTTCTTTGTCAATATTCATTTTCCTCTACAAGTTCATGTTCCTCACAAGATCACTTCGTTTTTCACCTTCACTTACATGTTTTCTACATTCTTTGTCATATTCTCCATGTTCTTCACAAGTCCATTGTTCATTCTTTGTAATCCCTATTCTCCTTATCATGTTTTCATGTTCTCTGTAAGTTCATATTCCCAGCATGTTCACTGTATTCATCAACTTTTCTTACATGTGTTCTTTGCCATGTTCCCCATATGTTCTCTGGGTTTTTCCCCTTACATGTTATTTAACGTTCCTTAACTAAAAAAATCTTTCGCCAATCAACTAAAAACATAGTCACTTTCCTCATTTCTCAACTAAACCTATTATCCAGTCAACTAAAAATAGTCAGAAATAGCCTCGTTCAACACTGTTCTTAACTAAAACAACCTTTCTCTTAGCTAAAAATAGTCAAATGTAACTTTTTCAGCACTTTCGTAAAAAAAATTATATGTCGTCAAGTACGAAAAATAGTCAAAGGTGCTCTCCGTGACACCAAAGTTACTCTTCGAGAAATCAAAGACACTCTTCAATACATCAAGGACTTACTCAAAGATACCAAAGTTACACTCTAAGACATCCTTCGAGACATCAAAGACATCCTTTAAGACTTCAAGGGCACTCTTCGAGATATCAAAAGACACTCTCAAACACTCAAAATTTACTCGCATCCTCAAAGTTATTCTCAGAGTCATCAAAAAGTTAATCTCAGTCATCAAAATGCTATTCTCTAAGTAGCCTTTCGTTCATCAGAGAAACTTTCTAAGACATCTTCGTTCATTAAAGTTAATCTCAGAGGCATAAAAGTTATTCTCGGAGCTATCAAAATTAATCTCTAAAACAACAAAAGTTAATCTCTGTCATCAAAGTTGATCTGCAAGATATCTTCGAGACGTCAAAGTTACTTTTCATTACATCAAAGACGCATTCAAATACTACCCATGTTCTCAGAAGTCATTCTCTAAGCCATCAATGTTCTTCTCTAAGACATAAAAGTTATTCTCTATGTCATCAAAAAGTTATTCTCTGAGCTAACAAAATACTACTCATGTTCTCAAAGACATTCTCCAATTCGTCAATGTTGTTTCAAAGACATCAAAGTTAATCTCAGAGTTATCCAAAGACATTCTCAAAGTCATCTAAAGTTATTCTCTAAGACATCAAAGTTATTCTAAGAGTTATCAAAAGTTATTCGCAGTCATGTTATGTTATTCTCTAACTCACTTCCATTCATCAAAGACATTCTCTAAGCCCTCAAAGTTATTCTCTAAGACAGCAAAGTCATTCCCAGAGTCATCAAAAAGTTATTCTTCGAAACATAAAATTTGCTCTGTAAGATATCTTCGTTCATCAAACTTATTCTCAGAGATATCTAAAGTTATTCTCAGAACAATCAAAAGTTATTCTAAGACAACAAAAGTTATTCTCAGAGCTACCCAAAGCTATTCTCAGAGTCACCTTCGTTCGTCAGAGAAACTTTCAAAACAGCTTTGTTCATCAAACTTGTTTTCAAAGTCATCAAAAGTTAATCTAAGACATCTTCTTTCATCAAAGTTATTTTCAGAGACATCTAAAGTTATTCTCAGAGCTATCAAACTTGTTCTCAGAGTCATCAAATGTTATTCTCGAAGTCATCAAAGATATTTTCAGAGACATCTAAAGTTAATTTCTATGTTATAAAAGTTATTCTCAGAGACATCTAAAGTTAATCTTGGTCATCAAAGTTGTTCTCTAAACATCAATGTTGTTCTCCAAGACATCAAAGATGTTCTCAAAATCATAAAAGTTATTCCCAGAGCTATCAAAGTTAATCTCAGAGTTATCCAAAGATATTCTCATGTCCACAAAAGTTATTCCAAGAGACGTCAAAGTTATTCTCAGAGACATCTAAAGTTATTCTCTAAGACATCAAGTTATTCTAAGAGCTATCAAAAGTTATTCTCAGTCATGATATGTTATTCTCTAAGTAACCTTCCATTCATCAAAGACATTCTCTAAGTCCTGAAAGTTATTCTCTAAGACAACAAAGTTTTTCTCAGAGCTACCAAAGTTGTTCTCTAAGACATAAAAGTTATTCTCAGAGTCATCAAAGTGATCTCTAATTCACCTTCGTTCTCCCAAAGTTAATCTAAGACATCTTCTTTCATCAAAGAAACTCTCCTTCTTCCATCATGTTATTCTTTAAGACATCTTCAGTCATAAAATTTCTCTCCAAAATGTAACTAGTTCAGCTTTTCATACCAAACCTGCATTTCTGTTAAAACATATTTTCTTAGTTGCTTTACCCTAAAACTGTTCTCTGAACTACACTGTTCAAACCTACGTAACCTATCCTCTCCACCCAATGTTACTTAGTTAACGTAACGTTCCTAAACCTAGCTTTACCTATCCTAACATAACTTACCTTACCTTACCTATCTTACCTAACTTTACCTATCTTACCTAACTTAACCTGCATAACCTAACTTTACCTTTACCTTACCTTACCTATCTTACCTAACCTAACCTAACTTTACCTATGTTACCTAACTTAACCTTCATAACCTAACTTTACCTATCCTAACATAACTTACCTTACCTTCCCTATCTTACCTAACTTTACCTATCCTAACATAACTTACCTTACCTACCTTACCTAACTTAACCTGCTTAACCTTACCTTACCTTACCTTACCTATTTTACCTAACTTAACCTGCATAACCTAACTTTACCTATGTTACCTTACTTTACCTATCTTACCTAACTTAACCTGCATAACCTAACTTTACCTTTGTTACCTTACCGTACCTTACCTAACCTAACTTTACCTATGTTACCTTACCTTACCTTACCTTACCTTACCTTACCTATCTTACCTAACTTAACCTGCATAACCTAACTTTACCTATGTTACCTTACCTTACCTTACCTATCTTACCTAACCTAACCTAACTTTACCTATGTTACCTTACCTTACCTACCTTTCCTAACTTAACCTGCTTAACCTATCTTACCTAACTTTACCTATCTTACCTAACTTAACTTTCATAACCTAACTTTACCTATCCTATCATAACTTACCTTACCTTCCCTATCTTACCTAACT
This sequence comes from Procambarus clarkii, assembly GCF_040958095.1. Classification (NCBI taxonomy): domain Eukaryota; kingdom Metazoa; phylum Arthropoda; class Malacostraca; order Decapoda; family Cambaridae; genus Procambarus; species Procambarus clarkii. The sequence continues at coordinate 30,871,632 of NC_091203.1, read as the reverse complement.
TTACGTATGTTACCTTACCTTACCTTACCTACCTTTCCTAACTTAACCTGCTTAACCTATCTTACCTATCTTACCTAACTTTACCATGTTACCTTACCTTACCTACCTTTCCTAACCTATCTTACCTAACCTAACCTAACTTTACCTATGTTACCTTACCTTACCTTACCTTACCTTACCTATCTTACCTAACTTAACCTGCATAACCTAACTTTACCTATGTTACCTTACCTTACCTTACCTATCCTAACGTAACCTAACTTGCTTTACCTAACTTAATCTTACATTCCCAAACTGATGTATCCTAACTTATCTAGTCAAACCAGGCATGATCTAACTTACATAAGTATTCCTTCTTGTCTTTTGTGTTTCGTCAATCATTGTCTCATATTCATTTACTCAATTCTTTAGTTATTTTCTCAAATGGTCACTTATGGATTTCAAGTGCTATTTGTTAGAGATTGGATATTTATGCATTTCAAAGAATTATAATTTCTCAAATGGACGTTTTTGCATTTCAAGTGCTATTTGTTAGAGATTGGATATTTAAGCATTTCAAAGAATTTTTGTTATATATGGGCATTTACTCATTTCAAGGGATAATTTCTCAAATGGACGTTTTTGCATTTCAAGTGTTATTTGTTTAAGATTGGGTGTTTAACCATTTCAAAGGTTTTTGTTATATATGGGAACTTACTCGTTTCAAGGGCCAATTTCTCAAATGGTCATTTTTGCAGATCAAGGGTTATTTGTTAAGTTCATCAAGTTGCTCATAAGTTGTATTTATTATGATTGTTATCATTTATTCTTATTCCCCAACCCCTTAACCTAACCTCTTGTAATCTTAGTGTATTTAGTAGGTTCTATCTTATGTTCTTATTCCCCAACCCTTCAACCTAACCTTTCAGATGTAGTTTGTTGAATATATTATCCTTTTCCTAACCTTTCAGATGCAGTTTTGTTTCTCCTTTTTGTATATTTTTACCCAAACCTTCTTTCCTTCTTTTACTTTGATTCTCCTACTCCTTCTAACCCTCCTTTTCTATCTCTCTCCCTTATTCTCTCTCTTCCTCCCCCTCTCCCTCATTTGCTCAAATGCTCTCTTGTTTCTCAAATTCAAGTCTTAATGCTCCCATTCTCACACCCTCACTCTCATTCACTTAGTTTTCTTTTTTCTCAAATTCAAGTCTTAGTTCCCCCATGCCCCACACTCTCTCTCTCTTTCTCTCTTCTTTGGTCCCATTTTCTTCCGCCCCCTCTCTCTTACTCCTTGCTCTTCTTTTATGCTCTCACTCCCTTGAGCTCTTGTTTTTCTCAAATTCAAGTCTTAGTGCTCCCATGCTCTTCCTCCCCCCTCTCTCTTACTCTTTTCTCCTCTTTTCATGCTCTCACTCACTTGCTCTCTTGTTTTTCTCAATTTCAAGTCTTAGTAGATCTGATTCTTTACTATTGTAATTCTATTATTACTAAGATAAAGAATGAACTTATATGTGAAATCAAAGTAAAAGAAGGAAAGAAGGTTTGGGTAAAAATATACAAAAAGGAGAAACAAAACTACATCTGAAAGGTTAGGAAAAGGATAATATATTCAACAAACTACATCTGAAAGGTTAGGTTGAAGGGTTGGGGAATAAGAACATAAGATAGAACCTACTAAATACACTAAGATTACAAGAGGTTAGGTTAAGGGGTTGGGGAATAAGAATAAATGATAACAATCATAATAAATACAACTTATGAGCAACTTGATGAACTTAACAAATAACCCTTGATCTGCAAAAATGACCATTTGAGAAATTGGCCCTTGAAACGAGTAAGTTCCCATATATAACAAAAACCTTTGAAATGGTTAAACACCCAATCTTAAACAAATAACACTTGAAATGCAAAAACGTCCATTTGAGAAATTATCCCTTGAAATGAGTAAATGCCCATATATAACAAAAATTCTTTGAAATGCTTAAATATCCAATCTCTAACAAATAGCACTTGAAATGCAAAAACGTCCATTTGAGAAATTATAATTCTTTGAAATGCATAAATATCCAATCTCTAACAAATAGCACTTGAAATCCATAAGTGACCATTTGAGAAAATAACTAAAGAATTGAGTAAATGAATATGAGACAATGATTGACGAAACACAAAAGACAAGAAGGAATACTTATGTAAGTTAGATCATGCCTGGTTTGACTAGATAAGTTAGGATACATCAGTTTGGGAATGTAAGATTAAGTTAGGTAAAGCAAGTTAGGTTACGTTAGGATAGGTAAGATAGGTAAGGTAAGGTAAGGTAACATAGGTAAAGTTAGGTTATGCAGGTTAAGTTAGGTAAGATAGGTAAGGTAAGGTAAGGTAAGGTAAGGTAACATAGGTAAAGTTAGGTTAGGTTAGGTAAGATAGGTTAGGAAAGGTAGGTAAGGTAAGGTAACATGGTAAAGTTAGGTAAGATAGGTAAGATAGGTTAAGCAGGTTAAGTTAGGAAAGGTAGGTAAGGTAAGGTAAGGTAACATACGTAAAGTTAGGTAAGATAGGGAAGGTAAGGTAAGTTATGATAGGATAGGTAAAGTTAGGTTATGAAAGTTAAGTTAGGTAAGATAGGTAAAGTTAGGTAAGATAGGTTAAGCAGGTTAAGTTAGGAAAGGTAGGTAAGGTAAGGTAACATAGGTAAAGTTAGGTTAGGTTAGGTAAGATAGGTAAGGTAAGGTAAGGTAACATAGGTAAAGTTAGGTTATGCAGGTTAAGTTAGGTAAGATAGGTAAGGTAAGGTAAGGTAAGGTAAGGTAAGGTAACATAGGTAAAGTTAGGTTAGGTAAGGTACGGTAAGGTAACAAAGGTAAAGTTAGGTTATGCAGGTTAAGTTAGGTAAGATAGGTAAAGTAAGGTAACATAGGTAAAGTTAGGTTATGCAGGTTAAGTTAGGTAAAATAGGTAAGGTAAGGTAAGGTAAGGTTAAGCAGGTTAAGTTAGGTAAGGTAGGTAAGGTAAGTTATGTTAGGATAGGTAAAGTTAGGTAAGATAGGGAAGGTAAGGTAAGTTATGTTAGGATAGGTAAAGTTAGGTTATGAAGGTTAAGTTAGGTAACATAGGTAAAGTTAGGTTAGGTTAGGTAAGATAGGTAAGGTAAGGTAAAGGTAAAGTTAGGTTATGCAGGTTAAGTTAGGTAAGATAGGTAAAGTTAGGTAAGATAGGTAAGGTAAGGTAAGTTATGTTAGGATAGGTAAAGCTAGGTTTAGGAACGTTACGTTAACTAAGTAACATTGGGTGGAGAGGATAGGTTACGTAGGTTTGAACAGTGTAGTTCAGAGAACAGTTTTAGGGTAAAGCAACTAAGAAAATATGTTTTAACAGAAATGCAGGTTTGGTATGAAAAGCTGAACTAGTTACATTTTGGAGAGAAATTTTATGACTGAAGATGTCTTAAAGAATAACATGATGGAAGAAGGAGAGTTTCTTTGATGAAAGAAGATGTCTTAGATTAACTTTGGGAGAACGAAGGTGAATTAGAGATCACTTTGATGACTCTGAGAATAACTTTTATGTCTTAGAGAACAACTTTGGTAGCTCTGAGAAAAACTTTGTTGTCTTAGAGAATAACTTTCAGGACTTAGAGAATGTCTTTGATGAATGGAAGGTTACTTAGAGAATAACATATCATGACTGAGAATAACTTTTGATAGCTCTTAGAATAACTTGATGTCTTAGAGAATAACTTTAGATGTCTCTGAGAATAACTTTGACGTCTCTTGGAATAACTTTTGTGGACATGAGAATATCTTTGGATAACTCTGAGATTAACTTTGATAGCTCTGGGAATAACTTTTATGATTTTGAGAACATCTTTGATGTCTTGGAGAACAACATTGATGTTTAGAGAACAACTTTGATGACCAAGATTAACTTTAGATGTCTCTGAGAATAACTTTTATAACATAGAAATTAACTTTAGATGTCTCTGAAAATATCTTTGATGACTTCGAGAATAACATTTGATGACTCTGAGAACAAGTTTGATAGCTCTGAGAATAACTTTAGATGTCTCTGAAAATAACTTTGATGAAAGAAGATGTCTTAGATTAACTTTTGATGACTTTGAAAACAAGTTTGATGAACAAAGCTGTTTTGAAAGTTTCTCTGACGAACGAAGGTGACTCTGAGAATAGCTTTGGGTAGCTCTGAGAATAACTTTTATTGTCTTAGAATAACTTTTGATTGTTCGGAGAATAACTTTAGATATCTCTGAGAATAAGTTTGATGAACGAAGATATCTTACAGAGCAAATTTTATGTTTCGAAGAATAACTTTTTGATGACTCTGGGAATGACTTTGCTGTCTTAGAGAATAACTTTGAGGGCTTAGAGAATGTCTTTGATGAATGGAAGTGAGTTAGAGAATAACATAACATGACTGCGAATAACTTTTGATAACTCTTAGAATAACTTTGATGTCTTAGAGAATAACTTTAGATGACTTTGAGAATGTCTTTGGATAACTCTGAGATTAACTTTGATGTCTTTGAAACAACATTGACGAATTGGAGAATGTCTTTGAGAACATGAGTAGTATTTTGTTAGCTCAGAGAATAACTTTTTGATGACATAGAGAATAACTTTTATGTCTTAGAGAAGAACATTGATGGCTTAGAGAATGACTTCTGAGAACATGGGTAGTATTTGAATGCGTCTTTGATGTAATGAAAAGTAACTTTGACGTCTCGAAGATATCTTGCAGATCAACTTTGATGACAGAGATTAACTTTTGTTGTTTTAGAGATTAATTTTGATAGCTCCGAGAATAACTTTTATGCCTCTGAGATTAACTTTAATGAACGAAGATGTCTTAGAAAGTTTCTCTGATGAACGAAAGGCTACTTAGAGAATAGCATTTTGATGACTGAGATTAACTTTTTGATGACTCTGAGAATAACTTTGAGGATGCGAGTAAATTTTGAGTGTTTGAGAGTGTCTTTTGATATCTCGAAGAGTGCCCTTGAAGTCTTAAAGGATGTCTTTGATGTCTCGAAGGATGTCTTAGAGTGTAACTTTGGTATCTTTGAGTAAGTCCTTGATGTATTGAAGAGTGTCTTTGATTTCTCGAAGAGTAACTTTGGTGTCACGGAGAGCACCTTTGACTATTTTTCGTACTTGACGACATATAATTTTTTTTACGAAAGTGCTGAAAAAGTTACATTTGACTATTTTTAGCTAAGAGAAAGGTTGTTTTAGTTAAGAACAGTGTTGAACGAGGCTATTTCTGACTATTTTTAGTTGACTGGATAATAGGTTTAGTTGAGAAATGAGGAAAGTGACTATGTTTTTAGTTGATTGGCGAAAGATTTTTTTAGTTAAGGAACGTTAAATAACATGTAAGGGGAAAAACCCAGAGAACATATGGGGAACATGGCAAAGAACACATGTAAGAAAAGTTGATGAATACAGTGAACATGCTGGGAATATGAACTTACAGAGAACATGAAAACATGATAAGGAGAATAGGGATTACAAAGAATGAACAATGGACTTGTGAAGAACATGGAGAATATGACAAAGAATGTAGAAAACATGTAAGTGAAGGTGAAAAACGAAGTGATCTTGTGAGGAACATGAACTTGTAGAGGAAAATGAATATTGACAAAGAACACAAAAATATGGAAGTTAGCATGAATATTGAGTATAAAAGTTGTAAAGAGAACATGTGATGAACATGAAAACATAGAAAATATGACTAGAATTTGTAGAGAAAGTAATGAGACTAAGAGAAAGATTACATAAAAAATGGAGATACTTGTGAAAATATGAACTGAATGGGACTGTGAACATTTGAAGAACATGGAGTGAACACGGATGAGAATACGAAGAACACAGTGAATATAGAGAAAATATGCAAATACAGTACGATTATTGAAGGTTTGGATAAGTTGGGGATGAGAAGGTAAGGGAGGGAAAAGGTAAGAGTTAAGCTGGAGACGGACTTGATCGAAAATATTTATGTCTGATGATCTAAGGCTGAGGGAATGGAGCTTGGTTAATGCCCTGATTAATTTTACTACGTTAGAAAATAAGGTGATTTTAAATCTCAGGGTGATTTAGTTGGAAAATAAAGAACTTGTACAAATGAACTAAGCTGGGGCACAAGAGTTGAAACTTGATAACTGAACTGGTTTTTATTTACTATGTCTGAAAATGTAGTTGGGTGTTTAAATCTATGGGGGGGATTTGGACTGATAGTAATGAATTTACAGGAGCGAACTTGGACAGAGGACAAGAGCTAGAGTTTTATAATTGTTTTCATCATATTTACTATGTCTGAAATACAGAGGGTAAAAATTTCAGGGAAATTGATGGGTTATTTACAAAGATACGAAAGAGAACTAAGGTGGGGACGAGAGCTGGAGCTGGAGCTCAGTAACTGACTTGATCTTATTTACTAACTTTGAAGTATGTCTGCTTTTAATTTTAGGGAAATTGATGGGTTATTTACAAAGATACGAAGGAGAACTAAGGCGGAGACGAGAGCTGGAGCTCAGTAACTGACTTGATCTTATTTATGGTGTCTGAAATACAGAGGGTAAAAATTTAAGGGAACTTGATGGTTTATTTACAAAGATACGAAAGAGAACTAAGGCGGAGGACAAGCGCTGGAGCTTGGTAACTGTTTTGATCTTATTTACGGTGCCTGAAATACAGAGGGTAGAAATTTCAGGGAAATTGGACTGATACTAACGAAGATACGAGAGAGAGCTAAGGCGGAGGACAAGCGCTGGAGCTTGGTAACTGTTTTGATCTTATTTACGGTGCCCGAAATACAGAGGGTAAAAATTTCAGGGAAATTGGACTGATACTAACGAAGATACGAGAGAGAGCTAAGGCGGAGGACAAGCGCTGGAGCTTGGTAACTGTTTTGATCTTATTTACGGTGCCCGAAATACAGAGGGTAAAAATTTCAGGGAAATTGGACTGATACTAACGAAGATACGAGAGAGAGCTAAGGCGGAGGACAAGCGCTGGAGCTTGGTAACTAAATTACTGTATTGAACTACATTTGAAATATGATTATTTTTAAATTTTAGAGGGATTGGAATGATAGTATTCATTATACGACAGGGGACTAAGGTGGGGAACGTGAGCTAGAACTTGCTTACTAACATGATTTATTTGTGTAAAACTGACTTGCATAATGAAAAGGAGCAAACATACTGACTTGCTTAATGAAAAGGAGCAAACATACGATGTTGGAAAATAGTTGAACTGAATGAAAGGAGAGAGAGAGAGAGAGGAGGGACGGTCCAGATATTATGAGAAGATAAGATAAGATAAGAGGCCTGGCTGGCCGGGCGTAAAGTAAATAAAGGTGACGCGAGAGATTGCGAGGTAAGGGGGGAGGGAGGGGGGTGTGATGTACGAAACCCTGAAAACCATGACTTACACAGGTGATTTTCTAAATTTATGTGAATAACTAAGGCTTACATAGACGATTTTGTAAGTTGAAAACATGTAAAACATGTCCGTAGAGTTCTCCTGGAAGCCCTAAAGCGCTACATACGTTACTTGAATTTGTTCCATAAGCCCTTAACAAACTTCTAAGTCTCGGAAATTATTTTTCTCATAAGAAATCCTTACTTCTAAAATCTGTGACTGTTCAAATTCGCCTGAAAAACCCTGGCTCACAAAAATGAATTTCTAAATTCACCTGAAAAAACCCTGGCCCGCACAGGTAATTTTTCTAAATTTACCGGAAAACCCTGGCCCGCACAGGCAATTTTTTTCCCAGAAAAAAAAATGCCCTGTGTGGAGCCATCCCTACTACTGAGCTCAACCCCCGCAAACACAACTAGGTGAGTACATACATACATACATACATACATACATACATACATGCATGCATGCGTACATCCATCCATCCATACATACATATATACATACATACATACATACATACATACATACATACATACATACATACATACATACATACACACATACATACATGCATACATACATACATACATACATACATACATACATACATACATACATACATACATACATACATACATACATGCATGCATACATACATACATACATGCGTACATACATACATACATACATACATACATACATACATACATACATACATACATGCGTACATACATACATCCATGCATGTGAGTAGTGGAAATGACCCCTACGACCGGCCTTTTTTATTTTTTGGAGGGGCCGGTCGTAGGGGTAGCCCCTACGACTGGCCGTTTTGATTTTTTGGAAGGCCGGGCATAGTCGCAGCCCCTACGACCGGCCGTTTTGATTTTTTGGAAGGGCCGGTCGTAGGGGTAGCCCCTACGACTGGCCATTTTGATTTTTTTGGAAGGCCGGGCATAGTCGCAGCCCCTACGACCGGCCGTTTTGATTTTTTGGAAGGGCCGGGCATAGTCGCAGCCCCTACGACCGGCCGTTTTGATTTTTTGGAAGGGCCGGGCATAGTCGCAGCCCCTACGACCGGCCGTTTTGATTTTTTGGAAGGCCGGGCATAGGCGCAGGGGTGGTATCCATATTTCTGCATGGATGGAAGGCCCCTACGACCGGCCGTTTTTATTTTTTTTCCCGGGCCAGCTTCTGGCCCCTAGGTTTTCTCGAAAAAATTTCATGGCCGGTCATTGGCCCCTGCCATTTTCGCTCAAGGGGATTAAACGGCCGCCTCCAGTCATCCCCAAATTTCGTTAGCTCAGTGACCCTGCACAGACATTGCTAATGGTCAATGACGTCACCAGCTAACCGCTCAGCGTTCCTGCACCGGCATGTACAAGGGGATTAAAAAGCCGGTCTATGAGTCGTGTGTTTTGCGATACAACAGTAACCTTGAAACCTAATGTAAAATACCATCATCCCTAGTCTATTTTTAATTTCATATTTACTTCCAACCATCGCCCATTACATTTATCAAAGGGGATCATGTATGTGAGGGAAGAACATAACTTCAGCACTGCAAGAAGTTATGTGTGTATTTTCAAGTTCGTCCCCTGCTGCCTGTAATTACCCAGGTCTTTTTCCTAAATATATAACTTATCCAATTCATTCCTATTCTATTCACGTTGATACGTTTAATAGGTTATTAATATTCCCCTTTACTATGACCATTCAGTCACACCTCTATCATGTCACCCCTATTTCTTCTTCGTCGTCGTTCTAGAGAATGTAATTTGAGCTTTGACAATCTTTCTTAAAGGATCGTTTATCATGCATAGGGCAAAAAATAAAATGAAAAAACTGCTATCAGTCGTTTATATTTAAAAATAGAGACCTGGGCATTGGTGATTTCAATGCGTGTTCAGTAGTAAACCAATATTGTCCTTAACCTCATACACGTCTCACATTCGCTCAAAACATACCTCCCACACCTTGCTGTGGCATATAACAAATAAAAAAATACATTCAGTAAAAGCAAGCCTCTCATGTTTTAAAATAAGGCCTTCTGCGGCGCAAGGCGTGCTAAATGCGGATCCCAGGAGGTTCACACATAAGTGTGAACTCTTAATCTGGCTTAATACCTCACCTATACTCTGTGCTTCATCAAAGTTGATATTCAGCTACAATAGCTCGTATTTTCGCTCGTTGCTTATATTTTCTGTTATTCATAAACCTGATCAAACCTTCCTAACCTAACCTAACCTAGCTTAATATATATATATATATATAACAAACAAATACATTCTACAGACCAGTTATTGTTGTTGTTTAGTGACATCGTGAAAAGCGAACTCAGGTATAGGGATAAGGAATTGATGGCCATTAGCATATAGGTGTCAAGGTATCACAGCACCTGACTGGTCAACTATGTATGACGTCACCAGACAACCAATGCGACCTTTGGCGTCCTACTAGCATGTGTATTTAATGTTATTATTCAAAAATGACTAGACTAACCATCCCCACCTAACCTAATCAGAGGCTAAGAATATACATTTTAGTCATCCACAACTGTAATCATTATTCAGTGATAAGTTCAAAAGTATAACAGAAGCCCAAATGTCGTACTGCAATTTAAGCAGAATCGTACATCTGGCAGCATAGCAGGTGAGCTGAACATAAGAATAAAGGTAACTGCAGAGGTCCTATTGGCCCATACGAGGCAGCTCCTATATATTTCCACCCAATCTCATTCATGTCCACCCTATGCTTAAAACAACCAAGGGATCCCACTTAAAGTATTAGTTTACAATAATAGTTTTAATAAATAGCTCTTATTCTAGTTTTATACACAACAGCAATTATGAAACCCTATAGCTAGATATTCTACTATAATCCACAAGTAGTTACCACACATCTGGCAGTACAGCGGATTAGTGGCTGTGTTCTTAGGCTAGTCAACTGTCCTCACATCCATCAAATAGATATCCAAATGTCGCACCTCAATTCATCCATCTAGCAACTCAGCTGGATGTTAGCCACTATATTCATAGGCTAATCATTTCTACACCTCAAAAAATCCTAGTCTTGCTACGCAAATCAGCTAACTTGTTTCTAAACCAACACTCGCAAATACAATCATGCATACCTACACATACTTCAAAACCTATGCATTCATAGAGAATAGCCTAGTTTTTTGCCACCATTTCCCCATTAACCACATGAAATTTATGCAAAACACACGGAAAATACAGCATTTACACACCAAATATGCCATTTATGCATAAAATATATTATTTACACTCAAAATATACCATCACATAAAAAAATATGAGATTTTCATACAAAATATGTCAGTTGCAAACAAAAATATACCATTTACACAATATTGCATGTACACTCAGAGTATGACATTTACACAAAGTACGGTATTTTGCACAAATATATCAAAATGCTTATGCATTTAGACAATTAAAAATGCGCTTTAACTAAAATTACACAATTTCACAAACGTAATTTTCACAAAATACCCACACATTGTCTCATAAACCAAAATACACTTACACCATGAAGATCTATTTTATCAAATTACAGAGCTTACACAAAATACACAATTTTCACGCACAAATACAGTTGCACCAGTTCCACTTCAACAAATTAAAAACACAACTTGCATAAATGCACTATTATCACAAAAATTATTACACAGTTTGTGTAATTATTTTACATCTTCGCACAATTAATACAAGAAAACTTGCTATATAATTACTCAGCTTGCACAATGACAATCAATACGCAAAGGTATAAATAAACAATTCGTCCATATGCAATTACACAACATGCGCAATTAATACACAACTTATACAATATTACACATCTTTCATAATTATTACACACAACTTGCACAAAATGCATGTCTAGCACAAATACGTACAATACATAAATACCCCAAATATGAAAATACACAACTAGCATAAATACACGATTTACACAAATACAATTGCGACATTTACACAACTAGCTCAAAAATATAATCAATACACAACTTACCAAAATATGAACAATACATAACTAGCACATTTTCATTAAATACACAACTATGCAATTTCCGCAAATACACATACAAAAACATATACAATTAATACATACAACTTGCACAAAACAATACACAATTTATAGAAATATAATCAATACATAATTTCAATAATCATACAACATATGCAAAATACATAATCTGCACAATTAATACACAAGTATATTAATTGTGCTATATATGTACAAACACAACCAACTGGGTCAAACAATACACAATTTGCATGATATTTTTCTGGGTATATTTAGGACATTAATTATAATATGCTGAGTTTAACCAACACCCCAAAAGTCAGAATTTCACATATAAAAATGGTTCATATAACTTCCGATGAGCTCAATATATAACACATTTTTTTCGATTAAGATATCAACATTATTAGTGCTAAACTATTCATCTAACATATGTCCACTGTTTTTATGTCTTATTAATACCTTCCTTGTTACATTCTCTCCAATCAGACCACCATATTTATGCATTTATTCAAACCATCTAACAGACTTATTTATTCTAGCCTTAGTTATGTTAGGGTAGGTGGAGTCAGTATTTTCTATGATAATTTTAGACAAATTTGCTATATCTTATCAAAATGCATCCTGTTAAAACTTAAATTCATCTAAATCTATCAAAAATATACTTATACTACGCAAATTTGACTAAATTCTACCTAGCTAAACTTACTAAATATGAGCATCCCATATCCTCACATACAAGCCTATGTCGCCTCTGTCCATACATTATATGAGTCTGCCATATAGCACGAACCCCAAATAGGAAAATTTACACTATTTCATAAACATACTAGTTCATTACCCTAAGATATTATATATGTCCTTCCCTATACGACCTCACCAAACCTGACCTAGCATATCCAACCCTGGATTTGGTTAAAGTTGGCGAAATTTATGCTATGCCACCTAAATTTCACCAAATTTAAGGCAATTTCCACCAAATATACCCAAATGTTGTGTATCATAGCATCGCCAAAGCCCATTTTCTCCTATTCCATACTACCCTACACAACCTCACCTAACCTGACCTAGCATATCTAAACCTGGATTTGGTTAAAGTCGGCGAAATTCATGCTATGCCACGTAAATTTGACCAAATATACCCAAATGTTTCATATCACAGCACTGCCAAAGCCCATTTTTACCTACATTTCACCCTACTGCTGTTAGCTTCCTCAACTGTATGAATTCCTGCTTCCTCATACCCTTAATCACTAGACCTACTAGAATCACTGATAGCACTGCCACGACTCTTGATCACATCTGGACAAATATAACCTCTCCGCTTACTTCAGGTATAATCACCGATAGCACTACAGACCATTACCCCACATTTCTCTTAACTAACATTAGCAAACCACCTCTTGAGTCAAGAGAGATACGTTTTAGACTACACAATGAAACTGCTATAGACAATTTTATAACTGCTACTGATAATGTCAACTGGGAGTCCGAGTTAGGTAACATAGAGGACATCAACCTAGCAGTTCAATCTTTTCTTCAAATAACTCTTAGCCTTTATAATACCCACTGTCCTATGCTTACAAAACAAGTCACAACCAAAAGGCTTAACAATCCCTGGCTTACAAAGGGAATACTTAAATCTATTAAAAAAAAACATGACCTTGAGAAAAAGTATAGGTTAGGGATTGTCTCCAAAGAATTCTCAAAGAATTACTCATTATTGCTATCTAAGATAATTAGACGAGCCAAAACTAAATACTACGAAGATAAATTTACCCAAATAAAGAGCAACATTAAACAAACATGGAGAACAATTTCACAAATATTGGGATCAAAGAAGTCTTTAAATAACAAACCGACTCTCCTGTCTAATAACAATGGTCAGCTTTCAGCCTCTGATTCTGCTATTGAGTTCAATTGGTTCTTCTCTTCCATTGGTTCATCCCTTGCTAATGATATTCCATCTTCCAGTACTGACATTAAGGACTATCTTACAGGGAACTATCCCCAGTCTCTGTACCTAAAGCCTATTAATTCCATTGACGTCAATGAGATAATCCTTTCCCTTAAAACCAAGTCTGGTGCCCTTGAGGAGATACCAACTTTAATCTACAAAAAAGCCTCCAGATCTTTAGCCCCTGCTATTGCTTTGCTCTTCAACAAGTCACTTGAACTCCAAACCTTTCCAGATATTCTAAAAAAAAGCGAGAGTAACGCCTGTCCACAAATGTGGTGATCTCACAGATGTTAACAACTACAGACCTATATCAATCCTGCCAAACTTGTCAAAAAATTTTGAAAAACTAATCTATAAGCAGCTTTACTCATATCTAGCCAAACTCAATATACTTAGCCCTTGCCAATATGGCTTCAGGCCCAAAAAAAGCACTAACGATGCACTTATTAGTATGCTTAACTCGATTCATACAGCTCTTGATAAAAATGAGTTCCCTGTTGGGTTATTTGTGGACCTGCGTAAAGCTTTCGATACTGTCAACCACCAAAACCTTCTTCTTAAATTACATCATTATGGTGTCAGAGGACACTCCCTACAATACCTCAAATCCTACCTTACTGACAGGCTCCAATGTGTTTCTGTGAATAATACAATTTCTCCCACCCTACCCATCAACATTGGTGTTCCCCAGGGCAGCATACTTGGCCCACTCCTCTTTCTCATCTACATTAATGACCTTCCAAATGCCTCCCAACACCTCAAACCAATCCTATTTGCTGACGACACAACCTTCATTTACTCCAGTCCTGATCCCCTTGCTCTAAATGCCACAGTAAATACTGAGCTAAATAAAGTCCATCTGTGGCTAACTGCCAACAAACTCACCCTTAACATTGACAAAACTTTCTATATTCTGTTTGGCAATAAATCCTCTAATCAAATTAATCTCAAAATAAACAATACCCAAATTTGTAACAAATATTTGCAATGGCGTTCATAAGTACATTGAATAGTGTAGGGCTTAAGACTCCGCCTTGGGGGGTCCCGAGTTCCGAGTCCCGAGAGAGAGCAAATATTGATTTTCCGGAAGGAACACAACAAGTGGGATATGCAGATGATGTCCTAATACAAGCTCCCACCTTGGGAAAAATTGAACAGTCCATTGAACTCCTCGGAAGGAAATGTATTGAGCTCGGTTTCACTCTCTCCACAAACAAGACGAAGGCATACTCCCATCACAAGCGGAGAGCAAATGAAGAACTGCAAATTAATGGTGTAACACTTGAATGGGTTGACCACTATCGGTACCTTGGCGTCACTGTCGGCTCTAACAAGGGAAAGAAAGAGGAGCTCAATCAACTCATAGGAACATGCAAAAGTCGACTCAGGGCACTGAAAGCTATGACCTGGAATGGACATGGAGCCTCTATTGCCGTGCTCAAAATGATGTACACAGCCTATGTGCGCTCCGTCATAGACTATGCCGCACCAGTACTGTGCACCTACTCCCAAAGCGATATGAAAAGGCTTGAAAGCATTCAAAATGAAGCCATGACAATCATTCTTGGAGTCCCAAGAACTGCCAAAACGTCTAATCTACGAGAGGAGTTGTCCCTTCCCAGTATTAAAAGCAGAATTCAGGAGCTGAATGCTAAGCTTGCAATTAGGATAGCCAGAGATCCCCATTACAATGATATTGCCAAGAAAAAACTGAGCTCTGTGCTAATTTCAGGGGGAAACAGGAGAAGCAAAAAATGGCATCACAGAACAGTCTGCTACCTTGAAGAGCTTCACCTGCTTGAGCAAGCCCGTGAGCTCCTGCCTGTAGAGAGGTTACCTCCCTGGGAGGATGACTCATGTAAGATCATCATCAATGAAATGGCAATGAAAAAATCCAACATGATACCACAAGAAATGAGGCACAAGTATCTCGAGGACATTTATAAAGAAGCCGGAGATGAACTAGATCAAATCTACACTGACGGGTCATCTAATCCTATCAATGGCAGGGCTGGTGCAGCATACACGGTAATCAAGGATAATACCTTCCAACGCAGAAATGAAGAAAAAGCACGTATTGAGAACTATGCATCTTCAACGCAAGCAGAGCTAACTGCCATTGTTATGGCGTTAAGGTTTCTTGAACGGAACACTAATGGTGCAGTGATTTGCACCGATTCAAAAGCAGCACTGCAAAGCCTAAGTAAAAATCAGGCAGAAAATCTTGCAATAGTCGCTGAAATCAAGAGAGCTGTGAGAGTACTTACCAATCAGGGAAGAGTCATCAAGTTTCTGTGGATCCCCTCCCATGTTGGAATATGTGGGAATGAACGAGCAGATGTGCTGGCTGCTGAAGGCGCTGAAGGAGACCATATTGAATACTTCATACCCAAGACTCAACTACAAATTAGAGGTATTATCAGGCAACATCACCGTGACAAGGTAACTGAGGAAAGGAGGATAGAAGCACAAACCAGTGAATCTGTACGATGGTACAACATGGTTGCAGCTGGCAATCCCAATCAGTATGGCCGAAGAGGAGGACGACGAGTGAGAGAATCTGTAATAGCGAGAATCCGTCTTGGATACAAATATCCATGGAGATTTGGAATGGAAACAACAGTTGATCAGCGAAGTTGCAGAATCTGTGGTGAGAGTGATGGACACCGCCTTGACCACTATCTAAGTGAATGTGAACACCTGAGAGACATTAGGAATAACTGTAGAATAATAAACCCCACATTGTTTGAGTTAGGAAAACACTATTTGTCAAATATTGATACTGTTCTTAAAAGATTTCCCCATTTTGCACCCGCAAGATAACGTAAGCTTTTAAGGGTTGATAAATGTTAATCTTCTTGTTTGAGGAGCTGTTCACTTGAGACAGTTAAGCAAGTCCCAGCTGTGTCTGGGTACAAGTGACAGGATGAACAACCCAGCGGGTTTTCTTCCTATTGGGGAGTGTTGTACATTCTGCTATGGCGGTATGTTCACTCACAAGATGAGTGGCGCTGCCCAATAAACTCGCCCCTCGGGGCAAAATTTAAATTTGTAACAAATTAGATGGCAAATTCCTTGGCATTCTCATTGACCACAAGCTGAATTTCCAGGGACACATTCTAAACATATCAAAAAAAGTTTCAAAAACTGTGGGCATTCTTTCTAAGATCAGATATTATGTACCACGCCCTGCCCTGGTGACTCTCTATTACTCCCTTTTCTATCCATATCTCAACTATGGTATTTGTGCTTGGGGCTCTACTACCCAAAATCACTTACGTCCTCTAATTACTCAACACAAAGCTGCTATTAGGACAATATCCAATTCTGGCCCCAGACATCACTCGATACCCCTATTCAAATCCCTGAATATGTTAGACATTAAGTCACTGCACATTCTCTCATGTGTACTATACATATACAAAACGCTAAATTGTAATGCCAATCCTGATCTCAAAAGCTTCATAGAAGGTTGTAACAGAACCCATGAGCACCACACCAGAAATAAATACAGTTTTGATATTCCTAGAGTACGACTTAATCAAACCAGAAATGCTCTTCAAATCAAGGGGCCCAGGATGTGGAATGACCTTCCCAACCATGTTAAAGACAGTACCTCTCTCAACCAGTTTAAGTTAAAAACGAAGCTATACCTAATAAATTCCCTGTAACCTACCTTACCTCTCTATTATCAACCCATGTATGTTTTTTTTTTTTTTTTTTTTTTGTTTTACAAATCAACGCTGTTTTAATGTAATTTTCTGTAATAATTTGTAATTGTATTTGTGCTGTTTTTTCAACAATGTTCCCCCCTCTTTTACCTCTATTTTTATTTGTACTCAACGCATTTTTTTCTTTTTACCCATTAGTTTTAAGCTTTAGTCAGCAGTGTTTTTTCCTGCCCGAAACGCTTTGCGTAATAGTGGCTTTAGGCTTTGTATGTACTAGCTCTTATCTATAAAGCCAACAAACTTTGTAAAATCTCTTTATGTATGTACCTTTGCCTAAATAAAAATTATTATTATTATTATTATTATTATTATTATTATTATTATTATTATTACATTTTCTCCTATTCCATCCTACCCTATGCAACCTTACCTAACCTATCCTACCATATCAAAACAAAGATTTGGTTAAAGTCTGCGAAATTTAAGCTATCCCACCTAAATTCTATCTAATTTAAGGCAATTCCCACCGAATATATCCAAATGTTCTGTATCACAGCACTGCCAAAGCCCATTTTTACCTACATTTTCTCCTATTCCATCCTACCCTACACAACCTTACCTAACCTATTCTAGCATATCCAAACCTAGATTTGGTTAAAGTAGGCGAAATTTAAGTTATCCCATATAAATTTGACCTAATTTAAGACAATTTTCACCAAATATACCCAAAAATGTTTTGGAACATAGCACGGCCAAAGCCCATTTTAGCTGAGTTTTCACCTATTCCAACCTGCCCTAGACAACCCTACCCATCCTCTCCTGGCATATCCAAAGTCAGATTTGATTATAGTTGGCAAAATTTATGCCTTTCCAACCTAAATTTTACCTAATTTAAGTCAATTTCCACCGAATATACCCAAATGTTTTTGTATCTAGCATGGTCAAAGTTTATTTTAGCTGAGTTTTCGCCTATTCCAACCTGCCCTAGACATCCCTACCCGGCCTCTCCTGGCATATCCAAAGTCAGATTTGATTATAGTTGGCAAAATTTATGCCTTTCCCACCTAAATTTTACCTAATTTATGCCAATTTCCACCGAATATACCCAAATGTTTTGTATCTTAGCATGGTCAAAGTTCATTTCAGCCAAGTTTTCACTTATTCCAACTTACCTTACACAGCCTCACCTAACCTGACCTAGCATATCCCAAGCTAGATTTGATTAGAGTTTGTGAAATTTATGCTTACTCACCTAAATTCAACCTAATTTAAGACAATTTCTACCCAAAATGATTTGTTACATAGCTCAGCCAAAGACCATTTTACCCGAGTTTTCACATATTCCAACCTACCCTACATAGCCTTACCTATCCTTGACCTAGCAGATTTGATTAAAGTTGGGGAAATTTAAGCTATCGCCATCAAATTGGAGACAATTCCCACCAAATATGCCTAAATGTTGTGTATCATAGCACAGGCAAAACCCATTTTACCCACATTTTCATCCATTCCATCTAAACCTGGACCTCGCCTCTGATACTACATATACTCAGAGAAGTGATGTTTTTTGTATATGAACCTAAATGCCCGTGCCTAACCTGCAAGAGTCTTGGAGCTTTGTTGAATATTTTATCTATTTTTCTTCAAAAACTGAAGTTTTGGATATGAACCTATCCGCACTGTGCCTAACCTGCTAGGTTCTTTGTTGAACAGTGTAACCATATTCATAGAAAAGTGATGTTTTGGATATTGACCTATCAGCCCCCTCTACTTTAAAACTTGGAACTGTGTTCAATATTGTAGATATAGTGTTGGGTAGGTGTTTTGTTTTTACACATCAACCCAACCGTCCTGGACCTAACCTCCCTTCATCTAACTTCAAATTTATCGTAAATATGGGAGGTCCGTGTTATTTGTGCATCAACCCTGCCGTCCTGGGCCTAACCTCCCTTTATCTAACTTCAAATTTATTGTATATATGGGAAGAAGGTGTTGTTTATGCATCAACCCAACCTCCCTGGACCTAACCTCTGATACACGAATCTTGGTTCAATATTGCATCATACTTGTAGCATTTTTTTTTTTCACATAATTCAACCATCCTCAACCTAACCTCTATTACCTGGGGGGAGGGAGGTTAATGGAAAATATGATAATAATGGGAATTTTCTCTACATCAGTTCAACTCAACCATCCTTAACCTAACCTTAGTTAGAAAGGGATATAACTCACCAAAACTATTTAATTACCATTTACCCAATTTTCCTTATCCTAACCTATAACTAAAGGGTTTAGACCCCCCTTTACCTCGAAATTATAGTATAGGGTTAAATTAGGGAATGTTAGGTTTATATGTGAAAATATATTCCTACCTTAAATATATAGTATAATTTCGAGGTAAAGGGGGGTCTAAACCCTTTAGTTGTAGGTTAGGATAAGGAAAATTGGGTAAATGCTAATTAAATAGTTTTGGTGAGTTATATCCCTTTCTAACTAAGGTTAGGTTAAGGATGGTTGAGTTGAACTGATGTAGAGAAAATTCCCATTATTATCATATTTTCCATTAACCTCCCTCCCCCCAGGTAATAGAGGTTAGGTTGAGGATGGTTGAATTATGTGAAAAAAAAAATGCTACAAGTATGATGCAATATTGAACCAAGATTCGTGTATCAGAGGTTAGGTCCAGGGAGGTTGGGTTGATGCATAAACAACACCTTCTTCCCATATATACAATAAATTTGAAGTTAGATAAAGGGAGGTTAGGCCGAGGACGGCAGGGTTGATGCACAAATAACACGGTCCTCCCATATTTATGATAAATTTGAAGTTTGATAAATGGAGGTTAGGTCAAGGACGGTTGGGTTGATGCACAAACAACACGTTCCTTCCATATTTACGATAAATTTGAAGTTAGATGAAGGGAGGTTAGGTCCAGGACGGTTGGGTTGATGTGTAAAAACAAAACACCTACCCAACACTATATCTACAATATTGAACACAGTTCCAAGTTTTAAAGTAGAGGGGGCTGATAGGTCAATATCCAAAACATCACTTTTCTATGAATATGGTTACACTGTTCAACAAAGAACCTAGCAGGTTAGGCACAGTGCGGATAGGTTCATATCCAAAACTTCAGTGTTTGAAGAAAAATAGATAAAATATTCAACAAAGCTCCAAGACTCTTGCAGGTTAGGCACGGGCATTTAGGTTCATATACAAAAAACATCACTTCGCTGAGTATATGTAGTATCAGAGGCGAGGTCCAGGTTTAGATGGAATGGATGAAAATGTGGGTAAAATGGGTTTTGGCTGTGCTATGATACACAACATTTAGGCATATTTGGTGGGAATTGTCTCCAATTTGATGGCGATAGCTTAAATTTCCCCAACTTTAATCAAATCTGCTAGGTCAGGGATAGATAAGGCTATGTAGGGTAGGTTGGAATATGTGAAAACTCGGGTAAAATGGTCTTTGGCTGAGCTATGTAACAAATCATTTTGGGTAGAAATTGTCTTAAATTAGGTTGAATTTAGGTGAGTAAGCATAAATTTCACGAACTCTAATCAAATCTAGCTTGGGATATGCTAGGTCAGGTTAGGTGAGGCTGTGTAAGGTAAGTTGGAATAGGTGAAAACTTGGTTGAAATGAACTTTGACCATGCTAAGATACAAAACATTTGGGTATATTCGGTGGAAATTGGCATAAATTAGGTAAAATTTAGGTGGGAAAGGCATAAATTTTGCAAACTATAATCAAATCTGACTTTGGATATGCCAGGAGAGGCCGGGTAGGGATGTCTAGGGCAGGTTGGAATAGGCGAAAACTCAGCTAAAATAAACTTTGACCATGCTAGATACAAAAACATTTGGGTATATTCGGTGGAAATTGACTTAAATTAGGTAAAATTTAGGTTGGAAAGGCATAAATTTTGCCAACTATAATCAAATCTGACTTTGGATATGCCAGGAGAGGATGGGTAGGGTTGTCTAGGGCAGGTTGGAATAGGTGAAAACTCAGCTAAAATGAGCTTTGGCCGTGCTATGTTCCAAAACATTTTTGGGTATATTTGGTGGAAATTGTCTTAAATTAGGTCAAATTTATATGGGATAACTTAAATTTCGCCTACTTTAACCAAATCTAGGTTTGGATATGCTAGGATAGGTTAGGTAAGGTTGTGTAGGGTAGGATGGAATAGGAGAAAATGTAGGTAAAAATGGGCTTTGGCAGTGCTGTGATACAGAACATTTGGATATATTCGGTGGGAATTGCCTTAAATTAGATAGAATTTAGGTGGGATAGCTTAAATTTCGCCGACTTTAACCAAATCTAGGTTTGGATATGCTAGGATAGGTTAGGTAAGGTTGCGTAGGGTAGGATGGAATAGGAGAAAATGTAGGTAAAAATGAGCTTTGGCAGTGCTGTGATACAGAACATTTGGATATATTCGGTGGGAATTGCCTTAAATTAGATAGAATTTAGGTGGGATAGCTTAAATTTCGCAGACTTTAACCAAATCTTTGTTTTGATATGGTAGGATAGGTTAGGTAAGGTTGCATAGGGTAGGATGGAATAGGAGAAAATGTAGGTAAAAATGGGCTTTGGCAGTGCTGTGATATGAAACATTTGGGTATATTTGGTCAAATTTAGGTGGCATAGCATGAATTTCGCCGACTTTAACCAAATCCAGGTTTGGATATGCTAGGTCAGGTTAGGTGAGGCTGTGTAGGGTAGTATGGAATAGGAGAAAATGGGCTTTGGCGATGCTATGATACACAACATTTGGGTATATTTGGTGGAAATTGCCTTAAATTTGGTGAAATTTAGGTGGCATAGCATAAATTTCGCCAACTTTAACCAAATCCAGGGTTGGATATGCTAGGTCAGGTTTGGTGAGGTCGTGTAGGGAAGGACATATAAAATATCTTAGGGTAATGAACTAGTATGTTTATGAAATAGTGTAAATTTTCCTATTTGGGGTTCGTGCTACATGGCAGACTCATATAATGTATGGACAGAGGCGACATATGCCAGAAACGCTTTGCGTAATAGTGGCTTTAGGCATTGTATGTACTAGCTATACCTATAAGTTAAACAATCCTTGTAATTATTTATTGTATGTATGTACCTTACCTAAATAAAATTGTATTGTATTGTTGTATTGTACATAGGCTTGTATGTGAGGATATGGGATGCTCATATTTAGTAAGTTTAGCTAGGTAGAATTTAGTCAAATTTGCGTAGTATAAGTATATTTTTGATAGATTTAGATGAATTTAAGTTTTAACAGGATGCATTTTGATAAGATATAGCAAATTTGTCTAAAATTATCATAGAAAATACTGACTCCACCTAACCCCACCTGCCCTAACATAACTAAGGCTAGAACAAATAAGTCTGTTAGATGGTTTGAATAAATGCATAAATATGGTGGTCTGATTGGAGAGAATGTAACAAGGAAGGTATTAATAAGACATAAAAACAGTGGACATATGTTAGATGAATAGTTTAGCACTAATAATGTTGATATCTTAATGGAAAAAGAATGTGTTATATATTGAGCTCATCGGAAGTTATATGAACCATTTTTATATGTGAAATTCTGACTTTTGGGGAGTTGGTTAAACTCAGCATATTATAATTAATGTCCTAAATATACCCAGAAAAATATCATGCAAATTGTGTATTGTTTGACCCAGTTGGTTGTGTTTGTACATATATAGCACAATTAATATACTTGTGTATTAATTGTGCAGATTATGTATTTTGCATATGTTGTATGATTATTGAAATTATGTATTGATTATATTTCTATAAATTGTGTATTGTTTTGTGCAAGTTGTATGTATTAATTGTATATGTTTTTGTATGTGTATTTGCGGAAATTGCATAGTTGTGTATTTAATGAATATGTGCTAGTTATGTATTGTTCATATTTTGGTAAGTTGTGTACTGATTATATTTTTGAGCTAGTTGTGTAAATGTCGCAATTGTATTTGTGTAAATCGTGTATTTATGCTAGTTGTGTATTTTCATATTTGGGGTAGTTATGTATTGTACGTATTTGTGCTAGATATGCATTTTGTGCAAGTTGTGTGCAATAATTATGAAAGATGTGTAATATTGTATAAGTTGTGTATTAATTGCGCATGTTGTGTAATTGCATATGGACGAATTGTTTATTTATACCTTTGCGTATTGATTGTCATTGTGCAAGCTGAGTAATTATATAGCAAGTTTTCTTGTATTAATTGTGCGAAGATGTAAAATAATTACACAAACTGTGTAATAATTTTTGTGATAATAGTGCATTTATGCAAGTTGTGTTTTTAATTTGTTGAAGTGGAACTGGTGCAACTGTATTTGTGCGTGAAAATTGTGTATTTTGTGTAAGCTCTGTAATTTGATAAAATAGATCTTCATGGTGTAAGTGTATTTTGGTTTATGAGACAATGTGTGGGTATTTTGTGAAAATTACGTTTGTGAAATTGTGTAATTTTAGTTAAAGCGCATTTTTGATTGTCTAAATGCATAAGCATTTTGATATATTTGTGCAAAATACCGTACTTTGTGTAAATGTCATACTCTGAGTGTACATGCAATATTGTGTAAATGGTATATTTTTGTTTGCAACTGACATATTTTGTATGAAAATCTCATATTTTTTATGTGATGGTATATTTTGAGTGTAAATAATATATTTTATGCATAAATGGCATATTTGGTGTGTAAATGCTGTATTTTCCGTGTGTTTTGCATAAATTTCATGTGGTTAATGGGGAAATGGTGGCAAAAAACTAGGCTATTCTCTATGAATGCATAGGTTTTGAAGTATGTGTAGGTATGCATGATTGTATTTGCGAGTGTTGGTTTAGAAACAAGTTAGCTGATTTGCGTAGCAAGACTAGGATTTTTTGAGGTGTAGAAATGATTAGCCTATGAATATAGTGGCTAACATCCAGCTGAGTTGCTAGATGGATGAATTGAGGTGCGACATTTTGATATCTATTTGATGGATGTGAGGACAGTTGACTAGCCTATGAACACAGCCACTAATCCGCTGTACTGCCAGATGTGTGGTAACTACTTGTGGATTATAGTAGAATATCTAGCTATAGGGTTTCATAATTGCTGTTGTGTATAAAACTAGAATAAGAGCTATTTATTAAAACTATTATTGTAAACTAATACTTTAAGTGGGATCCCTTGGTTGTTTTAAGCATAGGGTGGACATGAATGAGATTGGGTGGAAATATATAGGAGCTGCCTCGTATGGGCCAATAGGACCTCTGCAGTTACCTTTATTCTTATGTTCAGCTCACCTGCTATGCTGCCAGATGTACGATTCTGCTTAAATTGCAGTACGACATTTGGGCTTCTGTTATACTTTTGAACTTATCACTGAATAATGATTACAGTTGTGGATGACTAAAATGTATATTCTTAGTCCTCTGATTAGGTTAGGTGGGGATGGTTAGTCGTCATTTTTGAATAATAACATTAAATACACATGCTAGTAGGACGCCAAAGGTCGCATTGGTTGTCTGGTGACGTCATACATAGTTGACCAGTAAGGTGCTGTAATACCTTCACACCTATATGCTAATGACCATCAATACCTTATCCCTATACCTGTGGTCGCTTTTCACGATAACTTACCTACTGTGCGGTAAAACATACAATTCTTCATAAATTGCAGTACAACATTTGGGTGTCTATTTGAGTTTTTGAACTTATCACTGAATAATGATTACAGTTGTGGATGACTAAAATGTATGTTCTTAAACCTCTGATTAGGTTAGGTGGGGATGGTTAGTCTAGTCATTTTTTAATAATAACATCAAATACACATGCCAGTAGGACGCCAAAGGTCGCATTGGTTATCTGGTGACGTCATACATAGTTGACCAGTCAGGTGCTGTGATACCTTGACACCTATATGCTAATGGCCATCAATACCTTATCCCTATACCTGAGTTCGCTTTTCACGATGTCACTAAACAACAACAATAACTGGTCTGTAGAATGTATTTGTTTGTTATATATATATATATATATATATATATATATATATATATATATATATATATATATATATATATATATATATATATATATATATATATATTAAGTTAGGTTAGGTTAGGTTAGGAAGGTTTGATCGGGTTTATGAATAACAGAAAATATAAGCAACGAGCGAAAATACGAGCTATTGTAGCTGAATATCAACTTTGATGAAGCACAGAGTATAGGTGAGGTATTAAGCCAGATTAAGAGTTCACACTTATGTGTGAACCTCCTGGGATCCGCATTTAGCGCGCCTCGCGCCGCAGAAGGCCTTATTTTAAAACATGAGAGGCTTGCTTTTACTGAATGTGTTTTTTTATTTGTTATATGCCACAGCAAGGTGTGGGAGGTATGTTTTGAGCGAATGTGAGACGTGTATGAGGTTAAGGACAATATTGGTTTACTACTGAACACGCATTGAAATCACCAATGCCCAGGTCTCTATTTTTAAATATAAACGACTGATGGAAGTTTTTTCAATTTATTTTTTGCCCTATGCATAATAAACGATCCTTTAAGAAAGATTGTCAAAGCTCAAATTACATTCTCTAGAACGACGACGAAGAAGAAATAGGGGTGACATGATAGAGGTGTGACTGAATTTTCATAGTAAAGGGGAATATTAATAACCTATTAAACGTATCAACGTGAAACAGAATAGGAATGAATTGGATAAGTTATATATTTAGGAAAAAGACCTGGGTAAATACAGGCAGCAGGGGACGAACTTGAAAATACACACATAACTTCTTGCAGTGCTGAAGTTATGTTCTTCCCTCACATACATGATCCCCTTTGATAAATGTAATGGGCGATGGTTGGAAGTAAATATGAAATTAAAAATAGACTAGGGATGATGGTATTTTACATTAGGTTTCAAGGTTACTGTTGTATCGCAAAACACACGACTCATAGACCGGCTTTTTAATCCCCTTGTACATGCTGGTGCAGGAACGCTGAGCAGCTAGCTGGTGACGTCATTGACCATTAGCAATGTCTGTGCAGGGTCACTGAGCTAACGGAATTTGGGGATGACTGGAGGCGGCCGTTTAATCCCCTTGAGCGAAAATGG
This sequence comes from Procambarus clarkii, assembly GCF_040958095.1. NCBI lineage: Eukaryota > Metazoa > Arthropoda > Malacostraca > Decapoda > Cambaridae > Procambarus > Procambarus clarkii. The sequence goes on along the minus strand of NC_091203.1, from coordinate 30,845,396 downwards.
CAGGGGCCAATGACCGGCCATGAAATTTTTTCGAGAAAACCCAGGGGCCAGAAGCTGGCCCAGGAAAAAAAATAAAAACGGCCAGTCGTAGGGGCCTTCCATCCATGCAGAAATATGGATACCACCCCTGCGCCTATGCCCGGCCTTCCAAAAAATCAAAACGGCCGGTCGTAGGGGCTGCGACTATGCCCGGCCCTTCCAAAAAATCAAAACGGCCGGTCGTAGGGGCTGCGACTATGCCCGGCCTTCCAAAAAAATCAAAATGGCCGGTCGTAGGGGCTACCCCTACGACCGGCCCTTCCAAAAAATCAAAACGGCTGGTCGTAGGGGCTGCGACTATGCCCGGCCTTCCAAAAAATCAAAACGGCCGGTCGTAGGGGCTACCCCTACGACCGGCCCCTCCAAAAAATAAAAAAGGCCGGTCGTAGGGGTCATTTCCACTACTCATGCGTACATACATACATCCATCCATCCATACATACATACATACATACATACATACATACATACATACATACATACATGCATACATACATGCATACATACATACATACATACATACATACATACATACATACATACATACATACATGCATGCGTATATACATACATACATACATACATACATACATACATACATACATACATACATACATACATACATACATACATGCGTACATACATACATCCATACATACATGCATGCGTACATACATACATACATACATACATACATACATACATGCATACATAAATACATGCATGCATACATACATACATACATACATACATATACATACATATACATACATACATACATAGGGGGCCTCGTAGCCTGGTGGATAGCGCGCAGGACTCGTAATTCTGTGGCGCGGGTTCGATTCCCGCACGAGGCAGAAACAAATGGGCAAAGTTTCTTTCACCCTAAGTGCCCCTGTTACCTAGCCGTAAATAGGTACCTGGGAGTTAGTCAGCTGTCACGGGCTGCTTCCTAGGGTGTGTGTGTGTGTGTGGTGTGGGAAAAAAAAAAAAAAAAAAAAAAAAGAAGTTAGTAAACAGTTGATTGACAGTTGAGAGGCGGGCCGAAAGAGCAAAGCTCAACCCCCGCAAAAACACACAACTAGTAAACACATACATACATACACGTCCAGTCAGCATATAGCTATTTCGGGACAAAATCCAATACAGTTTGTAATGGTGAGACGCCACTGTGATGAGGAGTTTAAATATCACAGGAACTGTAGGTTAATGTGTGACATAAGTGAGGTTAGATGAGGCATCTACCAGCATTAGCTGGAGGCTGGGGGAGTGTTGTGGAGGCTGGTGGTACTATGCCCAGATGTTGGAGGGTGAATTTGACTCCCCCCCCCCCCACATTGACCGCAGTACGTCTAAGGTTACTTTCCACTCTCGCTTACCAAGGGTATAACCCCCCCCCCCCCAACATACACACATGCATCAGATTCTTAACTTACAATATTTATGATTTACCAATTTATGTTACTACACTGACTCTCAATTTCACAATATTGTGTAAACTTTGATGAATCGCTCGTCTTTGGGTCATCCAATAATGTTAGCAGACTTCTAGATGTTACAACTGCTAGGTTTAGGCTCGGCTACAAGTACCTCTGGAAGTTTGTAACATCTGATGATGTAGATTTGACTAAATGTAAACTCTGTCAGCAGAACTATTCGCATACTTTGCGTCATTATATAATGGAATGTGAAAAATCGCGGAATTTAAAGATAACATCAATAGTCTCCGTGGTGTAGTGGTAAGACACTCGCCTGGCGTTCCGCGAGCACTATGTCATGGGTTCGTATCCTGGCCGGGGAGGATTTACTGGGCGCAATTCCTCAACTGTAGCCTCTGTTTAACGCAACAGTAAAATGTGTACTTGGATGAAAAAACGATTCTTCGCGGCAGGGGATAGTATTCCAGGGACCATAGGATTAAGGACTTGCCCGAAACGCTACGCGTACTAGTGGCTGTACAAGAATGTAACAACTCTTGTATATATCTCAAAAAAAAAAAAAAAAAATAGTGTCCATGAAATGTGTAAGTACTTCATTCATAATGATGTGCTGCCCGAAATCTTAGCGAAGTATCCAAAATTTGCTTGCTGTAGGTAATGCATGCACATGACTGTAAAGCTGCCGCCCAGTTGGGTGGGTATGGAGCACATGACTGTAAAGCAGCCGCCCAGTTGGGTGGGTGTGGAGCACATGACTGTAAAGCTGCCGCCCAGTTGGGTGGGTGTGGAGCACATGACTGTAAAGCTGCCGCCCAGTTGGGTGGGTGTGGAGCACATGACTGTAAAGCTGCCGCCCAGTTGGGTCGGTGTGGAGCAAGACTAGTAACTGTGCGACTCCTCATAGATGTAAAGTGCCTTGTATAGTGACTGTTGTGAGCCTCTTGTTGAATTACTTGTGACACAAAAGATTACTGATGTGTGTATTTGTGGGGGTGATTAAATATGTATGTGTATGTATATATGTATACGTATGAATATGTACATGTATGCATAAGTATGTGTACATTAATAATTTTGTAACTAGCGTCAAAAGATTGTTATTTGCTTAGCTAAACGAACTAGAGGGTTCAGTTCCTGAACCGATTATGTGCCTCTGTAATCCTTTACACCACCGCCCACGGGATGTGTATTATGGGGTGCATAATAAAGAAAGAAAATGAATGGACCGAACCCCACAATTCATTTAGCTAAGCAAGTTACAATCTTGATGAGCTAGTTACAAAATTCACTATAAGTCGTCACATCATAAATGGGTTCGAGATGGACCACAAGTAGTGCATTACATAATTTATCAGTATTGTGCAGCCTGTGATCCCCGCCTGGCTGGATACTGATACCTAGGTAGTTTTCATGTGTCCGGACACCGGCGATAAGGTGGTATTATTTATTTAAGAGATATATATATTTTTAAATGTTGTCACATTAACGGCTACATCTTCCTTTCTTCTGACATATAGATTTTTAAGATTAATTAAAATATATGGAAACTAATTATACAATTTATTGGCTGGTGTGCAGGGCTTCACACTCTCAGAGCTAGCCATCAAGTAACTATCAAAACGCATATATCTTCGTTTTCACTTCAGTTATATTTATGACAAAGGATTTTAAATGTATCCTATATTTCTACCTTTCAGATGACATAAAATTATTTCGTTAATTACAATATCTAGATCAAACTAACATTGATTTTCAAAAGGTTGTATATTTTCCATCAATGGAGAGCATCAGCCAAGAAGCCTTCTTTAAAATATGAATATCTTTCCTCACCCAATAAGATCTAATCTCTGAATAAAACGCAAAAAACGACTTGATTGTAACCTATCCACCGCTGCCTATTGGATGGGGGAGAGGGGGTTATGTGTAGGATAAACATATCAATTGTGACACTAGCCCTCCATATATGTCAGTTGCTTAAATTATAAACTGTACTTGTGGTCGGTCTCGAGCCCATTGTTGATGTGACAATGTACATTGACTTTCGTAACTAGCTTATCAAGATTATAACTTGCTTGGCTATATGAATTGTGGGGGCTTAGTCCCTGAGCCCATTATGTGCCTCTGTAACACTCCACTATCGCTCATAGGATGGGTATGGGGTGCATAATAAATGAACTAAAATAAGCTCTGCCTTTGATAACATATACAATTATAAGCTTTATTTGTGAATCTCAATTAATTAAACAATATATCACAGAGCCTGTAGGGTTCGGTGAGATGAGCGAAGAGACATGGGAGATTTTACATAAGTACAGTACATGGTAGTTTAAGTAGCGAACGCATGTCAACGAATAACGAGTATATATAACAAAACTATTGTCCTATGAAGTCGATTTAACTTCCAAACATATATTTTTTAATAAATGTTAAATGTTTTCTGGCTAGTTATGTTAGATTTTATTAAAAATACGTATTCTACTTGTTAACATTATAATTTAAATTTGTGATAATTTGTGCAGAGAAGTCTGACAACTGGATATGCCAACAAACACTTTCCAAACAACGATATATCTTGGATAAGTCGCTCCACAACATTGATGCTTTGCGTCGACTTCCTTTGATGCTACTTATTTACTTATTTCATAATGAAATTATATTAGTTTGGAGTAAATATATGTTTTCTCATGTTCTGCATTCAGCACCCACATTATAGTAAATATACCATATTACTTCATTACTTAAATAATGCTAGGAGGGTTTGAGTAGCTTTGGGTCTTTAGTGGACAGAATCTCCAATAGATGGGGCGAGAGTCGCCTCATCTCTCTCGCCCGAGCAAGAGTCGAAACTTAATTTAAAATTGATATATCTTTGTTCTCGAACATGATATATTTCATTTGGTGCAATCATAATAATGTTCATATCTCGGTCTTTCTGGAGGCATATAAGATTTTAGGCTTTATTAGCGTATCTTTGTTAATTATACAATATATCGGCAAGTGCGTAGGCGTCTGCACTCCATGCCCGACAAGCTACTGAGCGCTACTATAAAAACATATGTATCTTCACTTGAGCTATAAATATGTCTATTGTAATGTATTTAAAATGAAGCTCTTATTTCTATCTTGCTTAAGACATATAAAACATTTGTGTTTATTAACGAATTTACGTGAAATAAACATTGATCTGAGAGAGAGTTGCTCTGTCGTTCAGTCTGTACGGGGTGGGAGCTCCGTAATTTTTAAAATACATGTATCTTCATTAGAACTTTAAATATGTCTATGGTAAAGTGTTTAAAGTGAAGCTTATATGTCTGCCTTTCTTGAGACATATAAAACATATATGTTTATTAACGAATTCACGTGAACTAACATTGTTCTGAGAGAGAGTTGCTCGGTCGATCAATCTGTCCGGGGTTAAAGCTCGGCTATTATAAAAGTACACGTATCTTCGCTTTAAATTTAAATATGCCCATGGTACGGTATTTAGAATGAAGCTTATATTTCTATCTTCCTTGTGACATATAAAACTCTTACGTTTATTAAGAAATCTGTGTGAAATAGGCATGGTTCTGAGATGAATGCTGCGGTTTTCGAGCTCGACGCGCGGCAATGGACGCCATACACATCCAGTAGGTGTTATTGGACCCAGTACCCATTTTATTTGTGGTTGGAGCCCCATACCCATTCTATGGGTGGTTGGAGCCCCATACCCATCCTGTGGGTTGTAGTGGACGCCATACTCATCCTGTGGGTGGTATTGGACCCAATACCCGTCCTTTGGGTGGATGTGATCCCCATACTCATCCTGTGGGTGGATGTGACCCTCATACCCATCCTGTGGGTGGTATTGGACCCCTTTCCAACCTAACAGGCGGTAGGTGACAATATACCCATCCTAGCTATAGTTGGTATAGTAGACACAATACCGTCCTGTTTGTAGTAGTTTACCCCATAGACATTCATATGTAACATCTTTTTCTGTTAGCGTTCCTACAAAACATCCTTTAAATATTTGTAAAGCACAAACTATGGTATATAATATTGATTAGTGAAGCACTGTTATTCTATGTAATAATTTATAGTGCTTATTATAATTTACTAAGAACAACTAATATTTCTCAAAACAAAACTACGAGCCTTCAATAGGAAGTAGCTGATCTGTAATATTCTAAGAGCATGGACAATAGTAGGTAAATTTCACAACACATGTGGGACATGAAAACTACAATTTTCATTATAATTGAACCAAACACGAATATTCTGCTATCTATGTTGATGGACGGGTACTGTGAGACGTAAATTGGTACGTGAGGAAGAGTTTGGGCCTTGGTAAAAAAAGTAACTGGGAATATATCACATATTTACTAATTCATATTCAACATATTGACTTTAAGCATTAAGTCATATATGTGCTGTCTTGTGTGAGAACGGGTTGAATCAATTAAAAGTTCTGGGCATGGAATGGAACACAGGTACTGACGAGATGAATGTCAAGTCAGTACAAACCAATAATTCAACCCTTACCGTGAGAAAATTACTCTCGTATGTCAGTCAACCATTTGACCCTTTAGGCTTACTTAGTCCTATATTAAAAAGGGGCCAACTCCTCATGTAGGAGTGCTGGCAGATACATATGGGATGGGATGATCCGTTGCTAATTGAGTTGCAAGATAAATGGCAAATACTCGCAATACATTTCAATCAATTAGGTGTTTTGAAATTTCCTCGTAATGCTTCAGGACAAAACTTGCACGTTTATTGCGATGCCTCTGGCAAAGTGTATGGCGCTGTAGCCTACTTAGTCAATAGTGCACAATCATTTTTACTCGCATCTAAAGCAAGAGTTGCTCTAATCAAGAAGAGATCTTTACCTTAAATGGAGTTAACTGCATTGCTGGTGGGAGTATGATTGGCTCATTGCCTGACCAAGATGCTCAATAATATTCACTTTGGTGAAGTTGTAGTGTGGTCAGACAACGAGGCAGTTTTATAATGGGTAAGAAATAACAACAATAAAACTCCATACGTTAGTAATCGTGTTAGGGAAATTCATGAATTATCTGCTGAATATAAATTCAGACATGTCCCCACTAAGGACAATCCTGCAGATTACTTATCAAGAGGTTTAACATTAAAACAGCTAATCAAGTCTTCGATGTGGTTTAATGGACCTTCATGGCTTGTTAGTGGTCAGTGGCCCAAACAGAAACCACAAGTCATAGTGACCAGTATCACTACTCCCATGAAAGACCCAGAACCTCATCGAATCTCAGCTATTAATCCTCACAATTATTCTAACTTGAGTAAGTTATTAAGAGTGACAGCACATGTCTTTGACTTTCTTGCTAAGATAGGAATCAGGCATAAGTTTCCCAATCCTATCCTTTACTGGATCAAACGTGCACAACAAGAGACGTATGGAAGTGAATATGAAAATCTTCCAAATAAATTAACCAAGTCACTAGGTATCTGGTATGATACCAACACTCATAATATATTAAGGTATGGAGGACGTCTGCTTCCTGCAGAAATTGATTTGGATACAAAGAATCCGATCCTTCTACCACGTCACCACATTATTACAAAACTTCTAGTTTTACATCATTATCAATATGGTACTTTGCATGGTGGAGTGATGGACACTCTCACAGCCTTGAGACAGAAATATTGGCTTCCCCAAGGTCGTCAAACTGTCAAATCACTCATTAAGTTCTGTGTAATCTGCAAATGATACGACGCTCGAGTGTGTCCTTACCCAGGACCTCCACCATTCCCGAAGGAGAGAGTAGTCCATCTTCGTCCCTTTGAGACCACTGGTGTCGATTACACAGGACCCTTGCTTCTCACTGGCACTCCAGATAAGATACCAGTGAAAGCTTGTATTTGCCTCTTCACGTGTGCAACCACACGAGGCGGAGTACATCTAGAAGTGACTTCTGACATGAGTGCTGAAGCCTTCATCCAAGCTTTTCGTAGATTTGCAGCTCGCAGATCCTGTCCCAAACTAATGATATATGATAATGGTTCAAATTTTGTGGCAGCAGAAGCCTGCCTATGAGAAATATGGAATCATCCAGAAGTGCAGTCTGTCATGCAGAGACGAGAATGCCACTGGAAATTTATAGCTCCCAGAGCCCCCTGGCAAGGTGGGTTCTACGAATGTATGATAGGGATTGTCAAGAAATGTTTAAGGAAGACCTTACATCGACAGAAAATTAGTTTCTCTGAACTCCAAACACTCGTCGTGGAAATTGAGGCGCGAGTCAACAATGACTCATTAACTTACCTATCAGATGACTTCTCACAGAGAGAACCCCTGAGTCCCTCACATTTAATACATGGAGGCCTGCTGAGCCCTCTGATACCTTTGGCAGAAGAGGATCCCGTTGACCCTTCCCATGTGACTAGGAGTGATTTAGTGGAAAGTTAACAACATCTCACGAGAGTAATTGAAAGGTGGAATGAGGTGTGGACTCGAGAGTACCTCACAGCTCTACGAGAGTACCACTATGGAGCTTCGAGCTCCTATAATAAAGTTCAACTCAAACCAGGAGACATAGTATTGGTTGACAGTGATGGATCCAGGTCAGAATGGCCTATAGGCAAAATTGTATCTATCCACCCAGATCACCAAGGCATCCTGAGAGTAGTACGAGTTTTGTGCAGAGGCACTACTACCCTAAAAACATTAGAGAAGTTGGTACCTCTCGAATTAGCAGAACGAGAGTGTTTAACAGAACCAACTTCACCTACAGTTTCCGAGAACAACAATTCTGATCCACCGAGCACACGCCCACCTAGAGCAGCTGCTCAATAATGTAAACGGAAACTACAAGCCTATTATAGCTCTGACTAAAAGCAAATAATTTACCATCCAATTTGAGTAATCATGATGATGCTGTGTTGTGATGTCAAGTAACAAATCAGTTACAAGTCACAATGACCCAAGACATTAACCTCACAGTGGATTCTCAGTTACCTTAAATTGTATGATTTAATCATTAATTTGTTTGTGTATGCTATCAACTATAACATTATTCCATCTAGAGCATCTATGAGTTTACAAAACTTTAAGACTTAGTAACATAACCGTTACACGTCATCGCGACACCAGTCATGGAGTACATTGTAGGCTTTAGTAGTTATTAGCTTTAGATGATTCACAATTCCATGTTTTACATTTAACATGAGTTCCTTTACAAGACTTAAAGTCTTATCTGTCCTTGACAATTAATGGACATCCGTTACGTGTGTACTAACGTACTAACATTAATATTAACTTCGGGATAGGTACGTCAGTACTCAACATTGAACTGCGACCCGAGTTCCCCCCCCCCCCGGAGTTATGTTGGAAATTTCCAACACTGACACACTACAATTGTATTATAATACATCATTATTGTATACTAATTACAGTAGTTATTAATTCAACTAACGGTAGTGTTAACATCAATAAATATTTCTTTATCTGAGTGTTACGAACCCGGATCCAGCGTCCGAGCACGGAGCAGTGACGACCGCGCCATCTGTGGGTCAGCTCCCGAAACCCCCACCAAATGGACGACGACACCTGGCGAGGACGGGATGTATTGGCCTCGAGGGCCAGTTTCTAGTCCGGTTCAGCGCTCAACACAGCCGCTGCTGACCTCTGGTGAGGTGGTGCTCAGACACCCGTGCCATCTATGGAGTGGATAGGTGGGCGTTGGTGTCTGAGCCTGTAAGTGAGGTGCCTTAGTGTGTCCGAGTTATTGATGACGTGTCTGCTTACAGAGTCGACCTGGGACTGCTGTGATGGAAGTTGAGTCAGTCTACCCAAGGCAGCCGTCTCCATACCTTGTGCTTTGCTGTAGCAGCTGTGAAGTCGTCCCCCGGAAGAACACTGTGGTGTTACCCTGCCAGTGGAGTGGCAGTAGAAGGATTACCCGGGACCGACTGCTGGAGACGATTATCCACTGGGGTATTGAGGACAGGAGAGTGATTTGTGGTATCACACGAGGCTCCTGTCTAGGGCGTTACCCTTATATCGTTCGTGGAGTGGCCTGACCAGCGTTGCTGATCCGGAACCTGCCAGCAGACCTGCTGGACGTGTGGTTGACGGCCTCTACGGCGGTGCCCCCAGTGGACCTGTGTTTTGGCTGACCTGTGGCCAGGGTAGGCTCAGCTTCTCAGAGGATTCGTTGTGAGGCCACGAAAGCACCGAAGACTTAGCACCGAGAGCTTGATTCCAGCGTCTTCAGGAGAAGGCGTTTGTGTACAGTGTTAATACCCCTCCCCCCGTGTAATCTTTTTATATATTATTTATTGGTGGTGGTCAATATATTATATTAAGTTTTTGCCTTTATTTCCCTTCCCCTTTAAGTTACTTGCGTCACGGATCACATCCCTTGAAAGCCACTACTGGCTTGGGGTCGGATACAACTTCCTCTAACAACATCAGAGTAAGAACCCCGTTGCGTCCTGAGAGGGCCGTAACACTGAGCATATTGCTAATATTCTCATGACATCGAGAGGCAGGATTGCGTCAGATAATGTCCATCTAAACATATTTATTCCCAATATGTTAGAGAATTGAATGCGGTTCTCTAAATCTATTAGTATTCCGTACAATAATTAACTACGGATAATATAACTCCCAATAATCCAAAACCAAGAGTTATTAACTGAGATTATTATCAAGTAACAGTTTTTTTCTGTTACGTATGAATGCTATGGAGGAAATAAAATTTCTCTCCATTTCTTGATTAACACCATTTAATGAGAATATGATATTATTTAATTCCCTATAATTGCAACCCGGTTCTCATTAACGCATTACATCAGTAATTACGCGGAAAAGAATTATCCATGATTATTAAATTCTGTTGTAAATGCGTGAGACGGGCTTGATGGAGGGAGGCGGAGAGACGCCATTCTCAGCCGAGTTTCGCCACCGTGCTTATCAAGCGACGCCAACAATCACATCGTGCGTCCCGGGAGAGTCGAAATTCATCAATTCTACGTTAGGCCCTTGCAGTTAATCGGCCTAGGAGCATGCAATTGCTCCAGTAGCAATCTATGATTGCTTCGGTGGACGACCAGCAGGTTAAGTGCCCGAGTATTAGTTATATCATGAGATCTCTGTGTATATCCTTTTACTGTGCACTGTCCATCGTTACGCCACGCGACCTCCCCAAACAATAAGTAAGTCCATGAGGAATTAATTTATTCCTTCTATGGCATAGTGAGGATACTAGATAGTTGGTGTAAACAATTAGTATATTCAGTTGAAATTTCAGCTTGTGTTGTAAGCGGTCATAGTCCTCATGTTCCCACGCCATGCTCGAGCTCGAGCTCAACAATACAGGTGGGATAAACAGGCGAGCAAGTAGCAGACGACGCCATTCCACCTATACCTCTCCATTCACTATTACAGCTAAGCAGCTGAACCTTTTTCTATTATTTCTTTGATTGAGAAAATTCTAGAACCGATTATCAGTTGAAGACATTTAGTTTATTTGATTTGAGATATCTAACGTAATATGATTTATAATATGATGAGAATAATTTCTTGGTTAATCAACATATAATCTTTTTACCATTAATCAATTTATCTAATGTTTCCTAATATAGTATTTAGTAGAAATTACTAATTTTATTCGAGGAAGAACCAGCTTCAATGAAGCGTACTGGGAGTAGATTACTTCTGGTATTAACCCCCCAATTTGTGAAGGACGGAAAGTTTATTTTCGAACATTAATATATTATACAGCCCATTGAAGTTTAAAGAATAATCTTTAATAGTTTCTTATCCATAGACACTGGTGTTTCAGTCCTTATCATTTAACTTTATCTCTTTCCCCTTTTCAGTCAAAATAGGGTGGTCCTTCGACTAATTTAAGTTAATCTATTAACTCAATATCAATCAATTAATAGAGAGTAAGCTTTCTTCCCAACATAAGTCTCCCGTGACGATTTGTCGACTTATATTGAATTTTGTAACTAGCTCGTCATGATTGTAACTTGCTTAGCTAAAATGAATTGCGGGGGGTTCAGTTCTGGACCTCTTTATGTGTCTCTGCAACCCTTTACTAACCATATGACAAATTGCTCTGTGTGATTGGACTGTTCAGCATCACGTAGGTAGTTCCTGACACACTATGTAACCCCGCATATAATGTAGAGAGAGAGAAGCTGTATAAATAATCAGATACCTTGTTAATCAATGTGTGTCAAACTCCCAGGACTGCATTTGGATTTTGTATGTTGTGTTCATGGCTCACCTTTGAGAAAGAACATTGCCACACTCAAAGCTATGGCCCAGAGAGAGAGAGAGAGAGAGAGAGAGAGAGAGAGAGACAGAGAGAGAGAGAGAGAGATAGAGATAGAGAGAGAGAGAGAGAGAGAGAGAGAGAGAGAGAGAGAGAGAGAGAGAGAGAGAGAGAGAGAGAGAGAGAGAGAGAGAGAGAGAGAGAGAGAGAGAGATGGTACACCCCACTGCCGTCACTCCCCCCCAGTGTGAGGGGAATGGTATGTGGAACAGGTGGGGCCTGCTAACAGTAGTTTCATCTCCCTTTCCTTAACGAAACCACAGTGGATAGGGAAACCCCAGCACTTCCGCCCGTGTAGGAGGAACTAATAGCAGTCATTGCACACCGTCAATACGCTTGCTTTGTGTGTGTGTGAGAAAAAGTTAAAATATTGAGCAAAGAATGTTATAAAAGGCGCATATATTCTCTCTTTCACTAGCGAGAAAACGCAAACATTCTGGCTGAGGTGTGTGCTGACAAAACTCTCAAAGCAGTCCTCCAGACCCATGGAGTGTGAAATTACCCATGATAGATGCGACTTGTCCCCTGATGAGGGGAGCTGAGGGGAAGTGGGGTGAGAGATATGACCTCAACACCTACTGGAAATTCTCTTTCACCTAGCCACTGAATGGTGGACAGTACACATCTCCCACACCTCTCTGTAGACTTTGAAAAATTATTAAGGTTAATGGACCACATCCGCCCTAGTGCAGCTCCAACACGAGCTGGTCTGACACCTAACTAATAGCCTCATCCTATACACACACACACGTGCATTGTTACATAAAACAGACTTTCTTTGCTAACTGCTACCTCCTCTCATTCACATCTTAAGAGAGTCTGCTCTCTCTCTCTCTCACACCCTCTTCAACACTTCCTGTCCCGTGTATGGCGGAACTAATTACCTCATTGATCATCACCAAACACAGCTGCATACCTCAGAAAAAAATTGAACGATTTCTTCGCTCGAAGAAAATAATGACCGGCAAAAACCGCAAAAACATTCCACCCACGCTTCTCAACCACAATAACCCTCTCCCGCCAAGGGGAAGCTCCCCTCCCTAACTTTTCCCACTCCCCTCCCTCTACCCTCAACATACCAGCCTATGTTGGGACCCTCAGCCCCCCTCTACATAGCCTTACTTACCCGCATCTATTAATCTAACTATTTATCTTTACACACTGGATTGACTCTATGGCAAACACACATATTCATCTACTCTTATCCACATATTCTACTCTTATCCTCCTATTCCTTACTCTACACACTTACCCCAAATACTCTCCTACCCCACACAACATGATCCCCCATCAATCCATAACGCCTAACAAGACACTGGACGCTCACACGAGTCCGGCGCGCGCCAAACATCCGCGAAAAAAGAACCTTACATACCGAAAGGCCTACATACCTCAACCAGCTGGCCACCTGAGCCTATTAAGCCCACCTGGCCAGATGGTGCACACGGTCATAGTCCTCAACTTCACTACTGGCATGATACTATAGAAATTTGCTAAGCAGCAAAGCTACAGGAGATGCAAGGGCATGGAAGACACTCTAGTATACCATGGATGGCAATTTCACTAATGTTCCCAATTTTGTTTTTAGTGAGTGAATTATAGACATAAACATCTGTTGGGCTGACTGGTGAGAGAAGAGATTTCGGGTAGCTGCGTGAAAGATACATGAAACATGTGTCTAAGTCTGTGGGATTTTTCGGGCAAGGTTAGCACCAATCGATGAAAAGAAGCTATTAAATTCAGTTGCTGTTTCTAGATCTATTGCAGGTGTATGACCTTCCTTGGAGATTTTTATTTGGTTATGTGAATGTTGTTTACCTCCTAGGATGTTAGAGATGGCTCTCCACGTGTTTTTCATGTTGCTCTTTGCTTCTTTTGAATCTATTCTCATAGTAGGAAATTTTTGCTTTTCTAATTATACTGGTAAGCACTGACAAATATCTATTAACTACTTTCTTTGCAATTAGGCAAATCCTAAGTTTTTTTCATATTCATGTTACTTGACGATTGCTTTGAGTATGCCATATGTGAGCCAGGGATTATTTACAATACAATACAATACAATACAATTTTATTTAGGTAAGGTACATACATACAATAAATATTTACAAGGATTCTTTGACTTATAGGTATAGCTAGTACATACAATGCCTAAAGCCACTATTACGCAAAGCGTTTCGGGCATGATAAACTTAAATGACAAGCTTAATACTAATTGAGTATAATGAGTAGAATGAAAACAAGAAATGAAAACATAGATGAAAAAGCAGCACAAATACAATTATGTCGACAAACAGCGCTCTTTAAAGAAAAAAACAGACATTGGTTGACAATAGAAGGGTAAGGTAGGTTACAGGGAATTTATTAGGTATAGCTTCGCTTTTAACTTAAACTGGTTGAGAGAGGTACAGTCTTTAACATGGTTGGGAAGGTCATTCCACATTCTGGGCCCCTTGATTTGTAGAGCATTTCTAGTTTGATTAAGTCGTACTCTAGGAATATCAAAACTGTATTTATTTCTGGTGTGATGCTCATGGGTTCTGATACAACCTTCTATGAAGCTTTTGAGATCAGGATTGGCATTATAGTTTAGCGTTTTATATATGTATAATACACATGAGAGAATGTGCAGTGACTTAATGTCTAACATATTCAGAGATTTAAGTAGGGGTACCGAGTGATGTCTGGGGCCAGAATTGGATATTGTCCTAATAGCAGCTTTGTGTTGAGTAATTAGAGGACGTAAGTGATTTTGGGTAGTAGAGCCCCAAGCACAAATACCATAGTTGAGATATGGATAGATAAGGGAGTAATAGAGAGTCACCAGGGCAGGGCGTGGTACATAATATCTGATCTTAGAAAGAATGCCCACAGTTTTTGAAACTTTTTTTGATATGTTTAGAATGTGTCCCTGGAAATTAAGCTTGTGGTCAATGAGAATGCCAAGGAATTTGCCATCTAATTTGTTACAAATTTGGGTATTGTTTATTTTGAGATTTATTTGATTAGAGGATTTATTGCCAAACAGAATATAAAAGGTTTTGTCAATGTTAAGGGTGAGTTTGTTGGCAGTTAGCCACAGATGGACTTTATTTAGCTCAGTATTTACTGTGGCATTTAGAGCAAGGGGATCAGGACTGGAGTAAATGAAGGTTGTGTCGTCAGCAAATAGAATTGGTTTGAGGTGTTGGGAGGCATTTGGAAGGTCATTAATGTAGATGAGAAAGAGGAGAGGGCCAAGTATGCTGCCCTGGGGAACACCAATGTTGATGGGTAGGGTGGGAGAAATTGTATTATTCACAGAAACATATTGGAGCCTGTCAGTAAGGTAGGATTTGAGGTATTGTAGGGAGTGTCCTCTGACTCCATAATGATGTAATTTAAGAAGAAGGTTTTGGTGGTTGACAGTGTCAAAAGCTTTACGCAGGTCCACAAACAACCCAACAGAGAACTCATTTTTATCAAGAGCTGTATGAATCGAGTTAAGCATACTAATAAGTGCATCGTTAGTGC
The DNA here is from genome assembly GCF_040958095.1 of Procambarus clarkii. Classification (NCBI taxonomy): domain Eukaryota; kingdom Metazoa; phylum Arthropoda; class Malacostraca; order Decapoda; family Cambaridae; genus Procambarus; species Procambarus clarkii. The sequence continues at coordinate 30,830,098 of NC_091203.1, read as the reverse complement.
TTTTTTTGGGTCTGAAGCCATATTGGCAAGGGCTAAGTATATTGAGTTTGGCTAGATATGAGTAAAGCTGCTTATAGATTAGTTTTTCAAAATTTTTTGACAAGTTTGGCAGGATAGATATAGGTCTGTAGTTGTAAACATCTGTGAGATTACCACATTTGTGGACAGGCGTTACTCTCGCTTTTTTTAGAATATCTGGGAAGGTTTGGAGTTCAAGTGACTTGTTGAAGAGCAAAGCAATAGCAGGGGCTAAAGATCTGGAGGCTTTTTTGTAAATTAAAGTTGGTATCTCCTCAAGGGCACCAGACTTGGTTTTAAGGGAAAGGATTATCTCATTGACGTCAGTGGAATTAATAGGCTTTAGGTACAGAGACTGTGGATAGTTACCTGAAAGATAGTCATTAATGTCTGTACTGGAAGATGGAATATCATTTGCAAGGGATGAACCAATGGAAGAGAAGAACCTATTGAACTCAGTAGCAGAATCAGAGGCTGAAAGCTGACCATCGTTATTAGACAGGAGAGTCGGTTTGTTATTTAAAGACTTCTTTGATCCCAATATTTGAGAAATTGTTCTCCAAGTTTGTTTAATGTTGCTCTTTATTTGGGTAAATTTATCTTCGTAGTATTTAGTTTTGGCTCGTCTAATTATCTTAGACAGCAATAATGAGTAATTCTTTGAGAATTCTTTGGAGACAATTCCTAACCTATACTTCTTCTCAAGGTCATGTTTTTTATTAATAGATTTAAGTATTCCCTTTGTAAGCCAGGGATTGTTAAGCCTTTTGGTTGTGACTTGTTTTGTAAGCATAGGACAGTGGGTATTATAAAGGCTAAGAGTTTTTTGAAGAAAAGATTGCACTGCTAGGTTGATGTCCACTATGTTACCTAACTCGGACTCCCAGTTGACATTATCAGCAGCAGTTATAAAATTGTCTACAGCAGTTTCATTGTGTAGTCTAAAACGTATCACTCTTGACTCAAGAGGTGGTTTGCTAATGTTAGTTAAGAGAAATGTGGGGTAATGATCTGTAGTGCTATCGGTGATTATACCTGAAGTAAGCGGAGAGGTTATGTTTGTCCAGATGTGATTGAGCGTCGTGGCAGTGCTATCAGTGATTCTAGTAGGTCTAGTGATTAAGGGTATGAGGAAGCAGGAATTCATACAGTTGAGGAAGCTAACAGCAGTGGGGTGTTCAGGCTCGCAGAGGTCAATATTAAAGTCCCCTGCGATAATTAGGTGGTTTTTGTTCAGTCTGTTATCAAGTATAAGATTTCTAAGGTTTGAGTTGAATTCGGACACATCAGTGTTAGGAATTCTATAAACTGCACCCACAGTCAGGACAGACTCGGCACCCTTGACTCTGAAGCTGGCGAAGATATACTCCCCATAGCAGTCTCTGGTTCTAATTTCTTTTAAGCATGTTAGTTCTTGGTGGTAGTAAAGAGCAGTGCCACCACCTCTCTGAATTTGACGACAGTTGTGAATTGCTGAGTAGTTAAGCATGTTAAAGAGCTGAGTAGTATCCTCTTTCAACCATGTTTCAGTAAGTATAATAAAAGAGAATTTGTTGTCAATAGCTTCAATCAAGGCACTAACATCATCGAAGTGTTTACCTAAAACCTTTACATTTTACATTTAACCTTTTGCCAGTTACTTGCTTGGAAAGAAGAGGACAATGAGTATTGTAAAGGTTTAGAATCTTGGAAAGGAAGAAGTTAGTTAATGAATACATATCCTGTGTATTATTAAATTCAGATTCCCAGTTTATATTGTGGAGTGCATTTGTAAGAATGCCTATTGCTACTTCACTGTCTAACCAAAAGGTAAGTTTCTTGTTAGCTGGTGGTGTTAAGTCCATGTTCGCTACGAGGACGGTAGGATAATGGTCAGTTGTTCTGTCAGTGATTATACCAGATGTAATGGGAGCTGTTATGTTAGTCCATAAATGATCCAAGGTTGTAGCGGATGTTTGAGGAATCGGGTGGACCTGGTGATTGTGGAGATTAACATAAAGAAGTTCATGCTGTTTAGGAAATAGTCGATTTGATGGCTATTTTGTTAACACAGGTCAATATTGAAGTCACCTCCCAGAATGATGTGATTTTTGTTGAGGTTGCTGTTTATGATAAGATTCTTTAGGTTAGCTGGTAATGCAGGAATGTTTGTATTAGGAAATTTGTAGATGGCTCCAATAGTCAAGGAGGATTTAAGGGATTTAATCGAGAATTGAGCAAAGGTATATTCACAGTATTAATGTCTATCACTAATGACACTATTGCAGATGAAAGTATCTTGGCAATATATAGCTGTGCTTCCTCCTTTTTTTTAGGCCTACCATTGTGAATGGCTTCATAACCAGCTAAGTTGTATTGTTGGGCATGGACTTAGCCAGATTTCTGTTAAAATACTGAATGACAGTTTAGTACCCAGTGTTGTGAGTAGTGCATTTATATCATCATAATGTTTACCAAATGACATTTTGGTTGAAAACTTATCAGCAAGTGTTATATTGGCGTTTGTTGTTTGCCTGGTATGTTGTGTAATACCTGCAGTAATGATGATCTGTAGAGGGTTTATTGTAGATTTGTGACAGTAGATTTTGTTCAGGATCAATATCAGTTTGCATGTAGATGCAATGGAGTCAGGGTACAATAAGGTAAGCATTACAGAGCAGATAAATACTAAATCTGCTAAAAATATATAAAATTATTATGGTAAAAAGGTGAAAAATAAATACGAATACAAATTAACATATAATAGAAGTAAATAAAGTATAATGAAAATCACTGAATTGAGAAAAAGGAATAAGGGGGAAAATGCAAATTAACATATAAAAGAAACAAATAAAGTATAATGAAGATCACTGATTTGAAGAAGTAATAGCAAATAACAATACAGTAACAAATAAAAACTGAGCAATATAAAAAGGTGGGATAAACACGAGAAAAAGCAAATCAGACAAAACAAAAAAGTAAAATTTAAAAACATTTTGAAGGAAAGGCAGAGCTGAAGTAGACTTTGGTAGTAAGAGGAAACTGTAATTTATATTCTGGTTTTTCAATACAATAAGACAAGCGATTACAGAACAATTAAATACTAAATCTGCTGAAAATATAAAGTAATTATTGCAAAGACACAACAATAACTACAAATACACATATAATATAAACAATTAGAAGCACAATAAAGATCGCTGTAGATAGACAAGAAGTGTACAGAAGTTACGTAAAACAACAGAAACTAAAGAATCATTAAAGATTGACAAGAATAATGTACAATGATAATTAACTATAAAATAGCTTATGATCCTATAATTAGTACGGACCTAAGAAATTAAAAATGAACTCAGTTAATTAATTCCAATAAATGACTAATATAAATCAAATTAGAAATAAATTAAAAAATAACAGGGTAAGATTATACATAAGTAAGCTTTTAATTTTACTATTATACTGATGTAGATACTTTAATGAGTACATGGAGACTATACTGATTAGTTAGGAACTTTTATGGATGAGAGAGCATTATTTAACTAACAGAGCAAAAGACAGCACCTTGGACAAAGTTAGGCTAGGTTCAGTCGCTCGTGAGTTACTTTTAATTTTGCCATTGGAAGGATTCTGGTTTTCAGATATGCCACAGTCATAAACGAAGGCCAATAGTTGTTGATCACACTTTATTTCATATCTTTTTCCTGCTCTCCTTCTTTACAAAGATCGTTCCATTCCTAGTGTAGCACTTGTTGATAACACCTGGGTTTTGTTTGCAAATTTGACGTAGTCTGTAGAGAAGGGATCCGCGCTGTTTGCTAAGGCACTCATTTATATAAAGGTTAGTTTTTTGCTTAACTGCTGATTGCATGAGGTCATACTTAGCAGTCGGATTTGCAAGTTTGATGAGCATTCTCCAAGTGATGCGGGAACTGTTTTTCTCTGTCCATGACAGCTGATTTGATATCAACATTGACTTTGACCTTTGACTTAATTAGTTCACTGGCAATTACAGCAATTTTCACCTAGTTGTTCATCTGGTAGATCAGCAGAGCTAATTAGCAGAGAGTCATGAAGTTGCTGTTGCGCTAGGTCGTCTTCAGAAGCCGCCTAATGCATCTCGAAGAGATTTATTTGCTCTTCGAGCTTTTGAAGGATGTCGAATTGTCCTGGTTGAGCTCCCTCAGTCATAATTTAGCTTATTTGTATCAATGTGTCATCTGTTGCAGCTTGTAAGCTGTGAGTTGCTTGATCGTTGTTTGTTACGACCCTGGGTTCTTATTTGGAAGCCAGAGGTCAATTTGAGTTCTTAAATAATTATTTATTCATTAATTCATAGGACTGGATTAGGTAAGAGAGATAGTTAATTAACAGTCACTTATATTCAGGGCACTTGGATATCCCTGAGGCGTTTTTGTTTCCGTCTTCCCTGCCAGATGTAAGAAGAATCTTGTTACCCACAAAGACCATATTAGCAGAATAGCTAATATGTTACCCATATTAGCTATTCTAAGAACTGTTAAAGTACCTAGTAATGAATGTCTGGGAAAACTTGTGATGATTGCTACCGTACGATCAGCTGAGTACCCATCCGGCAGCAGTCATGGAAGGCTGAGAGAGTTCCTCCATGGTCCTTCTCTGGCTGGTCTTGGTGGTGATAACACACTACCCTGTGAGCTCTGTTCTCCTCCTCACCCTCTCGTCTCTCACCTTATTCTGTATCACCCACACCACAACGTTAAGTATCTGTTTATAGTATTACAGTGTCATTAGCTAGGGTTTTGAGTGTATGTATTTGTGTTCTGTAACTCAGTGTTTTGGAACCCTAAGTGTTACTCTAGGATGACTAGTGAAACCACGTGTGCTAAAGTTTACAAGTGCTACTTTTAAGTGTTTACAAGTGTCCCTTCAGGAAAAGTAGTCTTTACCCTAGTTGAAGATTGTAAGTCTTGCACCCTGCCTACGTGGGTGCAAGGATTTAACTTAAAGTATAGTGGTAAAGTAATTTATTGTATTTTTGTATATGGGGGGTTATTAGAGGGGGTTTAATAAATAAGGTTAGAGTTTTCGGAGTATCCTTTCACCCTGTTTGTAGTGGAGTAGGTGATTAACCTTAGACGACAGTCTTCTACTGAAAAAACAAGTATTCATTGCTGGGAATATTCTTTCTTTGGGGGCTGGGCCTACCTATTTCCACTATTTTTGGAACTCCTTGACTTTAGCTATTGGCCCTTCACGGAACAACCATCTGCCCCCCCATAACAAGTGGTTGGCCTATCCAGGAGTTGAAAAAATTTATATATAAATTGTAAAAAGTTAAGTTTTTGAGTGCCGGAACTAAAAAAGCCTTGTCTTCCTAAGAAGGCAAGGCTAATTTTTGTATTTTCAATTTTTTTTTTCTAGTATCTAGATTAATTAGTGATGGAGGCTAAATTTCAGGAACTGGCAAAGACACCTTCAGTGGTAGAGTTTAAGAAGCTGACCAAAGCTAACTTAGTGTTGTTAGGCAAGGAATTTGGCCTTCAGTTAGATGAAGCTGTTAAAAAGTGGATCTTGTTGAATGAAATTTTACAACATTGCATAGACCAAAGACTGTTGCCAAGTGATACAATTTTATGCCAGCCCAGTCCAGCTGAAAGTGTAGCTAGTAGGGATAGAGAGTTAGAAGTACAGCTAGCCAAATTAAGACTGGCAGAACAAGAGGCAAAATTGGTGGAGCAAAATGCTAGAGTAGAGGAGCAAAGGCTCAAAAATGAGGCGGCAAAAATTGGAGGCAATGCCATGGTACCACCACCTGCCGGGGATTCAAACACCAGGCATTATGATAAAAAGCATAACCTGCCTGAATTTTCAGAGTTAGACCCTGAAAGGTTTTTCAACCATTTTCAGAGACTGGCCTTGTCCATGAACTGGCCAGAGGAAGAGTGGGTGAAAATCCTCCAAGGGAAACTTAGAGGTAAAGCCCAAGATACCTTTATAAACATACCTGATGGCGATTGTTTTGATTATAGTAAAGTTAGCGAACGGATTTTGAGGGCATATGAAGTTACGCCTGAAGTTCACCGCCAAGCTTATCGAAACCTTAAGCCTACACACAACCAACCTCTCACTGAATTTGCAAATGATCAAATAAGACGGTTAGAAAAATGTATTCGCTCAGCTAAAGCCGAAACAAACGAGGCACTCAGAAATTTAATTTTAGTTGAAGAATTTATAGGTAACATGTCAGAGCCGGTGATACGATACTTAACAGAGAGGAAGAAGGTAGATACAAATATTATTGATTTGGCCAAGATGGCAGAAAACTACCAGTTGGCGGGCAAGATGCCCAATAAAAATATTTATATCCCAAATAGTAACAAACCTTATACCCACAGCCAGTCCAGACCAGCCCATTCTAACCCTGTAACTAGAGCACCTTCTTTTTCAGACAGTTCTAACCAAGTTAAATTGTCTAACCCCATGGCACCTAAGGTTGAACCAAAGGGGAACTCTGGTAGTAATGTCTCTTTTCCCCGACGATAGTGTGATCACTGTAAACGATCAAACCACACCACTAGCCGTTGTTGGCAACTGTACCCAGAAAAAAGACCCAATGCTCTTGTGACACAAGGCTTGAGAACCAATGAAGGGTTAGAGAGTAAGACCTCCAACCCAAAGTGGCTGGACTTGCTTACTCCATTCTTGTCGAAGGGAAACCTTTTATCTTCTGAGGGTTCTTCTTGGAAGGACGTGGTGATGTTCCGAGACACAGATGCATTCCAGACTTCAATTTTGAGAGTGCGTTTCCAGGTGCCAACACACTCGACACTTCAGAGGTAGTACTGGTCGAGGCTATCAAGTGATACTCGAGCAATACCCCTCCATAAGGTAACTCTGGAATCTGATTTCCACAAGGGTATTTGCACAGTCAGAGTCACTTCTTGCCTACCTTTCCCTAATGTTGATGTAATATTGGGTAATGATTTAGCAGGGGAAAAGGTAGGGGACTCTTACTTTCTATTATGTTGCCTACTCCTAAGGTTTCCTTGGATCTACCCGCCACAGAGGATAATGTTGTGTAACCTGCGTGTGCGGTGACCAGGTCTATGGGTCTTAAGCGTAAGGTCAGCCCTGTGGTGGCCAAGGTAGTAAGTCCCGAGGACATGAGGAACTTTCCAAGTGGTAAAAGCCAAGTGGACCTTGCGGGCACGTTCATTGCCGAGGATGGCGAGGCCGAGGACACTGTGGAGAACCTACCGTCACCTCCTACTGAGAGTAGTAAGGATGTGGAGGAGAACCCGGTTGAGTCTCGGCCAATGGCATCTGACCAAGGCATGGATGCCCCCTTGAGTGAACTGCAGAAGGGTGACCCCAGTCTTGCAGAATGCCACGACGTAGCTCTCTCTAAGGAGATTGTAGATGCAGCAACTGGTTACTATTACGTGGATCAGATTTTGATGAGAGTTGTGGAGGAGATGATTTTGATGTGGTGGAGACCACAGAGTTCTCCCTTGTCAAATGAGTGAGTTAAAGTACACCAGGTTATATTGCCTACCTACTATAGAGACAAAGATTTGACGCTGCTCATGATGACCATATGGGGGGGGGGGAACATTACTTATCACAAGATCTTTAAATATTTCTACTGGTCCAAGCTGAAAAGCAACGTGGCCAAATTTTGTACCATTTGTGTACCTTGTCAACTTATTGGAAACCAAACCAGACACCACCTAAAGCTCCTCTAAGGCCTATTGTTGTGCCAGAGGAACCATTTTCTCATGTGGTAATGGACTGTGTTGGTCCATTATATAGAACTAAGTCTGGTAATATTTACCTAATAAATATGATGTGTATCACGACCCGTTTCCCTGAGGCTTTTGCTGTAAGGAACATCCAAGCAAAACTGTTGTTGTTGCTCGTATGTTGCAATTTTTCTTTACTTTTGGACTGCCTCGGGTCGTGCAAACCGACAATGGTACTAGCTTTAAGTCTGATACTTTTGAGAAATTCTGCAAGGACAATGGAATAACTCGTAAGGTTTCTAGCCCATATCATCCACAGAGTCAAGGGGTAATTGAGCGGTTCCAACAAACTTTGAAGCAGATGCTGAAGACATCGTGCGAGAATTCAAATAGGGCTTGGGATGAGAACTTGCCATATATTTTGTTTGCTCCTCAAGAGGGGTTACGAAGTTCACTGGGTTGTTCTTCTTTTGAGTTAGTCTTTGGCCATAAGGTTCGTGGACCCTTACAAATGTTACAGGAGAATCTGTTAGGTAACGTAACATTGACCAAAGGTTCGGCTTTCTTTGCGCAACACCACCAGAGACTCAGTGACTTTAAGGCGCCTGCATTAAAATATCTGGGGAAGACCCAAGAAAGTATGAAGAAACGACATGATGCTAAGGTTAAGTTGAGGGTATTTCAGCTGGGTGACCCTGTCCTGGTATTAAACCTCGATTGGGGAACACTATGTCTCACAAGTAAGAAGGCCCCTATATTGTGACAAATGGTTAGGGACCTCATGTACAAAGTAAGGCACTCTGACAAACGTAACCAGGTGATGCTTGTACACTTGAACCGTCTGAAGAAGTTCCAGGGCCCCAGGCCAGTCGATCTAACCAATGTTTCCTTTTCCAGTGAGGGAGGGGATAATTGTGCTGGGTACCCAATTAATCTCATTTTCAATAATTTTAGTTCTGTGAATGCTGTGGAGGAGAGGTTGTCCCATTTCCAGATGTTCCAACGTGAAGAGGAGCAGTCGTTACTTGAAAAATTATTCAGTCTGTTCGGGGAGGTCCCGACCCAGACTGATACCATCTACCATGATGTCAAATTGACAAACTACACCCCCCCCCCCATTTGTCTTCAACCATACCGAATGAGTCCAGAAAAGAAGGCCATCGTGCAGAAAGAAGTAGACTTCCTGCTCCAGCACGGCCTTATCCGGCCGAGCCAGGGCTCTTGGTGCTCGCCCTGCCTTTTGGTTCCTAAACTAGACGGCTCCTGGCGATTATGCACCAACTATCGGCATCTCAACAAGTTGACCATCATGGATGCCTTCCCGCTGTCTCTCCTAGAAGACTGCATCGACGAGATCGGGAATGCCACCTACATGTCGAAGTTCGATCTCTCGAGGGGATACTATCAGATCCCACTCACTGAACGTGCCAAGCAACTAACCGCGTTCGTAATACCCGATGGTGTCTTCGAGTATCAGGTATTACCTTTCAAAATGCGGAATGCTACTGCAACGTTCCAGCGGTTAATGAACTCTCTGCTCACAAATGTGCAAAATTGTCAGGCGTATTTAGATGACATTGTGCTTTTTGATAGAAATTGGGCTGACCACACAGCTAGGTTACGCCAGTTGTTCACAGTTTTGAAAAGTGCAAATTTAACGTTAAATGCGAAAAAAATATCATTTTGGCCAAGGCACAGTGACATACCTCGGTTATGAATTGGGCTAAGGAATAGTGTTACCTCGACAAGATAAAATCAATGCCATTCTGGAGTATCCAGTGCTCCGATCTGAAAAGGAAGTTCAACGCTTTATCAGTATGTGTGCATACTACCGCCGCTTTTGTCAGAACTTTTTGAGTGTCGCCACTCCACTAATTGACTTGTTGTGAAAGGCCGTTAAATTTAAGTGGTCAACAGACTGTGCAGAAGCTTTTAAAAACTTGAAATTGCTCTTAGCTTCCGCCCCAGTGCTTGCTAGTCCAAGGTTCAACAGACCGTTTAAAATTCACGTCGATGCGTCTGATTCGGGTACTGGTGCAGTGTTGTGGCAAACTGGGGATAATCATGTGGACTATCCAGTGTATTATTACTCCTTGAAATTTGGGAAGGCTCAACGCAATTATTCGGTGGTAGAAAAAGAAGCGTGGGCACTAGTGTTAGCCTGTAAAAAGTTTGAAGTATATTTCACAGCTAATATAGTGGACGTGTATACGGACCATAACCCACTAGTATTCATCCACCAGATGAAGGAGAAGAATAAAAGGATCCTCAGGTGGGCGTTATACCTACAGGACTTTAATCTTTCCATTATCCAATTACTGGGTCGGCTATACGTGATAGCTGAAGCGTTGTCCCGGTTACCTGAGTAACACTCATCGGAACCACAGGAAGCCATATACCAACTGTCATGTCTTAGTTATTTTTTTAGGTTCTCCTGTGACATTAAATATTCCTTGTCAAATTTATTTATTTCTCGTCTTTTGTGTGGTTTTCCTTTCAGAGAATTCCTGTTTGTGTGCTTTTTCTTTCACAGAATTCCGTTTTGTGTGCTGTTCTCTTTCAGAGAACTCCTTTTCGTGTGCTTTTTCTTTCAGAGAATATTTGTACTTATTTTTTAATTTTCTTTTGTGGACTATGTTTTCCTTGTTACCTTTATATGGTCTTACAAAAAATATGACTACTATTCAAGTAGCCACATTTTTTTTTCTCTGAAGGGGGAAGAGTATTACAACCCTTGGTTCCTATATTGAAGCCAGAGGTCAATATGAGTTCTTAAATAATTATTTATACATTAAATCATAGGATTAGATTAGGTAAGAAGGATAGTTAATTAACAGTCACTTATAGTCAGGACACTTGGATATCCCTGATGCGTTTTTGTTTGCGTCTTACCTGCCAGACATAAGAAGAATCTTGTTACCCACAGAGAAAGCAGACTCTGTGCTTGTTGATTATTAAATATAATATGGAGCTAGATATTAGCTATTCTGAGAACTGTTAAAGTACCTTGTAACGAATGTCTGGGAAAACTTGTGATGATTGCCCCTCCGTGGTGGCTCCTTGCCATGGTGAGGGGCTCACATACACCTCCCTGGGACCGTTGTGGGTTGCCTGTGCCCCCTCTCCTTCCCCCTCTTTGGGTGGTCTACGGGCTGAAGGGTACCATGTAGGAGCCTTGTGAGCCCTCGGACCACCCGCTGGAGAGGTCGCCTACCAGAGGCCGCCCTGAGTGGATAGTTGGGTGTCCAGGCTGTGGCGATAGGGGGACTGGGGTCTTAGCACCAGTGTGAGAGAATGGACGAAGTAGTAGGACTCCCCTGTTGAAAAGGGGGAGCACCGCTGGGGACAATGCACCCTTCCTGCACTGGCCCGCGCTCGGCCTCCCTGGCTGCCCTGGTAGGTGGTATCCCTTGGTTCCAGGTCCCCTTCTTTAGATATTGGTTTCCTGCATGGATGACGACTTGACTTCTCTTACCCAGGCTCTTGGGGTGGGCGACCAGGCCCCTGAGTCGGACCGTCCTGGAAGACTGGGATATGTAGCCCCACTACAGGACTCGGTTTAGGCCCAGACCGAACTCTTCCTCCCTACTCCCCTCCCTCCTCTGTGGTTGGGTCGAGCCCCAAGCCTGATGTGGTGACCGTCTCGTCCCCTTGCACGGCTCCATCTCTTCTTGTGACTCCTGCACCTTTTGACCCGTCTCTCTCTAAAGGTTCTCATCGCCGTCTCCGCCACGGCCGCTCCCTTCCCATCCTAATTCGTTCCATGCTTTGTTTGGTCCTGCTACGTGGACTAAGTACTTTGACCTCCATCCTTTGGATTCAACTCCTAACGATTTTTCCCTTCATAGGCATCTTGTCGATTCCGTAGATGCCTCTGTCACCTGCAACTCCAGCCGTCTTGGTAGCCATGTCGTTGCTGCTCCTTCTCAGGATGCGGCCACCCGCTTGGCCGCCTTATCCTGCCTTGGCGAGACCCCTGTTCGGGTCTCGAAGAACGCTCGGTTGAATGCCAGTGTTCGCACTGTTCTCCTCCCACACCATGTTGCGACCAGTGTTAGGGATCTTATGGACTACCACGAGGATATCAAGCATATCCTCGAGGCCCAGGGTCATTCTGTCCTCCAGGTGGATACGTTTATTCGTCCCCCTCGTGGTCATCGCCGTCTGCCCCTTCGGGTTATGAAGGTTACCTTTGATGGTAGGACCCTTCTGCCCTCTGTCATTCTTGCTGGTGCCAGATGCTCCATTCAGAAGTATATTCCGTCTCCTCGGCTCTGCAGTAAGTGCTGGAGGTTTGAGCATGGTGCCCTCAAATGCTCTAGTCCTGTCTCTCTCTGTCCCTTGTGCGGAGGCGAGGGTCACTCTAAGTTGGAGTGCACTTCTCCCCAGGTCTGTTGCCTCAATTGCGATGAGGCCCACTCTACCTTCTCCCGTACGTGTATTCGTTACAAACTTGAGGCAGCTGTCCTCAACTTGAAGCACCGGGACCTTTTGTCATTTCCTCAGGCTCGGCGTCAAGTTCATCATCTCCCCTCTTTCGCTGGCGTTTCCTATGCTCGCGTGGTGCGCTCTTCCTCTCCTCGTCCTTCCCACCTTCGTCAGTCTCACAACCGTTCCTAGCCTTAGACCCGGACACGCCCACCACCTCCCCATTTTCCCTCCATTCTGTCCCAGAGGGTCCCCCATCCTGGTTCTCTGTCTAGGGCTCTTCTTCTTTCTACCCAGACTGTCACGTCTCCTGTGTCTTCTTCCTCCTCTCCCTCTGGTTTTCCTTCCCGTCATTCCCCTCCGTCTCTTGGCTTTCCACGCCGCCTGTGCGGGCCGATGTCCATCGCTCTCCTGGTGGTCGTGTTGTTCACTCTCCCTCTTCTTCTCCTATCGAGACGCTGGAGTCTGTTGCCCAGTACATTGCTGCTGGGACGCCTGTCTCTTTGAGTCAGAAGCGGAAACCTGGCTCCTCTCCTTCCTCCTCCCGGTCGGCAAGAAGGCTTCGCTTTCTTCTTCACCTCCTATCTCTGATTCTGTCGTTCCTTCCCCTCCCGCTATGGTGGTGGAGCCCCCTGTTCCTAGTGTGGGGGTTTCTTTAGCCCCTGGTTCCATCTCGGTTACTGCCCTTGCTGAGGTGCGCTCCCTTCTTTCTGCCGCTCCTCCTCCTCTTCCTTCTCCTCCTCCAGACCCTGCTCATCCACCTCTGGTCTGTCCTCCTGCTTCTTTCCCTCCTTCTTTACTCAGTTTACCCATGCCCCCTAACCCTGACTTCGCTGACCCTGCTCCTGATCTTGAGATCTTGAGATGATTTTGGGGCTTTTAGTGTCCCCGCGGCCCAGTCCTTGACCAGGCCTCCATCCCCAGAAAGCAGCCAATGACAGCTGACTAACACCCAGGTACCTATTTTACTGCTAGGTAACAGGGGCATAGGGTGAAAAAAACTCTGCCCATTGTTTCTCGCCGGCGCCCGGGATCGATCCCGGGACCACAGGATCACAAGTCCAGTGTGTTGTCCGCTCGGCCAACCGGCTCCCTGTGCTTTTTTAGCGTGCTGTGTTCCTTCTTCACCTCTGTTTTTTCTTTGCTCTCTGATGCTCTCCTCTCTCTCTTTGCTGATGTCTATTCTTCAATGGAACATCCGTGGATATTACGCCAATTTCCTTGACCTCCAACTTCTCATTTCACAGTTTTCGCCTCTTTTTGTCTGTCTCCAGGAGCCGATGCTTGGTGCTCGTCCTGGTCGCTTCCGTGGCTATTCTTTTCTCTCCCCCCCCCCCCTTTTCCCCAGCTCTTGCTGGGGCCCATAATTCTTCTGCTTTCTTGATTTGCTCCGATGTTCCCTTTGTCCCTCCTTACTTTTTTTCTCCCCTCTCCACTGTTCTGCTGCCCGTGTCTTTGTGCGTAGATGGTACACAGTTTGTTCCATTTATCTTCCCCCCCCCCCCTGCCCCACTTTCTCTTCCCGATATTAAACACCTCCTAGACTCCTTGTCGGAGCCTGTTCTCCTGCTGGGTGATCTTGGTTGTCATCATGCCCTTTGGGGTGATGTGCTGAGAAACACACGGGGTCGCCTCCTTGAATCTTTCATCCTCTCTTCTTCCCTGTCCCTTCTTAATTCTGGTGAGCCCACTCATTTGGACTCTCGGACTCGCTCTCTTTCTTGTCTCGATCTTTCTCTGTGCTCGTCATCCTTTTCCTTAGATTTCGGGTGGCGGGTCCTTGATGACCTCCATGGCAGTGACCATTTTCCTATCCTTGTTACTTTTTTCTTAGTGAGTTATAAGAGAATCCTGTAAGCGAGATAACCGGACAGAAAGTGGGAGACAATGAAGAGGAACAGGTGCTACAGGAGGAGGAAAAGTCAAAGCACGACAGAGGGGAGAGGAAGGATATTGTAAGGACCGCGCAAGATAGCGAAGACAGTAGCAATCACGAAGGTCCTGAAGAGAGAGAAAGCCAGTGTCAACATACAAACTAAGGGCAGAAGTCGAACGAAACGCACCAGAGCTGAGATGCAACCCAATATGGTGCAAAGCATCAAGACGGCGAAGAGTTGAAGGAGAAGCAGAAGAGTAAGCAGGGCAACCATAATCGAGTTTAGACAGGACGAGAGAGGAGTGCAAATAGAGGCGCGTGCGCCTATCCGCTAGCCAAGAAGTATGGGACAAAACCTTTAGGAGGTTAAGGGCCTTAGAGCATTCAACTCGGAGGTAAGAGATACTGGCTAACCAAGACAAACGAGTGTCAAAGACTAACCCCAAAAGCTTCGTGGAATCCCTGTACACAATGGGATGACCATAAAGCGACAAAGAGGGACGAAGACCGACATGCTCCCGAGTAAAAGTCACAGCACAAGTCTTAGACGCAGAGAACTTGAAGCCATGATCAGTGGCCCAAGACGACACGGCATCAATCGCAAGTTGAAGCCGCCGTTGAAGGAGAGGTGAATCATCACCCTGACAGCAAAGGGTAAGATCATCAACATAGGGAGCAGATAAGACGCCAGAAGGAAGAGAGGAAAGAAGACCGTTAAGGGCAACTAGAAAAAAGAGTAGTGGTCCAGAACACTACCCTGGGGTACGCCCTCATACTGCCGAAAAGGGGCAAAGAGAGTGGTACCAAGCCACACACGAAAGGAACGACGAGAGAGGAAGCTGTGGAAGAAGAGAGGGAGATTCCCACGAAGGCCAAAAGAATGAAGTTGAGACAGAATATGATACCGCCAGGTAGTGTCGTAAGCCTTTTCCAGGTCAAAAAGGACGGCAACAACGTAGGTCTTCGCAGCAAAAGTAGTACGAATATAGACCTCCAAGTTCACGAGGACATCCATTGTGCTGCGGCACTTCCGAAAACCAAATTGAGAAGGGGAGAGGTGGTGATAGTGTTCTAGGAACCACATCAAACGATCGTTAACCATACGTTCAAAAAGCTTGCAAACACAACTCGTGAGGGCAATAGGGCGGAAGTCCTTGGGAGGATGACCCGAGAGACCCTGGGTTTCCGAACAGGGAGGAAAACAGCATCGAGCCAGTCTTCAGGGACTGACGACGACTTCCAGACCCGATTGTACAGACTCAATAAATACTGAGACGTGCACGGAGGGATATGGTAAAGCATTTCATAATGAATGCCATAGGAGCCCGCTGCCGTAGAACCGCAAAAGGGCTGGTGCTGACTGAAGCTCAGCGAGAGAGAAGGGGATCATTATAGGGAAGGCGAAGATGAGCACAGAAATTTAAAGGATGAGATTAAAGAATAGGCTTAAGAAGAAGGAAGGATTGGGGAAGATGAGAACCAGAACTAACAGATGAAAAATGTGAACCTAGTTCGGTTGCAACCTGCAACGGGTCTGCCACAAGAGTACCATGGAGGCGAAGGACCTGAGAGACATCGGGAACGAACTTACCCGCAATCTTGCGGATACGCTTCCAGACCAGTGGGAGAGGAGTTTCGGACGTAACGGTGGAGACATAAGACTTCCAGCAAGCACGTTTAGCCGCACGGATGGTCCTACGGGCCACCAAGCTCACCTTCTGAAACAAAAGAAAAGACTCAACCGTCTGCCGGCGGCGATGTCTCTTCCAGGCTGCACGCTTACAGCAGACAGCCCGAGCACAGTCCACATTCTACCAGGGAACGCACTTCCGCGTTCCCCGAGAGGGAGAGCGAGGAATAGAGTGGAGGGCAGCATCAAAGACAGTGTCATGAAAAAGAAGGAGGGCGCGAGGGAGAGGCAGAAAGGAGAGGTCGGAAATAGTAGCACGGAGAGTAAAGAGGCGCCAGTCTGCCTCGGACGCAGACTCTGCCTCGGCAAACCGCCACCTAGGGATGGAGAAATGAGGGCGGAAATAGAGAAAAAAGTAACAAGGATAGGAAAATGGTCACTGCCATGGAGGTCATCAAGGACCCGCCACCCGAAATCTAAGGAAAAGGATGACGAGCACAGAGAAAGATCGAGACAAGAAAGAGAGCGAGTCCGAAAGTCCAAATGAGTGGGCTAACCAGAATTAAGAAGGGACAGGGAAGAAGAGAGGATGAAAGACTCAAGGAGGCGACCCCGTGTGTTTCTCAGCACATCACCCCAAAGGGCATGATGACAACCAAGATCACCCAGCAGGAGAACAGGCTCCGACAAGGAGTCTAGGAGGTGTTTAATATCGGGAAGAGAAAGTGGGGCAGGGGGGGGGGGAAAGATAAATGGAACAAACTGTGTACCATCTACGCACAAAGACACGGGCAGCAGAACAGTGGAGAGGAGAGAAAAAAAGTAAGGAGGGACAAAGGGAGCATCGGAGCAAATCAAGAAAGCAGAAGAATTATGGGCCCCAGCAAGAGCTGGGGAAAAGGGGGGGGGGAGAGAAAAGAATAGCCACGGAAGCGACCAGGACGAGCACCAAGCATCGGCTCCTGGAGACAGACAAAAAGAGGCGAAAACTGTGAAATGAGAAGTTGGAGGTCAAGGAAATTGGCGTAATATCCACGGATGTTCTATTGAAGAATAGACATCAGCAAAAAGAGAGAGGAGAGCATCAGAGAGCAAAGAAAAAACAAAGGTAAAGAAGGAACACAGCACGCTAAAAAAGCACAGGGAGCCGGTTGGCCGAGCGGACAACACACTGGACTTGTGATCCTGTGGTCCCGGGTTCGATCCCGGGCGCTGGCGAGAAACAATGGGCAGAGTTTTTTTCACCCTATGCCCCTGTTACCTAGCAGTAAAATAGGTACCTGGGTGTTAGTCAGCTGTCATTGGCTGCTTTCTGGGGATGGAGGCCTGGTCAAGGACTGAGCTGCGGGGACACTAAAAGCCCCAAAATCATCTCAAGATCTCAAGATCAGCAGCAGGGTCAGCGAAGTCAGGGTTAGGGGGCATGGGTAAACTGAGTAAAGAAGGAGGGAAAGAAGCGGGAGGACAGACCAGAGGTGGACGAGCAGGGTCTGGAGGAGGAGAAGGAAGAGGAGAAGCGGCAGAAAGAGGGGAGCGCACCTCAGCAAGGGCAGTAACCGAGATGGAACCAGGGGCTAAAGAAACCCCCAAAGTAGGAACAGGGGGCTCCACCACCATAGCGGGAGGGGAAGGAACGACAGAATCAGAGATAGGGGGTGAAGAAGAAAGCGAAGCCTTCTTACCGACCGGGAGGAGGAAGGAGAGGAGCCAGGTTTCCGCTTCTGACTCAAAGAGACAGGCGTCCCAGCAGCAATGTATGGGCAACAGACTCCAGCGTCTCGATAGGAGAAGAAGAGGGAGAGCGAACAACACGACCACCAGGAGAGCGATGGACATCGGCCCGCACAGGCGGCGTGGAAAGCCAAGAGACGGAGGAGAATGACGGGAAGGAAAACCAGAGGGAGAGGAGGAAGAAGACACAGGAGACGTGACAGTCTGGGTAGAAAGAAGAAGAGCCCTAGACAGAGAACCAGGATGGGGGACCCTCCGGGACAGAATGGAGGGAAAATGGGGAGGTGGTGGGCGTGTCCGGGTCTAAGACTAGGAAACGGTTGTGAGACTGACGAAGGTGGGAAGGACGAGGAGAGGAAGAGCGCACCACGCGAGCATAGGAAACGCCAGCGAAAGAGGGGAGACGATGAACTTGGCGCCGAGCCTCAGGAAAAGACAAAAGGTCCCGGTGCTTCAAGTTGAGGACAGCTGCCTCAAGTTTGTAACGAATACACGTACGGGAGAAGGTAGAGTGGGCCTCATCGCAATTGAGGCAACAGACCTGGGGAGAAGTGCACTCCAACTTAGAGTGACCCTCTCCTCCACACAAGGGACAGAGAGAGACAGGACTAGAGCATTTGAGGGCACCATGCTCAAACCTCCAGCACTTACTGCAGAGCCGAGGAGACGGAATATACTTCTGAATGGAGCATCTGGCACCAGCAAGAATGACAGAGGGCAGAAGGGTCCTACCATCAAAGGTAACCTTCATAACCCGAAGGGGCAGACGGCGATGACCACGAGGAGGACGAATAAACGTATCCACCTGGAGGACAGAATGACCCTGGGCCTCGAAGATATGCTTGATATCCTCGTGGTAGTCCTTAAGATCCCTAACACTGGTCGCAACATGGTGTGGGAGGAAAACAGTGCGAACACTGGCATTCAACCGAGCGTTCTTCGAGACCCGAACAGGGGTCTCGCCAAGGCAGGATAAGGCGGCCAAGTGGGTGGCCGCATCCTGAGAAGGAGCAGCAACGACATGGCTACCAAGACGGCTGGAGTTGCAGGTGACAGAGGCATCTACGGAATCGACACTATGCCTATGAAGAGAAAAATCGTTAGGAGGAGTTGAATCCAAAGGATGGAGGTCAAAGTACTTAGTCCACGTAGCAGGACCAAACAAAGCATGGAACGAATTAGGATGGGAAGGGAGCGGCCGTGGCGGGGACGGCGATGAGAACCCTTAGAGAGAGACGGGTCAAAAGGTGCAGGAGTCACAAGAAGAGATGGAGCCGTGCAAGGGGACAAGACGGTCACCACATCAGGCTTGGGGCTCGACCCAACCACAGAGGAGGGAGGGGAGTAGGGAGGAAGAGTTCGGTCTGGGCCTAAACCGGGTCCTGTAGTGGGGCTACATATCCCAGTCTTCCAGGACGGTCCGACTCAGGGGCCTGGTCGCCCACCCCAAGAGCCTGGGTAAGAGAAGTCAAGTCGTCATCCATGCAGGAAACCAATATCTAAAGAAGGGGACCTGGAACCAAGGGATACCACCTACCAGGGCAGCCAGGGAGGCCGAGCGCGGGCCAGTGCAGGAAGGGTGCATTGTCCCCAGCGGTGCTCCCCCTTTTCAACAGGGGAGTCCTACTACTTCGTCCATTCTCTCACACTGGTGCTAAGACCCCAGTCCCCCTATCGCCACAGCCTGGACACCCAACTATCCACTCAGGGCGGCCTCTGGTGGGCGACCTCTCCAGCGGGTGGTCCGAGGGCTCACAAGGCCCCTACATGGTACCCTTCAGCCCGTAGACCACCCAAAGAGGGGGAAGGAGAGGGGGCACAGGCAACCCACAACGGTCCCAGGGAGGTGTATGTGAGCCCCTCACCATGGCAAGGAGGCACCACGGAGGGGCAATCATCACAAGTTTTCCCAGACATTCGTTACAAGGTACTTTAACAGTTCTCAGAATAGCTAATATCTAGCTCCATATTATATTTAATAATCAACAAGCACAGAGTCTGCTTTCTCTGTGGGTAACAAGATTCTTCTTATGTCTGGCAGGTAAGACGCAAACAAAAACGCATCAGGGATATCCAAGAGTCCTGACTATAAGTGACTGTTAATTAACTATCCTTCTTACCTAATCAATATTTAATGTCACAGGAGAACCTAAAAAAATAACTAAGACATGACAGTTGGTATATGGCTTCCTGTGGTTCCGATGAGTGTTACTCAGGTAACCGGGACAGCGCTTCAGCTATCACGTATAGCCGACCCAGTAAATGGATAATGGAAAGATTAAAGTCCTGTAGGTATAACGCCCACCTGAGGATCCTTTTATTCTTCTCCTTCATCTGGTGGATGAATACTAGTGGGTTATGGTCCGTATACACGTCCACTATATTAGCTGTGAGATATACTTCAAACTTTTTACAGGCTAACACTAGTGCCCACGCTTCTTTTTCTACCACCGAATAATTGCGTTGAGCCTTCCCAAATTTCAAGGAGTAATAATACACTGGATAGTCCACATGATTATCCCCAGTTTGCCACAACACTGCACCAGTACCCGAATCAGACGCATCGACGTGAATTTTAAACGGTCTGTTGAACCTTGGACTAGCAAGCACTGGGGCGGAAGCTAAGAGCAATTTCAAGTTTTTAAAAGCTTCTGCACAGTCTGTTGACCACTTAAATTTAACGGCCTTTCACAACAAGTCAATTAGTGGAGTGGCGACACTCAAAAAGTTCTGACAAAAGCGGCGGTAGTATGCACACATACTGATAAAGCGTTGAACTTCCTTTTCGGACCGGAGCACTGGATACTCCAGAATGGCATTGATTTTATCTTGCCGAGGTAACACTATTCCTTAGCCCAATTCATAACCGAGGTATGTCACTGTGCCTTGGCCAAAATGATATTTTTTTCGCATTTAACGTTAAATTTGCACTTTTCAAAACTGTGGACAACTGGCGTAACCTAGCTGTGTGGTCAGCCCAATTTCTATCAAAAAGCACATTGTCATCTAAATACGCCTGACAATTTTGCACATTTGTGAGCAGAGAGTTCATTAACCGCTGGAACGCTGCAGGAGCATTCCGCATTTTGAAAGGTAATACCTGATACTCGAAGACACCATCTGGTATTACGAACGCGGTTAGTTGCTTGGCACGTTCAGTGAGTGGGATCTGATAGTATCCCCTCGAGAGATCGAACTTCGACATGTAGGTGGCATTCCCGATCTCGTCGATGCAGTCTTCTAGGAGAGACAGCGGGAAGGCATCCATGATGGTCACCTTGTTGAGATGCCGATAGTTGTTGCATAATCGCCAGAAGCCGTCTAGTTCAGGGACCAAAAGGCAGGGCGAGCACCAAGAGCCCTGGCTCGGCCGGATAAGGCCATGCTGGAGCAGGAAGTCTACTTCTTTCTGCACGATGGCGTTCTTTTCTGGACTCATTCGGTATGGTTGAAGACAAATGGGGGGGTGTAGTCCGTCAATTTGACATCATGGTAGATGGCATCAGTCTGGGTCGGGACCTCCCCGAACAGACTGAAGAATTTTTCAAGTAACGACTGCTCCTCTTCACGTTGGAACATCTGCAAATGGGACAACCTCTCCTCCACAGCATTCACAGAACTAGAATTATTGAAAATGAGATTAATTGGGTACCCAGCACAATTATCCCCTCCCTCACTGGAAAAGGAAACATTGGTTAGAGCGACTGGCCTGGGGCCCTGGAACTTCTTCAGACGGTTCAAGTGTACAAGCATCACCTGGTTACGTTTGTCAGAGTGCCTTACTTTGTACATGAGGTTCCTAACCATTTGTCACAATATAGGGGCCTTCTTACTTGTGAGACATAGTGTTCCCCAATCGAGGTTTAATACCAGAACAGGGTCACCCAGCTGAAATACCCTCAACTTAACCTTAGCATCATGTCGTTTCTTCATACTTTCTTGGGTCTTCCCCAGATATTTTAATGCAGGCGCCTTAAAGTCACTGAGTCTCTGGTGGTGTTGCGCAAAGAAAGCCGAACCTTTGGTCAATGTTACGTTACCTAACAGATTCTCCTGTAACATTTGTAAGGGTCCACGAACCTTATGGCCAAAGACTAACTCAAAAGAAGAACAACCCAGTGAACTTCGTAACCCCTCTTGAGAAGCAAACAAAATATATGGCAAGTTCTCATCCCAAGCCCTATTTGAATTCTCGCACGATGTCTTCAGCATCTGCTTCAAAGTTTGATGGAACCGCTCAATTACCCCTTGACTCTGTGGATGATATGGGCTAGAAACCTTACGAGTTATTCCATTGTCCTTACAGAATTTCTCAAAAGTATCAGACTTAAAGCTAGTACCATTGTCGGTTTGCACGACCTGAGGCAGTCCAAAAGTAGAGAAAAATTGCAACATACAAGCAACAACAACAGTTTTGCTTGGATGTTCCTTACAGCAAAAGCCTCAGGGAAACGGGTCGTGATACACATCATATTTATTAGGTAAATATTACCAGACTTAGTTCTATGTAATGCACCAACACAGTCCATTACCACATGAGAAAATGGTTCCTCTGGCACAACAATAGGCCTTAGAAGAGCTTTAGGTGGTGTCTGGTTTGGTTTCCAATAAGTTGACAAGGTACACAAATGGTACAAAATTTGGCCACGTTGCTTTTCAGCTTGGACAAGTAGAAATATTTAAAGATCTTGTGATAAGTAATGTTCCCCCCCCCCCATATGGTCATCATGAGCAGCTGTCAAATCTTTCTCTCTATAGTAGGTAGGCAACATAACCTGGTGTACTTTAACTCACTCATTTGACAAGGGAGAACTCTGTGGTCTCCACCACATCATAATCATCTCCACCACAACTCTCATCAAAATCTGATCCTCGTAATAGTAACCAGTTGCTGCATCTACAATCTCCTTAGAGAGAGTTACGTTGTGACATTCTACAAGACTGGGGTCACCCTTCTGCAGTTCACTCAAGGGTGCATCCATGCCTTGGTCAGATGCCATTGGCCGAGATTCAACCGGGTTCTCCTCCACATCCTTACTACTCTCAGTAGGAGGTGACGGTAGGTTCTCCACAGTGTCCTCGGCCTCGCCATCCTCGGCCATGAACGTGCCCGCAAGGTCCACTTGGCTTTTACCACTTGGAAAGTTCCTCATGTCCTCGGGACTTACTACCTTGGCCACCACAGGGCTGACCTTACGCTTTAGACCCATAGACCTGCTCACCGCACACGCAGGTTACACAACATTATCCTCTGTGGCGGGTAGATCCAAGGAAACCTTAGGAGTAGGCAACATAATAGAAAGTAAGAGTCCCCTACCTTTTCCCCTGCTAAATCATTACCCAATATTACATCAACATTAGGGAAAGGTAGGCAAGAAGTGACTCCGACTGTGCAAATACCCTTGTGGAAATCAGATTCCAGAGTTACCTTATGGAGGGGTATTGCTCGAGTATCACTTGATAGCCTCGACCAGTACTACCTCTGAAGTGTCGAGTGTGTTGGCACCTGGAAACGCACTCTCCAAAATTGAAGTCTGAAATGCACCTGTGTCTCGGAACATCACCACGTCCTTCCAGGATGAACCCTCAGAAGATAAAAGGTTTCCCTTCGACAAGAATGGAGTAAGCAAGTCCAGCCACTTTGGGTTGGAGGTCTTACTCTCTAACCCTTCATTGGTTCTCAAGCCTTGTGTCACAAGAGCATTGGGTCTTTTTTCTGGGTAAAGTTGCCAACATCGGCTAGTAGTGTGGTTTGATCGTTTACAGTGATCACACTATCGTCGGGGAGAAGAGACATTACTACCAGAGTTCCCCTTTGGTTCAACCTTAGGTGCCATGGGGTTAGACAATTTAACCTGGTTAGAACTGTCTGAAAAAGAAGGTGCTCTAGTTACAGGGTTAGAATGGGCTGGTCTGGACTGGCTGTGGGTATAAGGTTTGTTACTATTTGGGATATAAATATTTTTATTGGGCATCTTGCCCGCCAACTGGTAGTTTTCTGCCATCTTGGCCAAATCAATAATATTTGTATCTACCTTCTTCCTCTCTGTTAGGTATCGTACCACCGGCTCTGACATGTTACCTATAAATTCTTCAACTAAAATTAAATTTCTGAGTGCCTCGTTTGTTTCGGCTTTAGCTGAGCGAATACATTTTTCTAACCGTCTTATTTGATCATTTGCAAATTCAGTGAGAGGTTGGTTGTGTGTAGGCTTAAGGTTTCGATAAGCTTGGCGGTGAACTTCAGGCGTAACTTCATATGCCCTCAAAATCCGTTCGCTGACTTAACAATAATCAAAACAATCGCCATCAGGCATGTTTATAAAGGTATCTTGGGCTTTACCTCTAAGTTGCCCTTGGAAGATTTTCACCCACTCGTCCTCTAGCCAGTTTATGGACAAGGCCAGTCTCTGAAAATGGTTCAAAAACCTTTCAGGGTCTAACTCTGAAAATTCAGTCAGGTTATGCTTTTCATACATAATGCGGTAGAGTAACTCGTTCTCTAGGAAGAACCCAGGAATACTGTCAGGTTGAGTCTCAGCCTGGAAAAATAATGGTGTCAAGGTAAGATCTTCCCTCTGTAACTTACGGAACTCCAACTTGGTCAGATTCGGGGGTAGTTTCTGAGGGTCTTGAGGGACAGCGGTAGCAGTAGAGTCAGCTGGCTGTGGTCGTGCGGCTTGTGCACGGGTGGTCACTAAAACCGGAGAAGAAACTTCATCACTCTCTGGAACCTTTGCTGGAACATACACAAAAATGGGATTATCCATCACAGAGGTACACACCTGGGGTTTGTCCATGACGATCAGGTTGGTCGGTTGCAGGTCTTCTGCCAAGTCGTTGCCCAGGAGAAGTTGCACTCCAGGCATGGGAAAAGGCTTTTCCCTGATGGCGACTTGGACTTCTCCGCTCACGAAGGGACAATCCAGGTGGACTCTGGCGAGAGGATAAGGAGTGGTAGCAGTGAGGTCAGTGATGAAGACAGTTTCTCCGGTGTAGGCGATGTTGGGCACAGCCGACTTCAAAATAATCGATTGAAGAGCCGCTGTGTCCCTCAAGATCTTCAATTTGAAACGTCCCTCCGGATTTGAACCGTTGGCAGAGACAGTTCCAGTATACAGGTGTTTACTGAAAAGAGAAAGATCATTAACATGAACACCAACATTCATCACAGGCTTACCGGACTTAGGAGGAGTCTGTTTGGGTTTTGGCGTTTCGGTGTTTCCTTTGTATTGAGACTTACCACATTTATCTATGGTATGTCCATAGAGTCTACAATACTTACAGTACAATTGCGAGCCAACTTGATCGGTACTCACTTTCTCGTAACTGTACCAAGACTTCTTACTGGAAGATGGTTCTGGTGTCAGCCGGTGGATGAGGCTGTAAGTGTCAGCCGACTTAGCACACTTTAGGTAGTCGGTTTCTTCTTTATCTGCTAAATATAGACGGACAGGAGGCGGCACACGCCTCAAGAATTCTTCAACTAGCATGAGGTTGACGAGTTCTGCAAAGGTAGAGGCATGTGCTGCTTCCAGCCATTTCATAAAATATCTCCTTTTGGTATTAGCAAATTCGAGAAAGGTAGTGGTACTTGCCTTAAGGTGGTCACGGAATTTCCTTCGATAACTTTCGATGGAGAGAAGGTAGGCGTCCAACACTGCTTGTTTCAGAGTCTGGTAGTCATTCTCAGACGCCAAAGTACTGAGTGTAACTGCAGCTCTACCTGTAAGATGTACTCTGAGAAGGGTTGCCCATTGGTCGACAGGCCAACTAAGTTGATTAGCAAGGGTTTCAAAGGTGGTGAAAAACACATCAACTTCTGTTTCTACGAATGGTGGCATTAACTTACTTGCATGTGATATATTGAAACTGACGGGAAGATTGGCGGTAGCTTGCTGGCGTTGAGCGAGGTGTGAAGTTTCCAACGCGAATTCTCGTTGACGACATTCCATAGTCAAGGTTGCTTGTTGTCTGTCATGTTCGTGTTGCATCTCCAATTGGCGTTGTTTTGTTTCAAGCTGTACTCGTTCCCGCTCACGGAGTATTGCAATCTCACGTTCTTGGTCTTCCTTTCTTAGGGCAGCTGCTAGTTCTTGTTCTTCTTTCCTCAAGGCAGCTTCTCGTTCCTTTTCTTCCTTTCGTATGGCAGCTGCTTCCCTTTGTTGCTGGAGGGCTTCTCTTTGTTGTTCGCGTTCGATCTTGGCCAGCTCTAGTCTGAGTTTCATCGAGGCCAAATCAGTTTTATCTGCAATAAAGTAAGTTTCGCGAGTTTCAGAGTCTATCTTACCTTCCTCTAAGAAATGATCCAGTAACAGGTTATGTATTTCATTTTTGTTGGCTTGGTAGGGAACTTCTAGTTGATGCTCATGTGCAAGAGTTTGTAATTCAGTCTTCTTGGCACGACTTAAAGTCCCTATTGCACCTGCTGGATCTGCACGGAGAGCTTGGAGACGGAACATGGTGAAATTAGCAAATAAATGCACAACGAATATACTGTTGTGATATGATGAATGTCAGAAACAGGACAACGTGGCAACTGTTACCTATCCTGTGGAATCTTTAACAATTAATGTTAATTTCAAGATGATAAATGATGAATAAATCAAGGTCGCAGGAAATCTTGTACCCGGTACTCATGTAAGAGGATAAAGGCAAGAAAATCCTACTAAACAAGCGAAACTGAGTTTCTAAAACAAATGAAACAGTTAATTGCCTCAAAAGTAAAATTGGTAGTCCAAGAATGTAGACATACCTTGCCAAGTCTCTATAGGACATAAGCAAGTTTTCCCACTGAAATTAATATGATACTTACAGAATTAGCGAACTTTTGTGCTCTGAAAAAGAAGGCTAATTCCCTACTAATGTAAATATCATCATCTCTGACCGACGTGTAGGGGTGCGAGGTGTCAACTGGTGATGAGAACTGCTGCTGAGGTCCCAATTCAGCAACTAAAGTTCGTGCTAGAGGAACTATGGCCCTCTTTATCCTCCTACTGTCAGATTGCAGAAGATTAGGTGCACTTGACCCGGGGACCGACCACAGTACCAGGGTACCAATATGATGATCTGTCGAAAATATGAGAAATATCCTAGGGACAAAAGATGGTAAACACGAATAATAACACGGAGGGAGAGATGACCAATTAAGAGAATGACTGAGGCCTACAGTCACCACGCAATCCAAAGTTGTCTCACCTTCACCATATGCTACTCTCGGAATGCACAATACACACAGCACCATATGAAAATAAAATTGAAAATTGAAAATAGTAAAAAGCTACGTTACCAAAGCCAAATACGCTTACCATAAATTTACTACTTGGCACCAGTACCTGAGTGAAGCTCCAGGACAGGCCCCCACGTTATGTGACGGTAAAGCGTTGGTGTTCGGCTGTTTCAAAAGCTAGGGGCAGGGCCTCGTCACATAATAAAAAAAAAAAGAGAAAAGTTGGTCCTTTCGTCTGTGGTAAGGTAATGGGAAGACACACAAAACACAAGTATATAAACAATGAAATTTTAATTACTCTAGAAAAACAAGACATGAATAAAGGTAATTACATAAAAATATGCAAGATAAGTCAACAAACAAAATAATATGAATAATCACTGGCAAATGAAAAGTTACGTTAAGACAAGTAAGTTACAGTGATAGCAAAATAAAATATTAGTGGTGCTGGAATACTGGCTTCGAGCTGCCACCTCCCTTAGTACATGAAAGCCAAGGCTTAGTCTACCAGCGAGAGATGTCAACTGCAAGGAGCACTGAGATATTCTGACGATTCTGGTGCACTGCAGCCCAGACATCGACTTGTGGTGGAGGCAGAGGGCAGGGGCGACGAGTCACCAGCCAATCAGCGACAGGCAGGCAGAGGATGAGCAGTTAGATGTTACGGCGGTGGTAGCAGGTGTCACGGTGTGCTGGGTACGATTTGCTCTCTGGGCAAAACGTTTGGCGATACTTGGTGGACGTATCTTCTATATTATCTTGTATATTGACGTACTTATGTAGGGAAGAGCAGGCTCAATCTCTCTTGAAAGAGATTATCGTCACAATACAAATATTTATTCTCGTGTTGCCCACCAGTGTCACCCTTGAGTAACCCGAACAGGTATAAAAATGCCTAGGCTAACTCATCCTAATCCTTGCACAAGCCCTCCAGAATTTCTTTATTGAAGATCAGCAAAAAATTTTTGCGCAGCTCATATTATACAGTTTAAGAATGGGATTTCCTTGTTCTAAAGGAATGAAAATGACACTGCCTTAATCTCAGTCGATTAAGGCAGTGTTTGGGATGCTCCCGGTGCCCGTGCCTGGTGCTCATGCACCAGGCACGGGCGATAGTGTACGTTTAATTGTTCTTTTAGTGTAAATAATGGAATAAAATGTAAGACATAGTCTGCAGATCTTTTTCCAGATGTCTTAATTTTTTTTTCCTAAAGAAAACTAAGATATTGCGAATTTTGCTTAACAAGTACATTAATTATTAACTTTTTGTCGTTATTATTGTTATAATTAAAAGAATTACACCTTGTTTTTTGCTTATGTACAAAACATAGTTTAATAACCAGTTCGTTGCCTCTAAATCAACACAACATAACCAGTTTACTCATGTCATCGCCCCTAAATCAACAAAAACAACCAGTGTATTATTGTAAATATTTATATCTTAGGATTTCTTAGCAAGGATTAGTCATTTTTAAGACTCTGGTTTTAGGTTAGAATAACCTTCGTAACCTTCGTATGCTGTATACGAACTGAACGACCTGGCTTCATAACAAAAACATGGCCACATCAGTTGGATTATTCCGGTAATATTTAACTACTGTTCATTGTTATTAGTTTAACAATACTGTTAGGGAATATCATAAGAGTAGTCACAGGGCAACAAAAGATACCCAGCTTCTGGGTACGGGATCTTTGCCCGAAACGCTATGCATGCTAGTGGCTTTACAATATTAATAGTAATTTATTTAGGAAAAATATATACATAGATGCAGAGTTACAGTACAAACATTTTATTTATTTGTTTATTTATTTATTTATTTATATATATACAAGAAGGTACATTGGGTTTGTGAGAATACATTGGATAGTACAGTATTTACATTCTTGTAAAGCCACTAGTACGCGCAGCGTTTCGGGCAGGTCCTTAATCTAGCAGATAATTTTAAGTAGGTAATTTCAATCAGAATTGATAAATGATAAAGATACATTACAAGAGAAAAATGAGATGAGAGAGATAAGTAAGTATATTAAAGCACATTGTTATATTAAAGCTCTGATTGATTACATTGACAGCTTGATTAGTAATTTAAACAAGATTAATAGACACCATACCGCAGATTGACAGCACATATAAGACAGCAATGATCACAATGGTAAAGATGTTCAGATTGGGTACATAAAGATTGGGAGACTGGGTAGCAAAAGATACAGATAAACAAGATTTATAAACACCATACAACAGATTGGCAGCACATATAAGAAAACAGCAATGATCACAATGGTAAAGATGTTCAAATTGGGAACATAAAGGTTGGGAGATTGGGTAGCAATTGATACAGTGCAATTTTAAGGCAAAAAGTGAAAAACTATGAAGATGAAATTAGGTACTTTTTAGTATTGATTTTGAATGATGTAAAAGTTGGACAGCTTTTCAATTCAGTAGGGAGTGAGTTCCATAAACTGGGTCCCTTTATTTGCACAGAGTGTTTACACAGATTAAGTTTAACTCTGGGGATATCAAAGAGATATTTATTTCTGGTGTGGTGATAATGGGTCCTATTACAACTGTCCAGGAAGAGTTTCAGACAAGGATTTGCATTTAAGAACAGGGTTTTGTAAATGTAGTTGACACAAGAGAATTTGTGGAGTGAGATTATGTTTAGCATGTTTAGGGAGTTAAACAAGGGGGCTGTGTGTTGTCTGAAAGCAGAATTTGATATTATTCTGATAGCAGATTTTTGCTGGGTGATGATGGACTTGAGGTGGTTTGCAGTGGTTGAACCCCATGCACAGATACCATAGTTGAGATAGGGATAGATTAGTGCATAATATAGAGAGATGAGAGCAGAGTTAGGAACATAATATCTGATTTTGGAGAGTATACCAACTGTTTTAGAGACTTTCTTAGTTATGTGTTGTATGTGGGTACTGAAGTTGAGTCTCTTGTCAAGGAATATGCCAAGAAACTTTCCATCATTTTTATTGCTAATGTTTACATTGTCAATCTGAAGCTGAATTGCATTTGTAGATTTGCTTCCAAATAGGATGTAGTAGGTCTTTTCTATGTTAAGTGTTAGTTTGTTGGTTGACATCCATAAGTGGACTTTTTTTAGTTCATTATTAACAACATCATTTAGTGTGTGTGGGTTGGGGTTAGAGTAGATGAGGGTAGTATCATCAGCAAACAAAATAGGTTTCAGAATGTTAGAGACATTAGGCAGATCATTAATGTATATAAGAAATAGAAGAGGTCCCAAGATGCTGCCCTGTGGCACTCCAACGGTTATTGGTAGAATGGGAGAGATTATATTATTGATGGCTACACATTGGTGTCTATCACTAAGATAGGATTGGATATAGTCCAGTGCATGGCCTCGGATTCCATAATGATGGAGTTTACATAAGAGGTAATCGTGATTAACAGTATCAAAGGCCTTTCTCAGGTCAATGAAGCAACCCGTCCTCCTAAAAAGAACGTCACTTTTGGCTCGTATGCGCGATATGGCCAAATTTGGACGTAATTTGAAATGAAATCGACTCACAAAAGTGACGTTCTGTTCCGTTTTCTATTTGAGTCGTCCCGCCTACGCGCAGACGTTATGAGAGGACACTTTACATTAACGTTTTTCATAACGTTTTGAAACTTTATGAGAATTTCCTGCCCACCTAACCTATCAGAGGACCCTTAACTTACTGTTGGTGAAAAAAAAAATCCCACATTTATTTTAATTTTTTTTTCAATTTCAAATTACGTCCAAATTCGGCCATACGGGCAAACGGCCAAAAGCGACGTTCTTTTTAAGAGGACAGGTTGAATGAAGAGTCCAATTGGAAACTCATTTTTGTCAAGGGCTGAGTAAATTATATCAAGGAGACTAATAATTGCATCGTTGGTACTCTTTTGAGAGCGGAAGCCAAACTGACAGGGGCTAAGAATGTCGAATTTTACGAGATAGGAGTAGAGCTGTTTGTAGATAATTTTTTCAAATATTTTTGATAGTATGGGTAGGTTCGATATTGGTCTATAGTTGTTTATGTCTGACGGATTACCTCCTTTATGAACTGGCGTTACTCTTGCTTTTTTAAGGATATCAGGGAAGGTATGACACTCAAGGGATTTGTTGAACAGCAGAGCTATAGGTGACGCAAGGGCATGGGACGCGCTCTTGTATACAATGGATGGGATTTCACTGATGTTCCCAGCTTTGGTTTTTAGTGAGTGTATGATGGACACAACATCTGACGGGCTGACTGGTGAGAGGAGAAGAGAGTTTGGATAGCTGCCTGAGAGATATGTGTTGATATGTGTCTGAGTCTGAGGGATTTTACTTGCAAGGTTAGCACCAATCGATGAAAAGAAGCTATTAAATTCATTCGCCATTTCTAAGTCAGATGACAGTGTAAGGCCATCCTTAGAGAGTGTTATCTGGTTGTGGGAGTGTTGTTTAGTTCCCAGGATGTTAGAGATGGTATTCCATGTGCTTTTCATGTTGCCTTTTGCTTCTTTGAATCTAGTCTCATAATATGAAAGTTTTGCTTTTCTTATGATACTGGTAAGCACTGATGAGTGCCTTTTAACTACTTCCATTGAAACTAGGCTACTCCTAAATTTCTTTTCGTATTCATGTTTTTTGTTGATTGATTTAATTATGCCACTTGTGAGCCACGGGTTATTTTTTCTTTTATCCGTTACTTGTTTGGTAAGGAGGGGACAGTGAGTGTTGTAGAGGCTTAGAGTTTTGGAGAGAAAGAGGTTAGTTGATGAGTTTATATCCTGTGAATTATTAAATTCAGATTCCCAGTTAATATTGTGAAGTGCATTAGAGAGATTGCCTGAAGCTGATTCACTATGTAGCCTGAATGAAAGTTTTTTGGTTTCTGGTGGTGATGTGTCAATGTTTGCTATGAGGAAAGTAGGATAGTGGTCAGTTGTTCTGTCATAAATAACCCCAGATGTAAGGGAAGCTGTTATATTAGTCCATAGGTGATCCAGGGTAGTGGCAGATGTTTGAGTGACTCGGGTGGGCTTGGTGATTGTGGGGATTAGCATACAGGAGTGCATGCTGTTACAGAAATAGTCAACTTGAGGGTTGTTTTGAAGACCCAGGTCAATATTGAAATCACCTCCCAGAATGATGTGATTTTTGTTGAGATTGTTATTTATGATAAGATTCCTTACATTGTCAGAGAATAAAGCTATGTTGGTATTAGGAAATCTATAGATGGCACCGATTATCAGGGAGGATTTAAGGGATTTACTGGAGAACTTGGCAAAGGTATATTCACAATAGTCGTCTCTATCACTAATGACACTATTGCAAATGAAGGTATCTTTGTAATATATTGCTGTACCGCCACCTTTTTTATTAGGCCTGCAGTTATGAATGGCTTTATAACCAGCTAAATTGTAGAGTTGGGTATAGTCATTACTTAGCCAAGTTTCTGTTAAAATGATGAAAGATAATTTAGTACCTAGTGCTGTAAGTAGTGCATTTATATCATCAAAATGTTTACCAAGTGACCTAACATTTTGGTTGTAAACTGATAAGCAGGTGCTATTTAGGAGTTTGTTTTTTGCAAGATTTGCTGTGTAATACCTGCAGTAATGATGATCAATGTGCTGATTTGTGTGGATATGGGACAGAAGATTTCGATCAGGATCAATATCAGTAAGCATATAGATAAGATAATGTCACGATACAATAAGATAAGCAATTACAGGAACAGATGAAAACTAAATCTGCTGTAAAATAGAAAGTAATTATAGCAAAACACAACAATATATTAATATAACAATACAATAAGAGCTTACAAAGTATTGAGTCTGCTAAAATTAGAGAATAATTATGGCAAAACACAACAATAAATGCAAGTAAACAAAAGAATTGAAACAATTAGAGGTAGAATAAAGGTCACTAGATAGCCATGGAGGATACACAAGTTTGGTGGAGAGAACAAAAAATCAGTAGAGACTGTCAAGATGAATATATAAAAAAAAATTGACAAATGATAATTGTAAAGTAAAATAATCTAAAGATAATAAATTTTATTTAGCTTAGTTATAACCTATAATTAGTATGAACTTAATTAAAAGAACAAAATGAGATCAATAATTGATTTCAATAAATGACATAGATCAATACAATTAAATTTAAAATTTAAATGGAATAGGGTAAGATTAGATTTAAGAGTAAAATTTTACAATGAAACTGAGGTAGATGCTTGCATAAGTGCATGGAGACTTGATGGATTATTTAGGAAATTATATGAATGAGAGAACATTAGGTAAATGGTAAGGCAGAGACAGCACCTTAGACAAAGTTAGATTAAGTTAGGTTAGGCTCAGGCACTGAAAGAGTTATTTTAAGTACTGGCATTGGTCGGGTTCAGGTTTTCAGATATACCACAATCACTAAAGAAGGCCAGTAGTTGTTGGTCACATTTTATTTCATATCTTTTTCCTGTACTTTCCTTCTTCGCAATAATCGTCCCATTCCTAGTGTAGCACTGCTTGATAAGACCAGGGTTTTGTTTGCGAATTTGACGTAGCCTGAAGAGGAGGGATCCACGCTGCTTTGTAAGACACTCATTTATATAGAGGTTGGTTTTATGCTTAGCAGCTGATTGTATGAGGTCAAACTTCGCAGAGGGATTTGCAAGTTTGATGAGCATTCTCCTACTGCTACGGGGACTGTTTTTATCTATCCTGATAGCTGATTTGATTTCAACATTGACTCTGATCCTTGAATTAATTAGGGTGTGGGCTATATTACAACAATTCTCACCTTGTTGTTCATCAGGTAGATCAGTAGAGCTAATTATCAGGGAGTCATGAAGTTGTTGTTGCTCTTGGTCATCTTCGGAAGCCGCCTGGTGAATCTGAAGGAGATTGATCTGTTTTTCCAGCTTTTGAAGGAGGTCACTTTGAGCTGAGAGGGTTTCCTCGGCCTGAATCTTATGTATTTGATCCATTGCATCATTTGCAACAGTTTGTAAGTTGAGAATTTCTTGGTTGTTATTCGTCGACGATTCAAGGAGGCGGTCTATGGTTTGTTGTTGTCGGGTGACTGTGGCTTGGAGGGCCGAAATAGCTTCAGATTGCATTTGCACAAGATTGTGCAGTTTCTGAAGCCATGGGTTACTTCTGAGAGGTTTGAAGTTTAGACAGGGAGCCATAGATTGAATGAATTCTACAGCTAGAGATTCGAGGTGAGTTGAAGAGGGGGAGTGAGGAGGGGGAGCGGATGCTGTGTTTACCAACATCGGCGAGGATTGCAGCGTTGCCAGTGTTCCATTCAGATCTCTAGGAGTAATGGATCCAGAGCGAGAGGCACCCCTACCTTGCTTGTTGTTATGTTTGGGCATGTTTTCGGCGATAGATTCTTGGTAGTGTTTATGAAGGTAGATACTTGGTGAATTATAGTAGGGATGGGCGTATGGGGAACGCTTGGCAGAAGGGTCGTAGATAGGCAGGCGAAAATTGGTTAATTTTGGTTGATTACTGTTGAGGTTCACTGTGAGTTATGGCATATTAAGTCTCCATGCACTTAACTCGTGCTGGGCAGCAGTTAGGCCATGCAACGTTGAGTGGAGACGAAATTAACACGAATTTTCAGCAGCAGTGTCGGAGCCGGTACCACCTGCCAGTGTTTCCCGCCAACTGGCGGGAAACCGCCATTTTTCCCGCCATTTTGTTTGATTTATAGATAGAGGTAGTACATACAATACCTAAAGCCACTAGTACGCATAGCGTTTCGGGCAAGATTGTAAAATCATCATTATTCCTATTTTCTCTTTTAACCCCCAGTGTACCTTCTCGTATAAAAATAAATAAATAACCAGGGTTTTTTATGTGGCTGTGCTGAAAGCCTGACGTAAAATAAATCATTGTGTCGGAGAACAGGAAGCTACAAATTAGGCTTATATTGAAGTTCCCCCCTCCCCTCTTTCCCCCCAATTACGGGTCTGTCTAATTACCACAAGCTACCACAAGCTACACAAGCTTCACAAAGCTTCCTGGCAATACGTAAATGAATAAATATGATATGTTAGGCTGACCTAACCTAACCTAATCAAACCTAACCAAATCTAACCTAACCAAATCTAACCTAACCTAACCTATCTTAACCAAACCAAACCTAACCTAACCTAACCGACGCTTGGATCGTCGACTTGATTTGGTGTCACCAGTTCTTTATTTTCGTCTAATTTCTTTATAAAAAGATACTTTTTCAGATTAAAATTATGTTTTTTCGTGTTGTACATTCAGTACCAACATTATAATGAGTAAATATATCTTATTTATTCATTACTAACGTATTGCCAGGAAGGTGTGGGCACACTCGCCTAGTAGGCGAGTGTGCTGTAAGTATCGACTTGTCCACTGTCACTGTCACTCTAAATAATCCAACCCCTGTATTCCAGGTTCCCGTCTCCCTGAAGGACCGCCAGACCGGCACCAGAAATGCCGTCTGTGACCAGCCATCATCGGTGACACGACACAGGGAAGTGTCGAGTAGTCCCAGATCGTGTCTATACCGATCCTTACTCGAGAGATGTGAGAATATGCCCCTGCTTGACATCGCAGTGGAGATGTGGGAAGTTGCAACAGGCAAGCCATTGCCTACTATCTTCAAGTTTCATCTGTGCCAGAGTTGCCCAGTAGAAAAGTTCTGTGGACAAGACAGCCTCATCACTCCAGTTCATAGTGTACGTGAGTCTGTGTGGAGTTGTATCCACGTACTAATTTGGTTTGTCTTTTCTTTTATAGAACCCCAAACCAAATTCTTTTTGGTGGGGAGGTGTTACGGACCCGAATCCAGCGTCCGAGCACGGAGCAGTGACGACCGCGCCATCTGTGGGTCAGCTCCCGAAACCCCCTCCAAATGGACGACGACACCAGGTGAGGACGAGGTGTACTGGCCACGAGGGCCAGTTTCCAGTCCTGTTCAGCTCACAACACAGCCGCTGCTGACCTCTGGTGAGGTGGAGCTTAGACAGCAACGCCATCTATGGAATGGATACGTCGGGCGTGTGTGTCTAAGCCTGTAAGTGAGGTGCTTTAGTGTGTCCCTGTTACTGATGACGTGTCTGATTACAGAGTCGACCTGGGACTGCTGTAATGGAAGTTGAGTCAGTCTACCCAAGGCAGCCGTCTTGTCACCAAGTGTTTGCTGCAGCAGCTGTGAGTTGCCCCCCGGATGAACACTGTGGTGTTACCCTGCCTGTGAAGCGGCAGTTGAAGGATTGTCATACCCGGGACTGACTGGTGAAGACGCTTAACCACTGGGGTGTTGTGGAAAGGAGAGTGATCTGTGGTATCACACGAGGCTCCTGACTAGGGCACGACCCTAGTAACGCTCGTGGAGTGGCCTAACCAGCGTCGCTGATTTGGAACCTGCCAGCTATCTGCTGGACTTGTGGTTGACGGCCTCCACGACGGTGCCCCCAGTGGAACTGTGTTTTGGCTGGCCTGTGGCCGGGGTAGACTCAAGATTCTCGAAGGATTCGTCGTGAGGTCACGAGAGCACCAAGAGCTTGGCACCGTGAACGTCCAGGGTCTTCAGAGGAAGACTACATCGTGTATTATAGTGTTTATACCCCCCCCCCCGTGTAATCGTTTATATCTTATTTATTACCCCCTCCAAATGGACGACGACACCAGGTGAGGACGAGGTGTACTGGCCACGAGGGCCAGTTTCCAGTCCTGTTCAGCTCACAACACAGCCGCTGCTGACCTCTGGTGAGGTGGAGCTTAGACAGCAACGCCATCTATGGAATGGATACGTCGGGCGTGTGTGTCTAAGCCTGTAAGTGAGGTGCTTTAGTGTGTCCCTGTTACTGATGACGTGTCTGATTACAGAGTCGACCTGGGACTGCTGTAATGGAAGTTGAGTCAGTCTACCCAAGGCAGCCGTCTCGTCACCAAGTGTTTGCTGCAGCAGCTGTGAGTTGCCCCCCGGATGAACACTGTGGTGTTACCCTGCCTGTGAAGCAGCAGTTGAAGGATTGTCATACCCGGGACTGACTAGTCCCTGTTACTGATGACGTGTCTGATTACAGAGTCGACCTGGGACTGCTGTAATGGAAGTTGAGTCAGTCTACCCAAGGCAGCCGTCTCGTCACCAAGTGTTTGCTGCAGCAGCTGTGAGTTGCCCCCCGGATGAACACTGTGGTGTTACCCTGCCTGTGAAGCGGCAGTTGAAGGATTGTCATACTTAGACAGCTTAGGAAGGAGCTTAGACAGCAACGCCATCTATGGAATGGATACGTCGGGCGTGTGTGTCTAAGCCTGTAAGTGAGGTGCTTTAGTGTGTCCCTGTTACTGATGACGTGTCTGATTACAGAGTCGACCTGGGACTGCTGTAATGGAAGTTGAGTCAGTCTACCCAAGGCAGCCGTCTCGTCACCAAGTGTTTGCTGCAGCAGCTGTGAGTTGCCCCCCGGATGAACACTGTGGTGTTACCCTGCCTGTGAAGCGGCAGTTGAAGGATTGTCATACCCGGGACTGACTGGTGAAGACGCTTAACCACTGGGGTGTTGTGGAAAGGAGAGTGATCTGTGGTATCACACGAGGCTCCTGACTAGGGCACGACCCTAGTAACGCTCGTGGAGTGGCCTAACCAGCGTCGCTGATTTGGAACCTGCCAGCTATCTGCTGGACTTGTGGTTGACGGCCTCCACGACGGTGCCCCCAGTGGAACTGTGTTTTGGCTGGCCTGTGGCCGGGGTAGACTCAAGATTCTCGAAGGATTCGTCGTGAGGTCACGAGAGCACCAAGAGCTTGGCACCGTGAACGTCCAGGGTCTTCAGAGGAAGACTACATCGTGTATTATAGTGTTTATACCCCCCCCCCCCCCCCCCGTGTAATCGTTTATATCTTATTTATTGGTGACGGTGATAATTATATTATTAAGTTTTTTACTTTATTTCCCTTCCCCTTTAATTTACTTGCGTTACGGATCACATCCCTTGAAAGTCACTACTGGCTTGGGGCCGGATACCCTTCCTCTAACAACATCAGAGTAAGAACCCGGTTGCTACCCGAGAGGGCCGTAACACTGCTTGATGGGGTTCTGGGAGTTCTTTTACTCAGCAAGACTGGCAGTAGGCCAGGCTTGACTTGTGAGAGCTGGGTCCACCAGGCTGTTGCTTGGAGTGGCCTTCAGGCACACATACCCACCACAGCCCGGTTGGTCTGGCACTCCTTTGAGAAAACTATCTAGTTTTCTCTTGAAGAAGTCCACGGTTGTTCTGGCAATATTTCTTATGCTCGCTAGGAGTATGTTGAAAAACCGCAGACCTCTGATGTTTATTCAGTACTCTCTGATTGTGTCTATGGCACCCCTGCTCTTCACTGGTTATATTCTGCATTTTCTTCCATATTGTTCACTTCAGTATGTTGTTATTTTACTGTGTAGATTTGGGACCTGGCCCTCCAGTATTTTCCATGTGTATATTATTTGGTATCTCTCTTGTCTCCTTTCTAGTGAGTACATTTGGAGAGCTTTGAGACGATCCCAATAATTTAGGTGCTTTATCGAGTCTATGCATGCTGTATATTATTATAGAGTGTTTGTGGGTTGGTGGTGTTGTCGTCGTTGATCCTTCTCTATGGACAACCCAACCCACAACTCGGTAGAGTGCTTATACTAGGAGATCACACTAGGCGCTTCTGGCTCTTGGAGAGGGGCTCAACGTCACACGTTTAGGGGATGCGGCTCCAACACTTAGCCTCGTTGTCACGTGCACACACCCACTCGAGCCGCTGTGACTCCCCACTCTCTCCTTATGAGATATGATCTCCTCAATCCCCTGTGACTTACTAGTATTACCTCCTACCCTGTCCACAGCAGTGGTTCTTGGTTCTTTCTCTCTCTCTCTCCTTCTTTACTACCTCCTGGGAAGCCTCACTAGGACAAGGGCAAACACCGGCAAATTGGGATACATTTACTGGACAAAGCACATACACGATACATACACACATATAGTAATAATGAATCCTATACTCTATAATATTACAATCAGGTTGCTCTCCAACACCATCAGAACTCTATTGTCAGTTTACCAAGTGGTATCCTATCTCCTGGTTCACCACCTCACCACCTAATACTATCAACCACCTCAAGTTGATCAAGTCTACATACACTGTTGCACCATCAGCAAGAGAATATATATATGTATCTATAAATATGTACAAAGAAAATCAGCATTTGAATGCAATAACATATATCAGTATAAATGTTCATTGATACACAACAATGATCAATCGATCACTCTATCAGTCCTAGAACGCATACATCTGTAGGTAATCCAGCCTACGACCGTAACTCTAAACTTCAGTGTAAAACACTCCTTGACATAAGAATGCAAACAGTCACTCACCTCTCACTGCGTCTTGCACGCTAATGACA
Source organism: Procambarus clarkii (assembly GCF_040958095.1). Taxonomy (NCBI): domain Eukaryota; kingdom Metazoa; phylum Arthropoda; class Malacostraca; order Decapoda; family Cambaridae; genus Procambarus; species Procambarus clarkii. The sequence continues at coordinate 30,791,073 of NC_091203.1, read as the reverse complement.
ACCAAACACTATCAACTCCCTACAAGTAATCCACCAGAACTTCCCCTTCCACCTCTGGAAGTTCACTACCCTGATATCTTCAGGTTCTTCCGGGCTTCACTACCAGGATCCTCTGCAGCTCCTCCAGGCTGCTATCATGAAGATTCCTTGAGCAACTATGGTGCTCTACTACTTCTGCTAGGTTCCTCCACAGCTCTCTTGGCTGCTACACTATGAAGTTTCCTCGAGCAACTATGGTGCTTCACCACCTCTACAGAAGCACGTGACACTCCTCTTCACCGCTTCTCCTCACAGCTCGAGGTCCTCTGCTCCACTACCTTGGAGTCTCATCAGCTACTTCATCTGTGCTGGCTTCGAAGTTCTCAGCAACTTCTTCCCCAAAGACAAACCTGCAACCCATCGACACTCCAATAAATTTGTTTCCCCTTTAACACATAAACAAAAATATTCACACAATATGTTTGTCTCCAACCTCTATCTGTCCTCTATATACAGTGAGAGTGTACTCCCCCGTTTGGGCGGGTCCATACTCCACCTCGCCTGGCGGCGGTCCTCACTCGCTGGGAGGGTCTTCTTCCGTCAGGAGCCAGGCTCCCTCAGTCGTCTGTCAGAGCTCAGAGGGGACGGACGTCGCTCCGTGTTCCTCCCTCTTCACTCTCCTTTTTCAGGCTTTCTGCCTTATTAAAACATGTCTAACTTATAAATAAACATCGCTACTGTCGCTGGGCACACGACCAACTACAAGCAATCACTATGAACTGGCGTATATCGTGCTTACCACAGATTAACTGGTCGAGGGCGCTTCTCCCTCTGAAGGCGTCTGGTCACGGCGCTTCCACGGCCCACAATAATGCCTCTGGGCGATTTAATATCTCCTCGTCGACCAGGACTTGAGACCACAACGTTCCCAGCTCGATTCCACAGCTGGTACGTCTGCACACTTCTCTTCTCTTCGAGATATATCACTAGGGGTTCCCTTCTGGCGGGAGCTCAACGGAGCGCAGCTTTCCCCTGTGATGTCTGGCACTCAAGTGAGGTCAAAGCCCCTCCAGAAGCGAGCCTCAAGCCTCCAGCAAAATGTCCACCTCTCCTAGCCAGTCATTTATCTGTTTTCTTCTTCATTGCCCATAATCTCAAACTGTTATACATATCCAAGCAACTGTTTTACATATGCGTTATCACCTCAATATTTGCTAGACCTTCTAATCAGGTCAGGCTTGATGAATAACTCTCAATGAGGGAGACTCGTTTCTCCTGTAGGGTGAGATCATAACAATATGTTCTCTGTATTCCCTCTATTTCAGCAATCTTCACCTGCTCTGAAGGGGGAAGTGAGTACTGAGCAGTACTCAAGACGGGACAACACAAGTGACTTGAAGAGTACAACCATTGTGATGGGATCCCTGGATTTGAAAGTTCTCGTAATCCATCCTATCATTTTTCTGGCTGCCACAATATTTGCTTGGTTATGCTCCCTAAGCTTTAGTTCGTCAGACATTATTATTCCTAAGTCCTTTACATGTTGCTTTCCTACTATGGACAAATTTGATTGTGTCTTGTACCCTGTATTATGTTTAAGGTTCTCATTTTTACCATATCTGAGTACCTGGAATTTGTCGCTGTTAAACATCATGTTATTTTCTGCTGCCCAGTCGTAAACTTTATTAATACTGTATCTACTTGTAGTTTTTCAATATCTTCAGCAGAGGTCATTTTTAAGCTGATTTTTGTGTCATCTGCCAAGGATGATACAACGCTGTGCCTTGTATATGAGTCTATATCTGATATGAGAATAAGGGAAAGCAATGGTGCAAGGACTGTATTTTGAGATACAGAGCTTTTAACTGTTCTTGGACTCGATTTTATATGGTTGACTGTTACTCTTTGTGTTCTGTTTGACAGAAAACTGAGTATCCAGCGTCCTATTTTACCATTTATTCCCATTGACCTCATTTTGTGTGCTATCACTCCATGGTCAAATTTGTCGAATGTGTTTGTGAAATCCGTGTACTGTATACCACATCTGCATTCCCTTTTTCTTCTAATGCCTCAGTGATTTTGTCGTAATGGTCAAGTAGCTGTGAGAGGCATGATCTTCCCGCTGTAAATCTATGTTCACCTGGATTGTGGAGATCATTTGTTTCCATGAAACTAGTGACCTGACTCCTGATCAATATCTCAAATACTTTTATTATGTGGGACGTTAGTGCAACTGGTCTATAATTCTTTGCCAGTGCTTTGCTCCCTCTCGTGTGTAGAGGGGCTATGTCTGCTGCTTTAAGCGCATCTGGTATCTCCCCCGTGTCCAATCTCTTCCTACTCACTATACTGAGTGCCTGTGCAAATGTCACTTTGCATTTCTTTATAAATATTAAATTCCATGAGTCTGGACCCGGGGCTGAGTGCATGGGCATATTGTAAAATTCTCTTTCAAAATATTCCATGCTCGTGTTGATATTGGTTATATTTACAGGGGTTTGGATATCACGCATAAAGAAGTTGTCCGGATTTTTTACTTTCATGCTGTGTATCTGAGTGCTAAACATATCCTCATACAGCTTTTTTAGGATTTCACTAATTGTAAAATTAGTGTTATGACAAATTAGAAATTTGTCATCCTCAATGTATGAACCTTCACTAATACAAATAGGTCCAATATTGGCAGTGATATTTTCTTATGAGTGTTATGATCTCAGCCGGCAGGAGAAACGAGTCTCCCTCCTTGAGAGTTATTCATCAAGCCTGACCTAACTAGAAGGTCTAGCAAATATTGAGGTGATAACCCATATGTAAAATAGTTGCTTGGAGATGTATAACAATTTAAGATTATGGGCAGTAAGTAAGGAAACAGATAAATGACTGGCGAGGAGATGTGGACATTTTGCTGGAGGCGTGAGGCTCGCTTCCGGAGGACCTTGACCTCACTTGAGTGCCAGACATCGCAGGGGGAAGCCGCGCTCCGTTTGAGCTCCCGTCAGAAGGGAACCCCTAGTGATATATCTCTAAGAGAAGAGAAGTGTGCAGACGTGCCAGCTGTGGAATTGAGCTGAGAACGTTGTGGTCTCAAGTCTTGGACGGCGAGGAGAGTTTAATAAGCTGCTCAGAGGCATTTTCGTGGGCTGTGTGGAGCGCCCTGACCAGACGCCGTCAGAGGGAAAGCGCCCTCGACCTTATAATCTGTGGTAAGCACGATATACGCCAGTTCATAGTGATTGCTTGTAGTTGGTCGTGTGCCCAGCGACAGTAGCAATGTTTATTTATAAGTTAGACATGTTTTAATAAGGCAGAAGGCCTGAAATAAGAGAGTGGAGAGGGAGGAACACAGAGCGACGTCCGTCCCCTCTGAGCGCTGGCGGGCGACTGAGGGAGCCTGGCTCCTGACGGCGAAGGACCCTCCCAGCGTGAGTGAGGACCGCCGCCGGGCGAGGTGGAGTATGGACCAGCCCAAAACGGGGGAGTCCACTCTCACTGTATATAGAGGACAGATAGAGGTTGGAGACAAACATATTGTGTGATTATTTTTGTTTATGTGTTGAAGGGGAAACAAATTTATTGGAGTGTCGATGGGTTGCAGGTTTGTCTTTGGGGAAGAAGTTGCTGAGAACTTCGAAGCCAGCATAGATGAAGTAATTGATGAGACTCCAAGGTAGTGAAGCAGAGGACCTCGAGCTGTGAGGAGAAGCGGTGAAGAGGAGTGTCACATGCTTCTGTAGAGGTGGAGAAGCACCATAGTTGCTCGAGGAAACTTCATGGTGTAGCAGCCAAGAGAGTTGTGGAGGAACCTAGCAGAAGGGTGAAGCACCGTAGTTGCTCAAGGAAACTTCATGATAACAGCCTGGAGGAGCTGCAGAGGATCCTGGTAGTGAAGCCCGGAAGAACCTAAAGATATTAGGGTAGTGAACTTCCAGAGGTGGAAGGGAAGTTCTGGTGGATTACTTATAGGGAGTTGATAGTGTTTGGTTGTCATTAGCGTGCAAGACGCAGTGAGAGGTGAGTGAGTGTTGGCATTCTTATGTCAAGGAGTGTTTTACACTGAAGTTTAGAGTTACAGCCGTAGGGTGGATTATCTACAAATGTATGGCGTTCTAGGACTGATAGAGTGATCGATTGATCATTGTTGTGTATCAATGAACATTTATACTGATATATGTTATTGCATTCAAATGCTGATTTTCTATATATATATATTCTCTTGCTGATGGTGCAACAGTGTATGTAGACTTGATCAACTTGAGGAGGTTGTTAGTATCAGGTGGTGAACCAGGAGATAGGATACCACTTGATAAGCTGATGGTAGAGTTCTGGTTGGGTTGGAGAGCAACCTGATTGTGATATTATAGAGTATAGGATTCATTATTATTATATGTGTGTATGTATCGTGTATGTGCTTTGTCCAGTAAATGTATCCCAATTTGCTGGTGTTTGCCCTTGTCCTAGTGAGGCTTCCCAGGAGGTAGTAAAGAAGGAGAGAGAAAGAACCAAGAACCACTGCTGTGGACAGGGTAGGAGGTAATACTAGTAAGTCATAGGGGATTGAGGAGATCATATCTCATAAGGAGAGAGTGGGGAGTCACAGCGGCTCGAGTGGATGTGTGCACGTGACAACGAGGCTAAGTGTTGGAGCCGCATCCCCTAAACGTGTGACGTTGAGCCCCTCTCCAAGAGCCAGAAGCGCCAAGGGTGATCTCCTAGTATAAGCACTCTACCGAGTTGTGGGTTGGGTTGTCGGTAGAGAAGGATCAACGACGACAACACCAACCAACCCAGAGTCTATAATATGATTTAGCATAAATGAAGAAATATTTTGGGTTTCCTTTATTTTTTTAATTGCTTTTTTGTCTAGTTGCCTCTCTTCAATCTGATATGAATGCTTCAGTCTCTGTTTTATTTCTACAATCTCCCTGTTTAAATTGTTCCTTCTTTGTATGGAAAGTTGTCTGCTTAATCATTTCCGTTGTTTTTTGTCTTTTTTTGTAGTGTCGCCTGCGTTTTCTTTCTACGTTGGACCTCTTTCTGGCTTTCCTCAAAGGAACATGTTTCAGACAGACTTCATAGGCTTCAGAAGTCTGTTTTTCTATTCTTTGTGTATGATGTTTATTACTTAGAACACATTCCCATTGAACGTTTGTAAGTTCCCCATTTATTTTTGCCCAGTCTATCCTTTTATTATTATTATTAAAATTGGATTTATTGAATAACCCTTCTCACTTGTTGTTTCTCTTAGGCCTACTACCATTATTAATGTTAGTTTTCACTTCAATCTTGTCCGAGTACGTAGTGTTTGAGACAGTAATGTCTCTGATTAGCTCACCATTGTTTGTAAATATCAGGTCCAGCGTGTTTTCGTTCCTAGTTGGTTCTGTAATCTGCTGACTGGGCGAGAATTTGTCACAGAATATCAGTAGTTCTCTGACCTGTAGTTGGTTATTACCAGGTTGATTTCCTGCTATAATGTTATTTTTACTATTCTCCATTTTAAAATGGGCAGATTGAAGTCTGCAAAGAAGATAATATCTGGTACTGGGTTTGTTAAGTTATCAAGGATATTCTCTATTTTGTTGATTTGCTCAGTTAATTTCTCAACTGTTGCATCTTGCAGTTTGTATATTAAAATAATAATTAGATTTATATTTTCAACCCTGATTCCAAGTACCTCTACCACCTCATTAGTTGAGTTCAGGAGCACTGTTCATGCCAGTTCCTCTTTAATATACAGACCTACTCTTCCACCTGACCTTATTACTCTGTCACATCTATATAGATTATAATTTGGGATCCAGATTTCACTATCCATGTGATCTTTTGTGTTGAATGATTTGCTCATTCAAATCATTTATTCATCATTTGCTCATTTATTTGATCATTCAAATATGAATGATTTCCCATATTGTGTGTCACTTCTGGTGAGCTTAGGTAGTTCTACATTATAATGTAATTATACTGTACTGCACAGTTTATCATAACCCAAATTATCTTTATTTTTCAGTCCTGAGAAACGCTTTACAGCGATTATGTCCCTCATATAATATTATCGTGAACATTAATCAACATGTCTGCAAGTCTGGCTATAGGCTTTTTGATGTCAAACGTAAAGCTCAGCCGGAAAGCCGGGCTCAGGCAAATATCAAGAGATCAGAAAAGAAAAAACATATACCTGTTGTACATGGTAAGCTCACTTATATTTTTATTCACAATGTTTAATATGGAAATATATAACATATAATTGATTAATTTAATTTTATTTAAAGGAAATATTTTACTCCCTTTCATATTGTTGTAAAGATTACCAACATATATTGTCATATGAGCAATTTATGTCATCTGCATTTAAATTACAGCTTTCACACACTTCACGTATTTGTGTTGGATAATATCATTTTCCAGCTTTACATAGAATACTTTGTGTTCTTTATCTATGTTCAGATGAGTTGCATAAAAGTGTGCAAGATTTACAACACCAAAAGAAATTGTAGGAGATTGAAGAGGAGATAACAAGGCTTCGAGCAATTTATGATTCCCAAAATAACAACCCAAAAAGGCGGACAATTATGTACACTGGCACTTCGTCTAGAAAAAGCAGAGCTTTAGGTATTAGTATTATTGTCAACAGTTAAATATAATCACTAACTGCTCTTAAATGTAATTATAAATAACTTGTTATAGTAATATATTTTTTTAATGTTTTTTTTTCTATTACTAGGCACCATCAAATCCTTTCCCTTGCAGTCATGAAGTAATGAAGCCTCCAGTTTCTGTTGTAGACATTATACCCCAAAATATCAATGGTATGTTATCTAATTATTTTAGAGAGATACAAATATAAATGCATTGCCATAGTAACCAAGGACTAAGTTGCAAATGCAGTGTGTGTGTGTGTGTGTATATATATATTATATATATACACACACAGGTTAGGTAGGTTAGGTAGTCGAAAAACAATTAATTCATGAAAACTTGGCTTATTAGGCAAATTGGGCCTTGCATAGTAGGCTGAGAAGTGCGTTCTGGCTACTATGTACGACATATATATATATATATATATATATATATATATATATATATTTTTTTTTTTTTTTTTTTTTTTTTTTTTTTTTTTTTTTTCAGCTTCTAATAGGGATAGAACCTTGACCCTTAGGATTACAAACCCAGAGCACTGTCCAGTCAGCCGTCAGGCTCTGATGTTAATTTTAATATTACTGTGAACTGGAATACATGAAATAAACTATATCAGCAGTCAAGTATAATACAACTAACAATTGAATTAATAGTGGTCCAGAACGGACCGAAACGTCTTTGTATTTTCATCTTTTTGTGTGTGGTTAGGACAACATTCTTCAGCAACATTATTGTAACTCATCAGCTGTATAAAATACAACTACTTTATACAACAAATCAGTAATGTAATTGTGGAACCTAAAAACTTGTCTAAAATATATATAAGTTTTGCTTTGAATTTAAAAAACGAAGAATGAGTTTTGATTACCTTTAATAGTTGAATCTTCAGACAGTCTTCGTTTTTTCTTCATTTTCTTTAACTTAAGCTCTTGCTCCCCATTCTTTTCTTTTGCCTCACTGATGTTGATATCATCTTGGGCATCTATATTATTTGTTGGTATCTTGTTGACACTTGATCCATTGTCCTGCATGTATGCTGAAAATAAAGAAACATGCGTAAAATTAATATGGTATCATCATTACAAAATATGTGCTCCAAAAAACTTTAATTGAAAGAAACACTGTAATGTGAAATTTGGCAGCAATGAGGAACTATGTCATTATGGGAATTTTGGTACCCATATGTAAAGGAAGTCTCATTATCTGCTGATATAGACCTGATGCAAAGTAAAGTGTGTCAAAATTATTTGCACACCCTCCTCCACTATGTGATGGAGTGAAAAAAGATATGTGAATTCGGATAATTCTATAACAAATGTTCAAGATATGAGTAAATATTTCATTCAAAATGATCTGCTGCCAGAAATCTTGGTGAAATATCACCAGTTTGCTAACTGTATGTGGTAACTAAGTCCCGGAGCCAATTAATTATGTGCCTCTGCAACCATTTCCACTACCGCTAACAACATGAATATGGGATGCATAATATATGAACTAAACTACTGTACTATGTAAATTCCTTTCATTATTGCCAACACAAAGGAACATGCAGGTGTTTATGATTTTCATTGTTAGCTTATGCAAAATAATAATAATAATAATTACCAAGATAAAACAATTCAGTGAGATTATTAACATTTTTGCTTGACAGACCACTTCCTGGTAGCATGCCCTTTGTGGTATTTCTATTGCCGACCTTAAAATAGATGACAGCAACTTGATAACCACCACCTTGTAGCTTAGAGACCTGCAATACAACAAAATATTTACAAATATAACTAAAATATTTTTAGTGTTAATTGGAACACAGTGTTCAAGAGATATGGCTTCAATTATAAAAAAACCAGCGTTGAATGTAATGAAACGCCATTTTCTGGGTGAGTCCCGGAGGCTCCCCGGAGCTATCCCAGGCTGATATGCTAATGTCAGACTTTGGCATCAGTCATGTGTATGGAGTTCTTAGGTCTACCGGGGACCACGGCCAGAACCGGGCCCCCTCAGAGAGGCAAGGGGAGCAATGGCCTATAGAAGCCCCCGTGTGGTTGGAAGCATTCTATGTCTGCCATCGACCGGAACAGGCACCCAGAAAGGTAAGCGCCTCAAAACAAACCCCTATTCTGGTTAAAATTGCTACCAAAAACCGAACTAGTGGATAGAACTCCCCAACCGAAAACAAGCAAACTAGTGTGACGTAACACACCGCCGCGCCGCTGTCTGCGCAGCTCCCCCCTCCCCGAGAGGGGGAAGGGGGAGCCCCAGACCCCCCGCGCCGGCTACCCACACCTCAGTTCTTGAGGCTGGATGTCAAAAACGCAAAAACCCACTGACCGGAGGGAGGGAGGGATGCCGGGGAGCCTCCGGGACTCACACAGAAAATAGCGTTTCATTACATTCAACGCTGGTTTTCTGGGGGGAGCCCCGTCGGCTCCCCGGAGCTAACTACCCACAGACAGAAAAAAGAGGGACTTACCCAGGAGGCGGTCGTCGCTCACTCCTCAACTCGAAGCCGAGACAACTGGCTGCAACCGCCGACCCAAAGCAACACAGGCCCGACGAGGCCCAGGGACATTCACAAGGAAACGAGCAGCCAGGACACTGTTCCACCGCCAAAATCCCCGCACCCGAATATCAGACCAAGACATATTCCCAAAGACGGCAGCAACAGCCGCGAAATTACGAACGTCATGGGCACGGGGATAGACCGCAGGCTGGCTGGACTTAATAACCCTGCGGACGACCTGAGAGACCCGAACCCGCGAACAGGGAAGAAGGGAAACCGGATCAACCCACAGCGCGTCCCCGGACACAGAAGCTGTGGCGCACAAATAACGGCGAAGCGCCGCAACCGGACACAAAACATGATGCACCCCCGGCCTGACCAACCAAGCATCAACCACCCATGGACCCCTCTGGAACGCAGCAGTCCCATTCTTCGCCAGAAAAGAAGGAGATGGCTGCAAACGAACAAAACAATCACCACGACCAGAGCAGAAACCCCTGCGCCGGAAGGAGCATGAAGCTTCCCTACCCGACCCCCAGAGGCCAAAGCCAACAAGAAAAGTGCCTTGGAAAAACAATCCTGGACCGAACGGGCCACAACGAATAGAGGAGATGGAAGGAAAGCGAGCACTCTGTCCAAAGACCAGGACGGCTCAGGCGACGCATGAGCAGGCCGGAGGTGAAACAATGCATGAGACAGCTTGCGAAACGGCGCAGACGTAACATCGATACCAAAAGCAAGCTGAAGCATCTCCGCCAGCGCCGCACAATACGAAGCGACAGTGTTAGGCATAAGATGACGGTCCTGAAACAACCACGAGAGGAAGGACAAGACCACCCGAACAGACAAGGAACTAACACGACGAAGACGCAAAAAGAAACGGAAGGACCGCCAGGAAACTTCATACTGCCGGCGAGAAGAAGCCCTCAGGTGGGACACCAACAAGGAGGCCACCTGATCACCATAGAGATGATGATAGACTCGAGTCAAAAAAAAGCATACGCGAAGACTCGAGGAGAAGATCGAACCAGCGACGTGACGTACCGGCCCGATCTGCTGAAAGAGGCGGAGCCGCGGGAAAACCCTCAGGTTCGGACACCGAGCAACCAGCGCCTGAAACCAAGGCCGGGCCGACCACCAAGGGGCCAGAAGGACAACTCTCCCCTGGTAAGTCTCTAAGCGAGTCAGGACCTGGAGCAACAGCCGAACCGGCGGAAAGAGGTACAGGAACCCCCACCTCGACCAGTCTAGCCGAAAGGCATCGACCCCGACGGCCTCGCGATCGGGGAAGGGCGCTGCATAAACAGGAAGACGCCGCGACCACGCCGATGCGAAGAGGTCCACTTCGGGGCGCCCGAACGTCCGGCAAAGCCAACGGAAGGACTCGTCGTCAACCGTCCACTCCGTGGAGAGGGGAACGAAGCGAGACAGGGCGTCGGCCAAGACGTTGGACACGCCCCGTACGTGAACCGGCAGGAGAGCCAAACCCCGAGAACTCAGCAGACGAGTCACCCGAAGCGACCAACCCCAAAGAGACAAGGACCGCATCGAACCCCCGCGGTTCAGGCAATGAACCACCGGAGAGCAGTTCGAATGGAGCCGAATCGTCAATCCGCAGGCCACCCGAATCCTCCCCAGAGCAAACCACACTGCCGCGAACTCCCGCACCGTGCAGTGAGCTCGACGGAAGGACGCATCCCAACGTCCATCCCTGGCCAGCCTGGTGAGCACTGGTCACAAAACCCCAGCCGAGAGACGACGCATCCGTGTACACATCGAGCGAGGGCTCGGGTAGGCGCCAAGGCACTGAAACCCGAAAAACCCGAAGAGGAAGCCGGTGACGCAGCAACCGACGCAAGGCCCCCGGGGGTCGAACTCTGCGATCGCGAGAGAGGCGGAAGGGGGAACCCCGAAGGAACCAGAACAGCCGTCGAAGCCAAACCCGACCCGGCGGGTAGACCACCATCGCGAAGTTCAGGCTCCCGCACAGCCCCTCGAGCAACCGCCGGGTGACCCGAGGGCCCTCCAGAAACAGACGAAGGCGGGACCGCAGCCGCAGGAGAGACTCCGGAGGGAGAGACAAGGAGGCGGTTCGAGAGTCCCAAACGAGACCCAGCCAAGTCCGAACCTGAGAGGGAACAAGATGGGACTTCCTCCAGTTCACCAAGAACCCGAACTCGGCGAGCTGGGAAAGAGCCAAATCCCTGACTAGCAAGCAAGCTGACTGGCTGGGAGCCCAAACCAGCCAGTCGTCGAGGTAGGCCAACACCCGAACACCTAGGAGACGCAAACGAGCCACCACAACCCGTGTAAGGCGCGTGAACACGCGAGGTGCCAGGTTCAACCCAAACGGGAGACAACGAAAGTGGTAACTCAGACGCCCCACAACAAAACCGAGCCAGTCCCTGAACCGCGGATGAATCGGGACATGCCAATAAGCGTCCCGGAGGTCCAGGGACACCATCCAAGCCCCCGGCTCCAAGAGGAGCCGAACCTGAGACAGCGTAGTCATCGGAAAGGAGGGGCAATGAACCCAGGGGTTCAGACGGGACAAGTCCAGAATGAACCGCAGATACGCGCAGTCCCGTTTCGGAACTGGAAACGGACGGGAAACCAAACTGAGGGACGACGTCGTTTCGACGACGCCCAAGCGTACCCACTCCAAGACGACTCGACAGAGCGCAGGGGAAGAAACCTGCCCTGCCAGCCCCGACCCCCCAAAGGGGGGAGGGGCCACCCAACGCCACCGCAGGCCGCGAGACACGACCCGAAAGGCCCACGAATCGTGGGACCAGGCGCGGGCGAACAGTGCAAGCCGCCCCCCCCCCATCGCCCCGTCAAGGGGGCAAACTGCGAAAGGGCCGGCGACCCTTACGAGACCCAGAACCCCGCACAGCGTGAACACCGCGCCGACCAGACGAGGGAGGGTCCGCAGGAGGAGCCAACCCCGAACCTGACACCAGAGACCTACCACGACGAGAGGAACCCCGAGCCCTGGCACGACCTTTCCGGGAAGACCCACCCCGGGACCCCCGGAAAACCAACAAGTCCGACATCGGACGACAAGCCGCCGACGCAGCCTGAATAAACTGCACCACGGCCGACTCCTCAAACAGAAGAGGACAAAAAGGTGAATAACGCCTAAGAGCCAGAGCCCAAGCAGAGTCCACGGAGGAACCCAGCACCGCCTGCCGACACGCGAGACGGGAAGCATAAAACAGGGAAACCTCATCCCGCAAAATCGGCGTGAACAGCTTCAACAAGGCAGCCGACGAACGCGCAGCCGAGGACAAGGTGCCGGACCCCGGGACGGACCCAAGCGTCCCCACATCCTCCACGAGCCAATCCGAAGACAGCTCCAGGAGGGAAAAGAACCGCAAGGCCGAAGCCAAAAGGCCCCGGGTGCGCAAGTCTTCCGCAACGAGCGCCGCCGAAAGGGAGGGAACCTGCACATGGAGCTGAATAACGCCCACATCGCGGGGAAGGGCAGGGGCAAACAAGCACTCATTCAGGTACTCAAGTTCGCCCCCCAGGAAAACCTGAAGCACCGTGGAAGCTTCCCGCCACTCCAGCGTGCGGGAACGACAGAAGGAATGCCAGGAATCCAGACCAAACAAGGGGCAGTCTGCTAGCCAGGACGACTCCGGAACATCGTAACGGAGCCAGAAAGGGAACGAAGTCCCAAACCTGAACGTGGACGGATCCATTTCCGAGGCATAATCTGGGTCACGCAGGAGGTAAGCTGCAAAGGCCGCACGCACCACAGCAGGTTGGATGCGATAAGCCGAAAACCTTCGGAAGGACGGAACCGACGCACCCAGGGGAACACGGAACCGAACCCGGGGAGGGGCCGACACCAAATCCAACTCGTACGCAGAGAGGGGAAAAGAAAACCCCACTCCTTGTAACAATAAGCCCCGCTCAGTGGGAAGAAAAACCCAGGCGGGGTCCAGCGGGGCCCAAGGCCCCCAAGTCAGCCCCTCTCCAGCCTCGAGGTCCTTCACCACAGGACCCGAGGCCGAGTCTTCTCCCCAAGCCCCGACCCCACAAGACAAGGATGGAGCAGCCGGAAAAGCTGGAGGAAGGGGGGCCCACTGGTCAGACCCTGAAGCTTCGGCTGGGAGACAAGACTCGAATGCCTCTGCAGCCCCTCCGGAAGGGGCACCCCCCGAAGCTGCCAGAGTCTCGAGATCAAGTAACCCCTGCTCCGACCCCGAAACCCTCAGACGCTTCGAGGCCGGAAGCATGGGCGGGGGACCAGAACAAACAGAAGGGGAAGGACGAGGAGGTGCAGACTGAACCAGGATCGAAGCGACCCCCACCCCCAAGTCCGGGTCTCGAAAAGCAAAGCGGGGCAGCCCAGGGGCATCCGGGGAAGCAACCAACGGAGCGCGTTGCAACAGACGAAACCAAGACTGCAACGCACGCGCCGCCTGTACCCGAGTAGAATCATTAGAGGATTGGGTAAATTGAGTCACAAGCAAGCAGCAACACTCACAGGACTCAGGGTCGAAAGTATCACCGACCCAATAGGCAGCATGGCAGAGGCAAAAACAATGAGGGTCACCCTGAGACAAGGGGACTGAGCAACCCTCAAACTCTCACACAGCGAGTGGGGACTCCGGGGTCACATCCATCGGACCCACGCGCCCCCTAGGGGATTCCCAGGGTCCTGAGCATTTACTTTAAGAGGACTCGCGCTCAGGTAGTCCCAGGCAGGGTGCTGCAAACCGGCATCCAAAACTACCAAGCAAACTTCTAAAGCTGAACCCCAGGGACGTGTACACTCACGGGGACCTAGCAGGGGGCGCCACCGAGGAGAACAGTGGAAGGGCAAAAACAAACTGAATAAAATGACAGAACCCCCCACCAGGCAAAAACAAAAAGAAAAACAAAACCCCGCAAGAGGACAGCGAACCCCAAGGAACAGAGCCGGCCGCGATGTCGGGAAATACAAGCTGAGCAACACCCTGCGCCCCTACCAGTGCCAACTGCCTCTTACCTGTTGGTAACAAGGGAGAACAGAACACCCAAGAACCCAACAGGCGGCCGAAAAACCGAAAGATAAAACGGACCAGCAGAGGCAGACCCCGAGGAGCCTGTGGAAGGTGGCCCCAAGCCCCAAGGCCAGTACTTACAGGGCACCTAGGGAAGGCAGCCCTAGGCGCATGCAGCCCGAGTACTGAAGATAACTCCTGGCTCTCGCACCCACAAAGCCAACACAACACGCAAAGCACAGTGCAGTAGCGACACCGGAGCCAGAGCACACGACCATCGCCTATAGCATCAGCCTCAAGAACTGAGGTGTGGGTAGCCGGCGCGGGGGGTCTGGGGCTCCCCCTTCCCCCTCTCTGGGAGGGGGGAGCTACGCAGACAGCGGCGCAGCGGTGTGTGACGTCACACTAGTTTGCTTGTTTTCGGTTGGGGAGTTCTATCCACTAGTTTGGTTTTTGGTAGCAATTTTAACTAGAATAGGGGTTTGTTTTGAGGCGCTTACCTTTCTGGGTGCCTGTTCCGGTCGATGGCAGACATAGAATGCTTCCAACCACACGGGGGCTTCTATAGGCCATTGCTCCCCTTGCCTCTCTGAGGGGGCCCGGTTCTGGCCGTGGTCCCCGGTAGGCCTAAGAATTCCATACACATGACTGATGCCAAAGTCTGACATTAGCATATCAGCCTGGGATAGCTCTGGGGAGCCGACGGGGGTCCCCCCAGAAAAAGAGATTAACTTTATGATTACAGAATATAAGATGGGATAACCATAAGCTTCTGAAACAGACAGCATCCCTCCCTCATACAGCATTGGGTACATCTGCAAAAGTGCAGAAATACCGAAGTAGCTTAAGATGTACTTTTCTTACCTAGTTTAAGAGACCTACCTTGAGGTTACCTTGAGGTGCTTCCGGGGCTTAGCGTACCTGCGGCCCGGTCGTCGACCAGGCCTCCTGGTTGCCGGACTGATCAACCAGGCTGTTGGACGCGGCTGCTCGCAGCCTGACGTATGAGTCACAGCCTGGTTGATCAGGTATCCTTTGGAGGTGCTTATCCAGTTCTCTCTTGAACACTGTGAGGGGTCGGCCAGTTATGCCCCTTATGTGTAGTGGAAGCGTGTTGAACAGTCTCGGACCTCTGATGTTGATAGAGTTCTCTCTCAGAGTACCAGTTGCACCTCTGTTTTTCAACGGGGGTATTCTGCACATCCTGCCATGTCTTCTGGTCTCATGTGATGTTATTTCTGTGTGCTGGTTTGGGACCAGCCCCTCTAATATTTTCCACGTGTAAATTATTATGTACCTTTCCCACCTGCGCTCAAGGGAGTACAGTTTTAGGATATTTAGTCGGTCCCAATAGTTTAGATGTTTTACTGAGTGGATTCTAGCAGTAAAGGATCTCTGCACTCTATCCAGGTCAGCAATTTCTCCAGCTTTGAAAGGTGCTGTCATTGTGCAGTAGTACTCTACTCTAGAGAGCATAAGCGTTTTGAAAAGTATCATCATCGGTATAGCATCTCTAGTGTGGAAAGTTCTTGTTATCCAACCTGTCATTTTTCTTGCAGTTGTGACGGCTACTTTATTGTGTTCTTTAAAGGTAAGGTCTTCCGACATGAGTACACCCAGATCCTTTACATTGCCTTTTCGTTCTATGTTATGATTTGCCTGAGTTTTGTACGTGGTTTCCGTTTTTATATTTTCATTTTTTCCATAGCGCATGAGCTGGAACTTATCTTCGTTAAACACCATATTATTTTCTGTAGCCCATAGAAAGACCTGATCTACATCTGACTGGAGGTTCGCCGTGTCCTCTATGTTGCCTACTCTCATGAAGATCCTAGTGTCATCTGCAAAGGATGATACAGTGCTATAGGTTGTGTTCTTGTCTATGTCCGAAATGAGGATGAGAAAAAGTACTGGAGCAAGCACAGTACCCTGGGGGACTGAGCTCTTCACGGTTGATGGGCTGGATTTTATTTTGTTGACTATTATACATTGGGTTCTGTTGGTCAGGAAATTGTAGATCCATCTGCCTATTTTTCAGGTAATTCGTTTTGAACGCATTTTATGTGCAATAACACCATGGTCACATTTATCAAAAGCTTTTGCAAAATCTGTGTAAATTACATCCGCGTTATGTTTGTCTTCCATAGCATCTAATGCCATATCATAGTGGTCCAGCAACTGCGACAGGCAAGAGCGCCCTGTTCTGAAACCATGTTGTCCGGGGTTATGGAGTTGCTGTGATTCCATGTATTTTGTGATTTTACTTCTTAGCACTCTCTCAAAAAATTTTATGATGTGCGATGTTAGCGCTATCGGTCTGTAATTTTTTGCCTCTGCCTTATTTCCTCCTTTATGAAGTGGTGCTATCTCTGCTGTTTTTAGTATATCAGGAATAACGCCAGTATCTAGGCTTTGTCTCCACAGAATGTGGAGGGCCTGCGATAGTGGTTTTTTACAGTTCTTTATGAATATGGAGTTCCAAGAATCCGGGCCTGGTGCAGAGTGCATAGGCATACTGTTTATGGCTTCTTCAAAATCCAGTGGGGATAGGGTGACGTCTGATATATGATTTGATGTTGGTATCGTATCCATGAAAAATTCATTTGGGTTATCAATCTTTAGTGTGTTTAATGGCTCGCTGAAAACAGATTCGTACTGCGTCCTCAGTAGCTCACTCATTTCTTTGTTGTCATCGGTGAAAGTTCCATCTCCCTTTTGCAGGGGCCCGATACTAGATGTGGTTTTTGATCTTGATTTTGCATAGGAGAAAAAATATTTCGGATTTCTTTCTATTTTACTGATGGCCTTTTATAAATAAATGTTTATTTAGGTAAGGTACATACATACAAGAAATTTTTACAAAGATTGGTTGACTTATAGGTAGAGCTAGTACATACAATGCCTAAAGCCACTATTACGCAAAGCGTTTCGGGCATGAAAAACTTAAATGACAAGCTTAATACAAGCTTTTTGCTCTCTTTGCCTCTCCTGGGTTTTGTATGATTCTTGCAGCTTCCGTTCAATTGTTTCTATTTCTCTACCTAACTTTCTTCGCTGTTCTTGAGATAGGGTGCGACTCTCAAGTTGTTCCGCGATTCGTTTTCTTCGCCTATATTGGGAACGACGTTCCCGTTCCAATCTGCATCTCATCCTCTATTTTCTTAGAGGTATGCGGTTTGAACATATTTCTAGTGCTACTGAGCTTATTTTTTCCAGGCACTGGTTCAGGTTTGCATTTTCTAGTTTGCGTTTGCATTGCATTGACCTACTGATAGTTATATCATTAAAGTATAATTACATAATTAATGGAAATTAAAAAAATATAAAATAACACAAAAATACTTATATAATGCACATTACTTTATTATTAACATCAATAAGTACAGTATTCACCAAAATTGAAAATGTTAATACTAATTAATTATCAAATGGCTTAAAATCTGTTTATTTGTGGGACAATTTAAAACCTAACAGAATGGATATTAATACAATATGATACAATTCTAATTGAAGAAATTACAGCATGCATGAAATACTTACAGATTTTTTCATGGCTTTAAATGATCTGCAAAGGTTTTGATGCTTAGCAGCTCTTCGACCCATTTCCTTATATTTCTCCTCCCGCTCTACATCACCCTTACGCTTTTCATCTATAAAGCTGTGTCCACAGTTGCAGAAATGTCGACGAACACTAATGACATTACTGCAGATGGGCCAACACCGCTGGAAAGGTTTCTTCTGGCCTGTAAATAAAGATAATCTAGGCAATCATAAAAAGAGTAAAATGTTTAAAATGTAATACAGTGGTACAAAAAAACACAGTAGCAGCATAATGAAAGAGCACAAAGCAGTACAGTGCTACAGAAGATTGTGATTGTATTATTGAGAACCTGTACAGCACCAGATTTTATTAATTACACAAGTAAACGAAATTTAATATGTTTAAATAAGAGAAGAATAATCTGGAATTTTCAATGTAAATCAAAATTGCAATTTGTGAACTGCAAATAATTGAATTGTGACTCAAATACTTATTTGACTAAGTTTTTAGATCTTCCAATAATATTAAATTAATATTCAACTTAACTAACATTTTGTGGTATTAATAAAGTTTGAAATAGATATGCAATTTTAACAGACAAAATTGACAAAACAAAATTAAGATTTTATACTCTATATCTAATGATAATGTGAACTTACACCCAAATAAAATTAATAACATACAAAAATAAAATTTAATGTATATATTATATACAAATCACAATTATAATGTAACTTACTTGAATTAATGGAAGCCATTGCTGTAATGTTCTCTCAGATAGAATTGTTGACAATGTTGTAATGTTGCAATTGATAATGTTGTCTGATTTAAATTTTACCTAAAAAAAACAAAAAACCAGCGTTGAATGTAATGAAACGCCATTTTCTGGGTGAGTCCCGGAGGCTCCCCGGAGCTATCCCAGGCTGATATGCTAATGTCAGACTTTGGCATCAGTCATGTGTATGGAGTTCTTAGGCCTACCGGGGACCACGGCCAGAACCGGGCCCCCTCAGAGAGGCAAGGGGAGCAATGGCCTATAGAAGCCCCCGTGTAGTTGGAAGCATTCTATGTCTGCCATCGACCGGAACAGGCACCCAGAAAGGTAAGCGCCCCAAAACAAACCCCTATTCTGGTTAAATTGCTACCTAAAACCGAACTAGTGGATAGAACTCCCCAACCGAAAACAAGCAAACTAGTGTGACGTCACACACTGCCGCGCCGCTGTCTGCGCAGCTCCCCCCTCCCCGGGAGGGGGAAGGGGGAGCCCCAGACCCCCCGCGCCGGCTACCCACACCTCAGTTCTTGAGGCTGGATGTCAAAAACGCGAAAAACCGCCGACCGGAGGGAGGGAGGGATGCCGGGGAGCCTCCGGGACTCACCCAGAAAATGGCGTTTCATTACATTCAACGCTGGTTTTCTGGGGGGAGCCCCGTC
Organism: Procambarus clarkii; assembly: GCF_040958095.1. NCBI lineage: Eukaryota > Metazoa > Arthropoda > Malacostraca > Decapoda > Cambaridae > Procambarus > Procambarus clarkii. The sequence goes on along the minus strand of NC_091203.1, from coordinate 30,771,986 downwards.
GGCTCCCCGGAGCTAACTACCCACAGACAGAAAAAGAGGGACTTACCCGGGAGGCGGTCGTCGCTCACCCCTCAACTCGAAGCCGAGACAACTGGCTGCAACCGCCGACCCAAAGCAACACAGGCCCGACGAGGCCCAGGGACATTCACAAGGTAACGAGCAGCCAGGACCCTGTTCGACCACCAAAATCCCCGCGCCAGAATATCAGACCAAGACATATTCCCAAAGACGGCAGCAAGAGCCGAGAACTTACGAACGTCATGGGCACGGGGATAGACCGCAGGCTGGCTGGACCTAATAACCCTGCGGACGACCTGAGAGACCCGAACCCGCGAACAGGGAAGAAGGGAAACTGGATCAACCCACAGCGCGTCCCCGGACACAGAAGCTGTGGCGCACAAATAACGGCGAAGCGCCGCAACCGGACACAAAACATGATGCACCCCCGGCCTGACCAACCAAGCATCAACCACCCATGGACCCCTCCGGAACGCAGCAGTCTCATTATTTGCCAGAAAAGAAGGAGACGGCTGCAAAAGAACAAAACTATCCCCACGACCAAAAGAGCAGAAACCCCTGCGCCGGAGGAGAGCATGAAGTTCCCCTACCCGACCCCCAGAGGCCAAAGCCAACAAGAAAAGTGCCTTGGAAAAACAATCCTGGACCGAAGGGGCCACAACGAAACGAGGAGATGAAAGGAAAGCGAGCACTCTGTCCAAAGACCAGGACGGCTCAGGCGACGCATGAGCAGGCCGGAGGTGAAACAATGCACGAGACAGCTTGCGAAACGGCGCAGACGTAACAGCGATACCGAAAGCAAGCTGAAGCGGCTCCGCCAGCGCTGCACAATACGAAGCGACAGTGTTAGGCATAAGATGACGGTCCTGAACAACCACGAGAGGAAGGACAAGACCACCCGAACAGACAAAGAGCTAACACGACGAAGACGCAAAAAGAAACGGAAGGACCGCCAGGAAACTTCATACTGCCGCCGAGAAGAAGCCCTCAGGTGGGACACCAACAAGGAGGCCACCTGATCACCATAGAGATGATGATAGACTCGAGTCAAAAAAACCATACGCGAAGACTCGAGGAGAAGATCGAACCAGCTACGTGACGTACCGGCCCGATCTGCTGAAAGAGGCGGAGCCGCGGGAAAACCCTCGGGTTCGGACACCGAGCAACCAGCGCCTGAAACCAAGGCTGGGCCGGCCACCAAGGGGCCAGAAGGGCAACTCTCCCCCGGTAAGTCTCTAAGCGAGTCAGGACCTGGAGCAACAGCCGAACCGGCGGAAAGAGGTACAGGAACCCCCACCTCGACCAGTCGAGCCGAAAGGCATCGACCCCGACGGCCTCGCAATCGGGGAAGGGCGCCGCATAAACGGGAAGACGCCGCGACCACGCCGACGCGAAGAGGTCCACTTCGGGGCGCCCGAATGTCTGGCAAAGCCAACGGAAGGACTCGTCGTTGACTGTCCACTCCGTGGAGAGGGGAACGAAGCGAGACAGGGCGTCGGCCAAGACGTTGGACACGCCCCGTACGTGAACCGCCAGGAGAGCCAAACCCCGAGAACTCAGCAGACGAGTCACCCGAAGCGACCAACCCCAAAGAGACAAGGACCGCATCGAACCCCCGCGGTTCAGGCAATGAACCACCGGAGAGCAGTCCGAATGGAGCCGAATCGTCGATCCGCGGGCCACCCGAATCCTCCCCAGAGCAAACCACACTGCCGCGAACTCCTGCACCGTACTGTGAGCTCGACGGAAGGACGGATCCCAACGCCCCTGGCCGGCCTGGTGAGCACTGGTCACAAAACCCCAGCCGAGAGACGACGCATCCGTGTACACATCGAGCGAGGGCTCGGGTAGGCGCCAAGGCACTGAACCCCAAAAAACCCGAAGAGGAAGCCGGTGACGCAGCAACCGACGCAAGTCCCCCGGGGGTCGAACTCTGCGATCGCGAGAGAGGCGGAAGGGGGAACCCCGAAGGAACCAGAACAGCCGTCGAAGCCAAACCCGACCCGGCGGGTAGACCACCATCGCGAAGTTCAGGCTCCCGCACAGCCCCTCGGGCAACCGCCGGGTGACCCGAGGGCCCTCCAGAAACAGACGAAGGCGGGACCGCAGCCGCAGGAGAGACTCCGGAGGGAGAGACAAGGAGGCGGTTCGAGAGTCCCACACGAGACCCAGCCAAGTCCGAACCTGAGAGGGAACCAGATGGGACTTCCTCCAGTTCACCAAGAACCCGAACCCGGCGAGCTGGGAAAGAACCAAATCCCTGGCTAGCAAGCAAGCTGACTGGCTGGGGTCTGGGGCTCCCCCTTCCCCCTCCCGGGGAGGGGGGAGCTGCGCAGACAGCGGCGCGGCAGTGTGTGACGTCACACTAGTTTGCTTGTTTTCGGTTGGGGAGTTCTATCCACTAGTTCGGTTTTAGGTAGCAATTTTAACCAGAATAGGGGTTTGTTTTGGGGCGCTTACCTTTCTGGGTGCCTGTTCCGGTCGATGGCAGACATAGAATGCTTCCAACTACATGGGGGCTTCTATAGGCCATTGCTCCCCTTGCCTCTCTGAGGGGGCCCGGTTCTGGCCGTGGTCCCCGGTAGGCCTAAGAACTCCATACACATGACTGATGCCAAAGTCTGACATTAGCATATCAGCCTGGGATAGCTCCGGGGAGCCGACGGGGCTCCCCCCAGAAATATTTTAATAACAGATATACAATAGCATCAGTTTAGATTAATTATAAAAAAACAAAAATGCATATTTTTCATATATATTTTTTCATGCATATTTTTCTACCTTGCATATAAATGCAAGGTAGAATGCATATATGCACCACTAAGATGGTGGTGCATGTATTTTATAACACATTTGAACAATGAAACTCTTCAGATGATACAGAAGACACAAGAAAATTGGCACTGTAGGAGACATTGAAAAAACAGAAATAACATGATGTTTAACAGTGATAAGTTACAGGTGCTGAAGTATGGTAGAAACGAGGAAATTAAATGAAACAAGGAACACAGGACACAATCAGACCTACTCTAAGAAGGAAAAAACATACAAGAGATCTGAGAATTACGACGTCTGACGACCTCACACTTTGTGAACATAACCGGGCAAATATAGTGGCAGCCAGAAAAATAATGGGATGGTTTATGAGAATGTTTAAATTCAAAGACCCCACCCACAGTAATGCTAATACTATTCAAATAACTGGTGCTGTCCCATCTTGAGTATTGCTCGGTACTGACTCCCCCTTTCTGCACAGGAGAAATCTCTGAATTAGAGGAAATAAAGAGACCATAAACAGCAAACATATAAATGATAAAACATCTAAATAATTGAGACCGTCTCAAAGCTCTCAAAATGTACTCTCTGGACAGGAGACAAGAATGGTTTCAAATAATACATATATGTAAGATACTAGAGGGCCAGGTCCCAAATTTGCACAGCATAATATAACAACATACTGGAGCTAAAGATACAGAAGGAAATTAATAATAGGTGTGATAGGTACAATCAGCGAGCAGAGTCTTAACAGTAGGGGGTTCAAGGGCTGTTTGCTAGGCTAGGCAAGGGTAGACTAGGCTTGGCTAGTGTTGGCTAGGTTATGCTAGGAAGAAGTAGGCTAGGCTGATTTACTCCACCAGTAATTGGCGGTCTGTCTAATTACAAGCATAACAAGCTACACAAGCTTTACATAGCTTCCTGGCAATACGTTAGTAATGAATAAATAAGATATATTTACTCATTATAATGTTGGTACGGAATGGACAACACGAAAAAACATAATTTGAATCTGAAAAAGTATCTTTTTATAAAGAAATTAGACGAAAATAAAGAACTGGTGACACCAAATCAAGTCGACGATCCAAGCGTCGGTTAGGTTAGGTTAGGTTAGGTTTGGTTTGGTTTGGTTTGGTTTGGTTAAGTTAGGTTAGGTTAGGTTAGATTTGGTAAGGTTAGATTTGGTTAGGTTTGATTAGGTTAGGTTAGGTCAGCCTAACATATCATATTTATTCATTACTAACGTATTGCCGTGAAGCTTGTGTAGCTTGTGGTAGCTTGTGGTAATTAGACAGACCCGTAATTGGGGGGAAAGAGGGGAGGGGGGAACCTCAATATAAGCCTAATTTGTAGCTTCCTGTTCTCCGACACAATGATTTATTTTACGTCAGGCTTTCAGCACAGCCGCATAAAAAAACCTGGTTATTTATTTATTTTTATACGAGAAGGTACACTGGGGGTTAAGAGAAAAAATAGGAATAATGATGATTTTACAATCTTGCCCGAAACGCTATGCGTACTAGTGGCTTTAGGTATTGTATGTACTACCTCTATCTATAAATCAAACAAAATGTTTGTACTGTAACTCTGCATCTATGTATATATTTTTCCTAAATAAATTATTATTATTATTGTAAAGCCACTAGCACGCATAGCGTTTCGGGCAAAGATCCCGTACCCAGAAGCTGGGTATCTTTTGTTGCCCTGTGACTACTCTTATGACATTCCGTAACTCTTATGACATTCCCTAACAGTATTGTTAAACTAATAACAATGAACAGTAGTTAAATATTACCGGAATAATCCAACTGATGTGGCCATGTTTTTGTTGTGAAGCCCGGTTGTTCAGTTCGTATACAGCATACGAAGGTTAACCTAAAACCAGAGTCTTAAAAATGGCTAATCCTTGCTAAGAAATCCTAAGATATAAATATTTACAATAATACACTGTTTTTTTTTTGTTGATTTAGGGGCGATTATATGAGTAAACTGGTTATATTGTGTTGATTTAGGGGCAACGAACTGGTTATTAGACTATGTTTTGTACATAAGCAAAAAACAAGGTGTAATTCTTTTAATTATAACAATAATAATGACAAAAAGTTAATAATTAATGTACTTGTTAAGCAAAATTCGCAATATCTTAGTTTTCTTTAGGAAAAAAATTAAGACATCTGGAAAAAGATCTGCAGACTATGTCTTACATTTTATTCCGTTATTTACACTAAAAGAACAATTAAACGTACACTATCGCCCGTGCCTGGTGCACGAGCACCAGGCACGGGCACCGGGAGCATCCCAGACACTGCCTTAATCGACTGAGATTAAGGCAGTGTCATTTTCATTCCTTTAGAACAAGGAAATCCCATTCTTAAACTGTATAATATGAGCTGCGCACTAATTTTTTGCTGATCTTCAATAAAGAAATTCTGGAGGGCTTGTGCAAGGATTAGGATGAGTTAGCCTAGGCATTTTTATACCAGATTCAGATTCAGATGTTTATTCAGGTAAGGTATATACATACAAGTGATGTTACATTAATGGATTGATATATAGATAGAGCTAGTACATACAATGCCTAAAGCCACTATTACGCAATGCGTTTCGGGCAAGAAAAACATTAATATCTAGAACTTAATACTAATTGAGCATAAAGAATAAAAGATGTTGAGAACAAATACAAATAAAGATAAAAAAAAAAGGGGGAACATGACTGAAAAAGCAGCACAAATACAATAGGTTGACAAACAGTGTTGATTAAAAAAAAAAAGAAAAAAAAAGAAAATAACAGACATGGGTTGACAATAGAGGAGTGAGGTAGATTACAGGGAATTTATTAGGTAGTGTTTAGTTTTTATCTTAAACTGGTTGAGAGAGGTACAGTCTTTAACATGGTTGGGAAGGTCATTCCACATTCTGGGCCCCTTGATTTGCAGAGCATTTCTAGTTTGATTAAGACGTACTCTAGGAATATCAAAACTGTATTTATTTCTGGTGTGGTGCTCATGGGTTCTGTTACAACCTTCTATGAAGCTTTTAAGATCAGGATTGGCATTATAGTTTAGCGTTTTATATATGTATAATACACATGAGAGAATGTGCAGTGACTTAATATCTAACATATTAAGAGATTTGAGTAGGGGTACCGAGTGATGTCTGGGGCCAGAGTTGGATATTGTTCTAATAGCGGCTTTGTGTTGGGTAATTAGAGGACGTAAGTGATTTTGGGTAGTAGAACCCCAAGCACAAATACCATAGTTGAGATAAGGATAGATAAGGGAGTAATAGAGAGTCACCAGAGCAGGGCGTGGTACATAATATCTGATCTTAGAAAGAATGCCCACAGTTTTTGAAACTTTTTTTGATATATTTAGAATGTGTCCCTGGAAATTCAGCTTGTGGTCAATGAGAATGCCAAGGAATTTGCCATCTAATTTGTTACAAATTTGGGTATTGTTTATTTTGAGATTTATAAGACTAGAGGATTTATTGCCAAACAGAATATAGAAGGTTTTGTCAATGTTAAGGGTGAGTTTGTTGGCAGTTAGCCAAAGATGGACTTTATTTAGCTCAGTATTTACTGTGGCATTTAGAGCAAGAGGGTCAGGACTGGAGTAAATGAAGGTTGTGTCGTCAGCAAATAGAATTGGTTTGAGGTGTTGGGAGGCATTTGGAAGGTCATTAATGTAGATGAGAAAGAGGAGAGGGCCAAGTATGCTGCCCTGAGGAACACCAATGTTGATGGGTAGGGTGGGAGAAATTGTATTATTCACAGAAACATATTGGAGCCTGTCAGTAAGGTAGGACTCGAGGTATTGTAGGGAGTGTCCTCTGACTCCATAATGATGTAATTTAAGAAGGTTATGGTGGTTGACAGTATCAAAAGCTTTACGCAGGTCCACAAATAACCCAACAGGGAGCTCCTTTTTATCAAGAGCTGTATGAATCGAGTTAAGCATACTAATAAGTGCATCGTTAGTGCTTTTTTTGGGTCTGAAGCCATATTGGCAAGGGCTAAGTATATTGAGTTTGGCTAGATATGAGTAAAGCTGCTTGTATATAAGTTTTTCAAAAAATTTTGACAAGTTTGGCAGGATTGATATAGGTCTGTAGTTGTTAACATCTGTGGGGTCACCACATTTGTGGACAGGCGTTACTCTCGCTTTTTTTAGAATATCTGGAAAGGTTTGGAGTTCAAGTGACTTGTTGAAGAGCAAAGCAATAGCAGGGGCTAAAGATCTGGAGGCTTTTTTGTAAATTAAAGTTGGTATCTCCTCAAGGGCACCAGACTTGGTTTTAAGGGAAAGGATTATCTCATTGACGTCAGTGGAGTTAATAGGCTTTAGGTACAGAGACTGTGGATAGTTACCTGTAAGATAGTCCTTAATGTCAGTACTGGAAGATGGAATATCATTTGCAAGGGATGAACCAATGGAAGAGAAGAACCTATTGAACTCAATAGCAGAATCAGAGGCTGAAAGCTGACCATCGTTATTAGACAGGAGAGTCGGTTTGTTATTTAAAGATTTCTTTGATCCCAATATTTGTGAAATTGTGCTCCAAGTTTGTTTAATGTTGCTCTTTATTTGAGTAAATTTATCTTCGTAGTAATTAGTTTTGGCTCGTCTAATTATCTTAGTTAGCAATAATGAGTAATTCTTTGAGAATTCTTTGGAGACAATTCCTAACCTATACTTCTTCTCAAGGTCGTGTTTTTTGTTAATGGATTTCAGTATTCCCTTTGTAAGCCAAGGATTGTTAAGCCTTTTGCTTGTGACTTGTTTTGTAAGCCTAGGACAGTGGGTGTTATAAAGGCTAAGAGTTGTTTGTAGAAAAGATTGCACTGCTAGGTTGATGTCCCCTATGTTACCTAACTCGGACTCCCAGTTGACATTATCAGCAGCAGTTATAAAATTGTTTATAGCAGTTTCATTGTGCAGCCTAAAGCTTAACTCCCTTGTTTCTAGAGGTGGTTTGCTAATGTTAGTTAAGAGAAATGTGGGGTAGTGGTCTGTAGTGCTATCGGTGATTATACCTGAAGTAAGCGGAGAGGTTATGTTGGTCCAGATGTGATCTAGAGTCGTGGCAGTGCTATCAGTGATTCTAGTAGGTCTAGTGATTAAGGGTATGAGGAGGCAGGAATTCATACAGTTGAGGAAGCTAACAGCAGTAGGGTGTTCTGGCTCGCAGAGGTCAATATTAAAGTCCCCTGCGATAATTAGGTGGTTTTTGTTCAGTCTGTTATCAAGTATTAGATTTCTAAGGTTTGAGTTGAATACAGACACATCAGTGTTGGGAATTCTATAGACTGCACCCACAGACAGGACAGACTCGGCACCCTTGACTCTGAAGCTGGCGAAGATATACTCCCCATAGCAGTCTCTAGTTCTAATTTCTTTTAAGCATGTTAGTTCTTGGTGGTAGTAAAGAGCAGTGCCACCACCTCTCTGAAGTTGACGACAGTTGTGAATTGCTGAGTAGTTAGGCATGTTAAAGAGTTGAGTAGTATCCTCTTTCAACCATGTTTCAGTAAGTATAATAAAAGAGAATTTGTTGCCAATAGTTTCAATCAAGGCACTAACATCATCGAAGTGTTTACCTAGGGATCTAACGTTCAAATTGATTACAGAGATATTGTGATTATGAGTTAATACATTGTTTACATCATGTGCTGCAAAATATCTGCAATTTAGATCATTAAAGTGATTATTGTCATAGATAGTGGATAAGAGGTTAAGTTCTGGGTCTATACTTGACTGCATAAAAGAAGCTGATTGTAGAATCAGAAATAAGTAGAAAAAAGCTATAAAATAGGGAAAAATATATACACAATACTGTACAAAACAAACACAAAAGGGGCTTACAGGGGTACAATGGAGTAAGGGAGTATGGCTAGGCTAGGCAACCTAGGCAATTAATGAGATTAAAGAAAAAACATGTAAACATGGACTATACAAAACACAAGATATGGAAATACAAAACAAAAAATATAAGCAAGACTAAGCAATACAAAAAAAAACAAATTGAGCAAAAATGAGGTAGATTGCTTACGAGTACTCACAGGTACACTGTAAGTAACAATTTGCAATTTGAGATGCAGGCAAAGCCAGGGGTACAATGGAGTAAGGGAGCATGGCAAGGCTAGGCAACCTAGGTAATAAATGAAATCAAAGAAAAGTTGAATAATAAACATAGGCAAATTTAAGCTAATGATTAATAACTATAGATAGTTCAATAATGACTGTATAATTAAAAAGACCTGAAGAACTACTTAATAACTCAATTAAATAATTTCGGTAAATGACTAGGTAAGAGTAAGTTAAAAATTAAGTCAGAAAATTAACCAAGGAGACTTAGGATACCTAGCCCCACTAGTTGACAGGGGGTTAATTAAGTTAATTCATTGGGAGTGATAAGGTGAGACAAACCACATTGGGAGAGGAAAGTGTTGAGGTTTTCTTCTCTAGTAATAGTAAACATTTTGCCCTCTGCGGTTTTTCTCACCTTTATCAGACCATCTCTAACGAAGCACTGATGAATAGCATCTGGGTTTTGTTGCCGGATTTGACGCAGGCGGTAGAGGATTTGCTGTCTGTTCCTGGTTCTGTTCCCTGTTCGGGTTACTTAAGGGTGACACTGGCGGGCAACACGAGAATAAATATTTGTATAAATTCCAATTTCGATCCGATCTACTTGGGGATAGTTTACAAATGTTCGTCATGAAATTTACGTTTTCTCTAATAGCCGAAGAGCTTATTTGAGAAAACAGTATGGCATTGAATCATCGTGGTAAAACAATTGTATTATTGACACGACGAGTATAATCGACGTAGTTTTTATATTTGTTGCCGGTCGAACACATCCTTATGTGACGTTTTATACTTATGTTCTTCTAGAACATTCTATTGCAAACACATTAGTACAAAAATGAAATACGTACATCGAAAAATAATGTCAGGACAGTGACAAGAGTATACACTTTTAAATATGGCCGCTCGATCGCTGATACACTAATTTCATTTGGGGAAATTTATTTTTTCATACACCGTTTCGCGACAATTATTTATATCTGATATAAATGTTGCAAAAGAAGTTTAGGATTAAGTAACATATTACACATTAAAAAAAATGAATACATTAATACTTAAACAGTTTGTAAATACAGTGATAAATTGTGCCAAACATTACACAATATTATTTACTAAGAAGCGTATGACAACTCAAAACGGCATGATTTCAACAGGATTTTTTATAGTTGTCAAAAAACTCTGATTTTAATTATCAAGTATTTGTCACAATGTATTTTATATAATTATGAGGCAGTGGAACGACCAAATTGTTCTGTATTATAAATGCATAATGATAAATTTCTATATACATAACAGTAAAATAATGACCACCTACATTTAAGAATAACTAGGAAATAGTAACTGGAAACTTTATTTGAACGAAAATTCAATACCAAATTTCTTAGATGTTTTTCTTAATATAAAGATCAACAGTAACGAATCTTATTCATTATGTACAAATTAACAAAAAAAAAACATAATTTTCATTGAGGACCATGTATTAGAGCATACTTAGTCACTTATATATTAAAAGTATTGTGTTTTTTGAAACATTAGGGTTGTAAACAAACAGAACGACCTACCCGAAAAGTCGTAACATAAGAAGTTGTACATGTTTGCTAATTTATTATTTGATAAATGATTATTACTAATTTACGACGACTATAGAGGTTTCCCATTAGTTAAATTACTGTAGTCTGACTAAATGCTACTACAAAACATATATAAATCCTGGGAAAGTCACAATGATCAGCGACATTAAAGCATAAAAGACTAAATAGTAGCAGGAAACTGTCGGCGAACGAAAAATTCATTTCCAAATTTATTAGATGTTTTCCTAAATATAAAGATCAATAGGCTGGAATTTTCTGGATTATGGACTAATTAAGGCAAAAATATATGTATTTTTACTTGAAGAACATATATCAGAGCATAGTCAGTGAGTTATAGAATAATAAGAGTGTGGTATTTCATTGTATAACAAGAGATAGTCCATGGAAGCGAAAATAGACGTAGTTTAACACAAAATAACGTCCAAAAACAGCCGTAGAGTCAAACGGCAACTGTTGACGTTCTTTTTAAGAGGACAGGTTGCATAGGCAGCCTTTTTCATTGGGAGACTTTCTATTACTATTTTGAAAGTAGGCTCTTCCCACAATGCGGAAGAAGTGTAATTTGGGTGTAGTTGATCTATCAAGAATCATGCTTTTTAAATGTAGTCTGTTTAGGATATTTCCTTCTCTTGCAGCCCAAGAGTTTCCATTGTTTTGGCCAAGGCCTACCGTACTGGGATTGGATCAGGAGAAATAATTATCTTACTGATAATTGTAGCTGTTCTTTGTGATATTCTTTCTTGAAGAGAAGGCAAACCCGTTTCCAGTCTTAGAGTTTCAAGCTTGGTCCACATGGGGGCTTCCAGTGTGGCTCTTATAGCATTGTCTTGGGCAACTTCAAGCTTTTTCCACTGTTGATGTGATAGACTTGTGAGTACAGTTGCGGCATAGTCGATCACTGATCTAACTGCCCGTACATAGTACATGCGAAGGACTTGCAGATTGGCTCCTCCAGTGAGGGAGGTTAGCGACCTGAGGATTGCCGTCCGGGCCGCAGTTCGCTCTCTCAAGTAAGTGACCTCAGCATTAAAATTCATATGTGTGTCCAGGATTTTTCCTAGATACTGATAGGTGTCCACCCATTCAATTGGTTGACCCCTGTAATGTGAGTTGGATACTTCGCTATTTTTTTATGGGCATGGCTTTTGTCTTTGAGGGGTTGAGTTTGATACCAATCTGTTTTACCGCTATACTGATGCAGTCTAAGCATTTGGGTGCAAGGCGCGCCGCATCCCTTTCTTTTATGATGATGACAAAGTCGTCCGCGTAGCACCTTAAGCAGCCTGCAGTAATGTGGAAGTTTCAACCTCATTATTCTTTCCATTAAACAGTTGAAGAGAAGGGGGCTGAGAATGCCTCCTTGCGGTGTACCATTTTCATGTCTTGTGTATTCAGAGACTGTGCCATTAAGTTTTACTCTTGCTTCTCTATTTATGAGACAGTTTTTGGTCCAGGAGAACAGGTTGCCTTTGACGTCTTTGTCGATGAGGCAGCAGCGAACAGCTGGGGCGCTAGCCAGTTCAAAGGCTTTCTCGAGGTCCAGGAATATCAGCATTCCTTGAAATTCCGTGTAGTGTAGTGTAAATCAGCATTCCATGTGTGTCATTCAAGTGGGCTAACAAAGTTGTAATACATTCCACTGTGCCAACCCCTCTTCTATAGGAAGACATATCATGGTGCAGTTTAGGCATTTTCCACTCCAGTCTGTTGATTGCAATTCTGTCAGCCGTCTTGGCTGCACAGCTTTGGAGAGAGATGGGCCTGGGATTAGCTGGATTTTTGGGTTTTGGGATCGACACTATGTCTGCCCCATTCCAAGCTGTAGGTCTAGTTTGAAAAGTCCAGGCTAAATTAATTAACCTTATGTATGCAGCGTCTCCCTCTGGACCGAGGTTTCTAATTATTTTATAGGTTATTTTGTCGTCTCCAGGGATTGTATCCTTGGAGATTTTCTTAGCCCGATTGAGCTCATCCAGTGTGAAAGGGGCATTAGTATCAAAGACTTCTTCACATGCTGTAAGGATTCTGTGCCACCTTTCTTCCTCTAATCCTGTCTGCACTGCTAATACATCTGGTGGGTAAGTGAGGTGTTTTAGTGTGTCCCAGGTATTGATGACGTGTCTGCTTACAGAGTCGACCTGGGACTGCTGTGTTGAAGGTGGAGTCAGTCTACCCGAGGCAGCCAGTCTCCATACCTTGAACCTTGCTGCAGCTGTTGTGAAGTCGTCCCCCCGGAAGAACACTGTGGTGTGTTAGCCTGCCAGTGGAGTGGCAGTAAAAGGATTTACCCGGGACCGACTGTTGGAGACGATCATCCACTGGGGTACTGAAGACAGGAGAGTGATTTGTGGTGTCACACGAGGCTCCTGTCTAGGGCGTTCCCCTTTTATCGTTCGTGGAGTGGCCGTACCAGCCTTGTTGGCTCAGAACCTGCCAGCAGACCAGCTGGACGTGTGGTTGACGGCCTCCACGGCGGTGCCCCCCCAGTGGACCTGTGTTTTGGCTGACCTGTGGCCAGGGTAGGCTCAACTTCTTTGGAGAACTCATCGTGAGGCCACGAAGAAAGCACCAAGGACTCAGCTGATTGCTGGCTGCTCTTTCTGCAAACCTGGTTGCCAGTACTTCGGCTTCCTGTTGAGGATCCTTGGGGTGTGGAGCTTTAGGTGTTTTATTTCCTTCGGCCTGGTGGATTTGCTGCCACATCTCTCCAAGAGAGGTGTGTTCATTCAGATGTGAACACCATTCCAGCCACTTTTGTTCTTCTATTAGTCTGGTCTCTTGATGCACATGTTCCTTAACCTCACAAAGTTAGGTCCTGTTGCGGTCACTTAGCTGCTTTTTGTATAGCTTTCTTGTTCTGTTGAGTCTATGGTTGAATTCTTTGACACTTTCACAATAGTAGCAATGATCTTTATGCTGTCTGGTGGACTGTTTTTTTCAGTGGGAGTGAGTGGTTGGCTGCACTTTGAATCGCTTTGACAAAATCTTGTTCTGCCTGATTAATGACTTCAGAAACATCATAGTTTCTATGCCACTCTGAAATAAGGTTTTGAAATCGGTCCCAGTTTGCTAAAGCAAAGTTGTAGGCTTCATCTGATTGCGGAGTAGGGGTGGGTAGATCTAACTTAAGATGAATTTGGACCCCATAGTGGTCGCTTGTGAGTGTGGGCTCAACTGACCATGCTGTTGCATCTGTTAGGGAGCCTGAAACGAAGGTAAGGTCTAATCTACCTCCTTAGATGTGGGTGAGTTCATTCTTGTTTAGGATTTGGTTTTCTGGAAGCTGGTCTAGTAGATGTGCAATGGGAATGCCGGCCCCATTTGTTGTATTCGAGCCCAGTACAAATCGATGATGGGCATTAAAATCTTTCACAAATGATTTTGTTTGATGTAGTCGTGTGTCCAAATAACACAGAGAGATCCATTTCAGCATGTGGAGACCTGTACACATTAAACACTTCAAGTTTGTCGTGTCTTAGCTCAATGGATACTCCCATTACCTCTGTCCCTGCTCCAAAATCGGGTGGGCTGGTTATGGACTTAGAGATCAGGTCACATTTTACATAGATTGCACATCTCATGGATTGCCAGGGGGATGTGCATGGAAGGAAGAAGCCTCGATAGCCTGAAATTTTAGGTTCTAATCTGGCTCGAAGCAGGCTCTCCTTGGGGGACATTTGGGGCTTGACTCTATTTATTTAATTATTAAAGTAATGAAATCAATTACGAAGGACCACCCGCTTTTATAGTAAAGAGGGAAACTAATAAAAAGTGATGATTGAAAATTCCTGGAAGAACCAGTGCCTATGGATAAATATTAGGAAGTATAATCACTTAAGTAATTAATGGGCTGTATAGATAATTTACTTGAATCAAAGCCTCAAACACCTACATTGGGGGGTTATTGCTAGAACTTCATATATGTCTAGGAACTAGTGTGGCTCGTGCACCAATTCATTGTGTAATAACCTAATCTTATGACCAATTATTGAAATCAATAGAAAATTTATCACCAGTAAATATATTGATCATTAACTTCAGAAATTAATCATTATAATAAACACGTATTATCTCCAGTGTACACAGTATTCCATTAAATGATAAATAAAATAATGAGAATTTGAATAATTAAGGGAATACGAAAAGTCTTAGCTTGAAGACGATTTCAAAGACATCAGTTACGAATCATCCTCGGGATCTCCGGAATTCCTCGTAGAACACTGGGAGATGAATAACACGGGTAAGGTAACAGCTCGTGGATTCCTCACACGAGCTGTAATTTAAGAGATATTACGTAGCAATGTACTAGGCTACTAAAATATCTATATTCATGGAAATGGAAAATAAATTAATTAGAATACTAACATGGGTTTTGTTTAGGTTGCTCGATGTAACGACAAGCAACCCCGCCATATACAATCTCTAATGATGCATCAAAAGGGAGTTATATATACTTAGCTAAAAGGGTACTGATTAAGTTGAGGCTTGCCGAAACCGCGTCCCAAGCTCCACTCTCACAATGGCGAACACGTGGTTGATAGCTTGGCTTGAATGTCAACGCGTTTATTTGGCCGGTCACGACAGATCACGTAGAACAAATTAACTAGTTCTGTGATGAGTATCAGGTTAAATCTTGCTGACAACTTCACCGTAACGTGTCGTAGACTCTGACACCAAAACTTGTTACTCAATTAACCTCAACCCACATACACTAAATAATGTCGTGAATAATGAATTAAAAAAAGTCCACTTATGGATGTCAACGAACAAACTAACATTAAACATCGAAAAGACTTACTACATCTTATTTGGAAGCAAATCATCAAATGCAATTCATCTACAGATAGACAACATTAACATCAGTAATAAAAATGATGGCAAGTTTCTTGGCCTATTCCTAGACAAGAGACTCAACTTCAGCACCCACATTCAACACATAACTAAGAAAGTCTCTAAGACAGTTGGTATACTCTCCAAAATCAGATATTATGTTCCTAACTCTGCTCTCCTCTCACTATATTATGCACTAATCTACCCCTATCTTAATTATGGTATCTGTGCATGGGGGTCTACCACTGCAAACCACCTTAAGCCCATCATCACACAGCAAAAATCTGCTATCAGAATTATAACTAACTCTGCTTTCAGACAACACTCAGCTCCCTTGTTTAAATCCCTAAACTTGCTAAATATTAACTCCCTCCACACATTCTCTTGTGTCAACTACATTTACAAAACCCTGTTCTTAAATGCAAACCATGCTCTGAAACTCTCCCTGGATAGATGTAATAGGACCCATTATCACCACACCAGAAATAAATATCTCTTTGATATCCCCAGGGTCAAACTTATTCTGTGTAAACACTCTATGCAAATTAAGGGACCTAGTCTATGGAACTCACTCCCTAGTGAATTGAAAAACTGTAAAACTTTTGCCTTATTTAAAAGCAAAACCAAAAAGTACCTAACTTCATCTTCTTAGTTTCCTACACTGAGCTTTAAATTTGCTCTGTACCTAGTGTTACCCAATCTCCTAATTTTTATGTAATATCAAACAACCTTATCATTGTGTTCATTGCTGTCTTCTTTTATGTGCTAGCCATATGCTGTATTGTGACTACCAATTTTTGTCAACTACCATTCAAGCTGTCATTGCAATCAATCTTATATTGTTTCTGCTGTATTGTGCCTACCAATTTGTTGTCAACTACCATTTTAAGCTGTCATTGCAATCAATCTTAGCTACCTATGTGCTTTAATATACTGTACCTACAATTTTCTCTCATCCTTTTTTTTTTTTTTTTTCATTTCATGTAATCTGTTATCATTTTTTTGTCTATAAATTTTGCATGTATTTACCTCCTTAAAATTTTCTTAGATTAAGGACCTGCCCGAAACGCTGCGCGTGCTAGTGGCTTTACAAGACTGTAATTACCATATTTGTATCCTCACATTCCTTATGTACATTCTTGTATATGCATAAATAAATAAATTCCGCAACAAGCGACTTCACGCCGCACGTTGGTGTCTTGTCCTCCTCGAGCCGCAATCCACAACACAATGGTGTCTCCCTCCCAGCTCGCATTCGCCACAGAAATTATTTATCACGAATAATATTATTTCGCGCAGTTGTGGCTAAAATGCTTTAATAAAGACTGGGTTGTAATTCTAGGGAGTCAAATATTATTACTTTCTCGTCTTATGGTAGTAAGCAAGAAATGGAGAAGATTTTAGTTTTCTCCATGGCATTCATGCGTGATGGTAAATTTATTACTTGATAACAATTGTAACTAAAAACTCTCAATTTGGAATTATTTGGGAGTTATGTTATCCGTAAATAATTATCACACGGAATACTGATGATTTTAGAGAATTACATTTAATTCTCTAACACACTGGATATAAATGTGTTTAATTAGGTAGAATCTGACGCAATACTGGAGCTTGGTTTCGTAAGAATTCCAGCATTATTATACAGATATAATTATTAGTTCATGTGAACCCCACTGTTAGTAAATTTTTAGTAACTACTGTAATTAGTATATTTTAACACTAGTTTAAAATAACAATACAATAATATTGTATTAGTGTTGGAAATTTCCAACATAACTCCGGGGGGAGATTTATCGGGTCGCAGTGTAATGTTGAGTACTGACATACCCATCCCGAAGTTAGTATTAATATTAGTATGTTAGCATGTTAGTACACACATAACGGATGTCCCGGATTTGTCAAGGACATACAAGAAACTTAAGTCTTGCAGATTTCATGTTAAATGGAACACGTTATTATGAATAATCTAAAGTTAATAACTAAGAAAGCCTACAATAAACTCTGTGACTGGTGTCGCTATGACATGTAATGTTTATGTTACTAAGTCTTAAAGTCTAGTAAACTCTCAGATACTCTAGACGAAATAATGTTATCATTAATAGCCTATACAACAATTAAGAATTAAATCATACAATTTAAATAACTGAGAATCTACTGTGATGAGAATGTTCTGGGTCATGGTGACTTGTAACGATTTGTTACTTTACATCACAACACAGTATCATCATGATTACTCAAATTGGATGGGAAATTATTTGCTCTTGATCAGTACTATAATAGGCTTGTAGTTTCCGTTTGCATTGTTGAACAACTGCTCTAGTGGAAACATCTGAATGTATTAAATATTGAAACATTAAATGATTAAGTTATCGGGAATCAGGAACTCTCCGAAGCTTACAATAAACTCAACAACTAGGGTCGCAGTGACATGTAATGGTGTATTACGTAGTTGCTGAATTGTAGGCAAACTTAGAAAAAGTTCCTAAGAACTGATAACACTATTGTATAAGTTGTATTCTACATTATTATATAGTGAAGTATTATTGGGTCATTCAAGATCAAGGAGACTGTGACACTACAGTAAGGTCACTGTCTAGGGTCGCGGTGACTTGTAACTATTGAGTTACTAGACAATAACATCACGCAGCATCATGATCGCCCCAAAATCAAATGAGGAAATTTAATTTAATGTGCACTGCCGTGCAGTAGTCATTCTGACTGATGTTACAACTAATTTGCTAACTAGCTAAGATAGTGGAAATTTAGAGAACTGAAAAGGTTTGTTCATTAAATCAAGGAAAATTCTGAGTCGACAGTGAGATTAGCAGCCTAGTCTTTCTAACTTATGAGCTAATTGAATTGCAGCTCATAGGCTTGACACTGTAAACTTGTTAATACGAAATCACCTTTACATGAAATTGAGTTTATTAAATCAGTCTCTATAAGTATAGTCAACTGTAATTAATGGTGAGTACAGACTAGGCTAGTACTCAGTTGGCGCTAACTAAAGTCCCTAAACCTACCTAAATAAATGGTTTAAATTTCTAACCTACCTAAGTAAGGGACTAAGCTAATTGTAATAACTCACTAATTCTTAGTGGAGTTACTCTAGCTGAATTGTGAGCAATAATGTACTCAAATTAACAGTGTTAGCTGTATTGAGCTCATTAACAGGTTGAGCTATATTGAGCTCATTAACAGTTAACAGATTGAGCTCGTTAACAGTTAACAGGACGAGCTATATTGAACTCGTGAACATGGTGAGCTATATTGAGCTCGTTAACAGGGTGAGCTGTATTGAGCTCGTTAACATGGGGAGCTATATTGAGCTCGTTAAGCATGCTAACAGGGTGAGTTATATTGAACTCGTTAACAGGGTGAGCTATATTGAGCTCGTTAATTTGGGGAGCTATATTGAGCTCATTAAGCATGTTAACAGGGTGAGTTATATTGAACTCGTTAACAGGGTGAGTTATATTGAACTCGTTAACAGGGTGAGTTATATTGAACTCGAATTAACGAGGTAGAGTATTGCATCGTTCAATTATCATGGCGAGCAGTGTTCGTGGCATGGGGAACATTAAAGTGTTCACTTGTCATGGCGAGCAATATTGAGCTCGTATTCGCATGGGGAACAATAAGCACTCAATTGTTACGTTAATTCTAAGGTGAGCTATATTGAGCTCACGAAGCATGTTAATTAACAATGCTGATGTTTAACGATAATGCATTAAACAAAGGGCAACCTAAGATTGCTGGAAATTAAATTACTGCTACGACTAATCCTATTCCAGATAATTTGTAACATTTTCCCAACCTAAACGTTTCACGGGTTATTAGTTCTCTGTAGACTCACTTACGTATTGGTAAGTTTGCAAGTTTGTTCGTGCTGCGCTCCTACAATAATTAAGAAGAAACGAAAGAAAAACAACTCAAACAAAATTGATGCAAGTATTTATCACCAACTCTTAGTGCAGAAAACATTGTATTAAGAAGGTTTTCTTGGCAAACCTCAAGCGCAAGTATTGTGGACCAGTGGTCCTAGTGAATTTATAATTACAGAAGTTGCTAGATGACTTCATAGTATTACTAAATTCAGGAAATGCCAGTGGCATTGAGTGATAGATTCTCTAGCCTAACATTATTAATTACCTAGGGAGTGCTAGATTCTCTAGCCTAACATTATAATTTACCTAGGAAGACTGAGTGTGGTCAATTATTACTTGTCGAGAATAATTCTAGCTCTGCAGTGGATTCAATGGCTTGGTCGCTGTGACTCGTACCTGTTTGAGTACGGACCACTGGTTTTCCACTGAGAGCTATGAAACATCTCGGCGAATACTAATTGTACTACATTCAATCTGAATTTATTACTCAGCTGTGTTTCTCATTTTAGCTTACTGCTGGAGAATTGATTTACTGCTGACTAATTTGTTATTGTTGGCAGGCTTAGGCTTGTTCACATTCAGAACTTTACCAGTGAGTAAGTAGCCACCTGCAGATTGGAGCATATTCATGCCCAATCGTTTAACATGTTCAGTTATGAACTGGTAATAGTAGTCTGCACCTATTAGTCCATTTACATTGTTAAGGCTGTCAGACGTTAACTTGTTGTCAGCCAAATTAATTTCACGTTCCTGCAGGAAGTGGGCTGTGTACCCCAGACCCTTAATATTTAAGTCAAAAGGTATTTGATCTACAACAATGGCTTGGACAGCCTTGGCATGACTACCTAGTCGTACAAGCGGTTGAACTACTGAGTATTCATGGGTTCCTCGATTTATCATGAACCCTGACAGGTTTAATTTCACCTGTCTGATTGGTTGTAAATTGAGTGCCTCTGCTGCTTTCTGAGTTATGAAAGTTCTCTGGGAACCTTGATCAAATAGTCCACGAGTGGTGATCTTGGCTCCTCTGTTCTTTACTTGAAGTTGGGCAGTAGGCAAAGCAGCATCCACTTGAGATGCTTGTGAAGTTACGCTGTACACATCTCGCACCTTGCAGCACTGTACTGGTGTAGATTCTCTACCTCCTATTCTAGGATTGACATAATTTGTCCTAACTAATTTGCACAGTGCAGCATGATGCTTGCCCCTTCTACACCTATTGCAGGTGTTCAGTGGGGTGTCACAGCTATTAACATGATGTGATTTGAGACACCTAGTACATTTGTGTAACTGTTTGGGTCGTCTGACTCTTGTGTCTCTATTAGGGTAATTAGTACTTTTGTACAGAGAATGGTTTTGATTGCAAAACAAGCATATTCCCCATCCTACAGCTCGTTTAGGGGTTACTGGTTTAGGTAAAACAGTACTTGTACGTTGTGATGGTTTTGCTGCTTGCATTTGCTTGTTATTTATTCTCTTGTGAGTACTTGATGTACTCTGGGGAGCCATTACTGGGCTCTTGGGAGTGCTCTTTGGACTATTAGGTCTCTTAGGAGCACCTGTAGAGTTATTGGGAGTGCTCTTTGGACTATTAGGTCTCTTAGGAGCACCTGTGGGGCTCTTTGGCCTTACTGATGAATCAGTGTTTGACTCATTGTTATTACATTGATTATTAGTAGTGACGTATTACGTAGTGACAGTGTCACTTTAGGAGTTTCAGGTAAGGAAACTGATGTGGGTACAGTTTCGGTGCATTCAGATGAAGCATTAAGTGCCTGGTTTGCTGTATGATTGCTCATATTGCGCAAACCTGTAAATATATCCTGCATTGACAGGGTATTACCATTCTGGTATACATATAATTTATTGAGTGTGTCACCAGGCAATTTTCTTTGGATGATAATTTTTGTCATCCACTCAGCAGTTGGGTTATCCACCTCTTTACTGAAGGAATTTAACAGTGACTCAAGCTGAAAACTAAAGACTTGTAAAGAGTCGACTGATTGTTCTGGTGGAGATAAATCTAGTAATTGGTGTACAAGGTTTATAACAGTCTTCTCATTGTTAGCACGTACTTTAGAAGGCTGGTGTGAGCAACTGTGACCATTACTTGTATTGCTTAAGGCTTCTTGCTTAGCCTCAGCTTTAATTACAGCTTCGGCTGCTACTGCAGCATTAGATTTATCATTTTCTGGTTCAGATTCACTGATTATTGCAGTTTCACTAAGAGTTTCATCTGCAGCTTCACTTGTTTCTCTGGGTTCTTGTGAGGAGCTAGCTAATTCAGTAGCCTCCTGCATTGAATTTGTAGAATCCAGGGAACATTGAGAAGAGCTGTCTGAAAATTGATCAGACTCTGTAAACAAATCATTACGTGAAGTTGTATTAGATGAGATGTTAGAAAATGAAGGTTGAACTTCAGTTGTTGATCCCGAATAGTGATCAGTATTGATTAGAGGATTCTCCTCATCTTGAGGTAGTTCATGTATTTCATCTGAGCTGGGTGCTTGCTCGGTTGTAGGTCTTCTACAAAAATGTTCTATCCACTCAGGATCATTTTGTCTCGCAAGCACTCTTTTATAGTGATCTAACTTGTCTTGAATGATACATTCATATTCATCAAGATCAGATTCTACCAGACGTAATTCGTCTGGGTCAGTATTAATGCTAAGGAGTTTGTTCCTATAACGCTCGATTGTCTCCTTCACCTGGACATATTTTTGGCTAGCCGCCTCTGTGAAAAGGTTGAACTCAAAGAAGTCAATTGGGTTGTTTTCTAAACAGTTATCACATTTGTCAAGTCGTCTTGACAAGTGATTTTGAAGACATCTCAGGATAATACCGATTCTCCTTAATATTGCAGGAGTATCCATTCTGGCTGTAAATTTGAGTCTTAGAGGGCTTATATAACTACTTGGACAGCTATGGTACTTGCTCCTTTATGTAGAGCAGGTATAATTACTGACAGCCTGATATTTTCTTGAGGCTGGTTGTAATTTTTCTCATTTAGAGGTTAGCTACCTACCTAATAATAAGCAACTAAGATTTGAGTGGTACCTTGGTCTCACTACAGGTGTTCCTTAGCTTAGCTCTTCAAAATCTGCCTTGGATGGGTAGTGAACTTACAGTAACGCTCAAAGATGTACATAGAAATATGCAATAAAATATAATTACACAATAAATGGTTAATCCCACCCTTGATAGGGTCAGCACAAAAATGAATAATACATATACCACTAACTTGCTCAAGCCTAGTCGTAAGAATTTCTACTTAAGAAACTACAAATTTATTTAGTCTGTGTTTGTGCCAAATTCAGCACAATCACAGCCTAAATTGCTACCTAATAAAGGTTGGCAAAGATTATATTGTGGTGCAATAATGTGCAAATAATTGTGCTGTATTTTTGTTTTTTTTGGATTTTATAGTTTATATAATATATACACTGGTAGAAATTATGTGTATAAGAAATTAAATGAACACAAGAGAATTAATTGTGTTTGGCAAGTATTCTACTGCCGTAAATAATATCTAACTCCTGAATGTTCTCCTAATTGTGGAATAAATGTTATCAGGGTTAGTAATGATTAATTAGTATGGGATCAGCAATTTGTATTAATGTACTGGATCCTAAAATGTTAATGATCCACTGACTTGAGTGAATCAGTAACTATGGAATGAATTTAGGCTATAATGGACAGTCTGCTGACAGTCATATATTGAAATATCTGTATAGCCCAAATGGTTAACACATAATTGGTGTTAGTGAGGAATTAATATACAAGTTATGAGCTGTTGCTCCTGGTGACCTAAAGATTCTTACTTCAGTATGAAGTGTGGGCCTAAGTGTTGTGGGCAATTAACTGTGTCCCACGAGTGCTACCTTATACATAAGGTGTAAGTAGCAATGACTTGGTGTGACTTAGGCTAACCTATGTGTTACGTTGTTGGTAGACACAATTAATTAAAATGGTTAGTCTAGACTACTTCACACGGTGATTAGTTATTACTAATTAGTATGTATATTTATATTTTATGTTCATCCGGTTCGATAAGGACCATAATGTGGGACATTTGGGGCTTGACTCTATTTATTTAATTATTAAAGTAATGAAGTCAATTACGAAGGACCACCCGCTTTTATAGTAGTGGGAAACTAATAAAAATTGATGATTGGAAATTCCTGGAAGAACCAGTGCCTATGGATAAATATTAGGAAGTATATTCACTTAAGTAATTAATGGGCTGTATAGATAATTTACTTGAATCAAAGCCTCAAACACCTTCATTGGGGGGTTACTGCTAGAACTTCATATATGTCTAGGAACTAGTGTGGTTCGTGCACCAGTTCATTGTGTAATAACCTAATCTTATGACCAATTAAAGAAATCAATAGAAAATTTATCACCAGTAAATATATTGATCATTAACATCAGAAATTAATCATTATAATAAACACGTATTATCTCCAGTGTACACAGTATTCCATTAAATGATAAATAAAGTAATGAGAATTTGAATAATTAAGGGAATACGAAAAGTCTTAGCTTGAAGACGATTTCAAAGACATCAGTTACGAATCATCCTCGGGATCTCCGGAATTCCTCGTAGAACACTGGGAGATGAATAACACGGGTAAGGTAACAGCTCGTGGATTCCTCACATGCGAGCTGTAATTTAAGAGATATTACGTAGCAATGTACTAGGCTACTAAAATATCTATATTCATGGAAATGGAAAATAAATTAATTAGAATACTAACACGAGTTTTGTTTAGGTTGCTCGATGTAACGACAAGCTACCCCGCCATATACAATCTCTAATGATGCATCAAAAGGGAGTTATATATACTTAGCTAAAAGGGTACTGATTAAGTTGAGGCTTGCCGAAACCGCGTCCCAAACTCCACTCTCACAATGGCGAACACGTGGTTGATAGCTTGGCTTGAATGTCGACACGTTTATTTGGCCGGTCACGACAGATCACGTAGAACAAATTAACTAGTTCTGTGATGAGTATCAGGTTAAATCTTGCTGACAACTTCACCGTAACGTGTCGTAGACTCTGACACCAAAACTTGTTACTCAATTCCGTAACAAGTGACTTCACGCCGCACGTTGGCGTCTTGTCCTCCTCGAGCCGCAATCCACAACACAACGGCGTCTCCCTCCCCGCTCGCGTCTCGCATTCGCCACAGAAATTATTTATCACAAATAATATTATTTCGCGCAGTTGTGGCTAAAATGCTTTACTAAAGACTGTGTTGTAATTCTAGGGAGTCAAATATTATTACTTTCTCGTCTTATGGTAGTAAGCAAGAAATGGAGAAGATTTTAGTTTTCTCCATGGCATTCACGCGTGACGGTAAATTTATTACTTGATAACAATTGTAACTAAAAACTCTCGATTTGGAATTATTTGGGAGTTATGTTATCCATAAATAATTATCACACGGATTACTGATAATTTTAGAGAATCACATTCAATTCTCTAACACACTGGATGTAAATGTGTTTAATTAGGTAGAATCTGACGCAATACTGGAGCTTGGTTTCGTAAGAATTCCAGCATTATTATATAGATATAATTATTAGTTCATGTGAACCCTACTGTTAGTAAATTTTTAGTAACTACAGTAATTAGTATATTTTAACACTAGTTTATATTAACAATACAATAATATTGTATTAGTGTTGGAAATTTCCAACACTCCTGCAGTATCAGGATGTCTATGCCTTTGGTTGCTGCTATGCATTGTAAGTGTTGCAATTTTGTGTGCAGCCCTTGCGCATTCCATTGCAGGATCTTTAGACCTCTAGATTCTTGGAATTTGCTGATATTACCGTGGTATCCATGGAGTCTGATGAACACACCATGGAAGTTGCAATTGGTGTAAATCTTAGTGGACCTGAAATTGATTCATCAATGTCGCTTTCAGACTAGCTGGACTCTATCTGTTTTTTTAGGAGAGTGTCTCCTGCCCTGCGTTCTTGAAGGGGAGGATATTATATTTTCGAATTTCTTGAGCTTGTGCTCAATTGTCTTCCGAGTCTCTGTGGTTTGCTTATTACCATG
Source organism: Procambarus clarkii (assembly GCF_040958095.1). Lineage (NCBI taxonomy): Eukaryota > Metazoa > Arthropoda > Malacostraca > Decapoda > Cambaridae > Procambarus > Procambarus clarkii. The sequence continues at coordinate 30,746,719 of NC_091203.1, read as the reverse complement.
TATCGACAGCAGACTTTCGACCAATTCCGTGACCAAAGTTTTGAGCATTGGCCAGAGAGCGCCCAGTTGTGCGGGAGCACGATTTACTGCTGTGCAGGTTTGGGCCTGGCTACTTTTTGACCCTTCTCAGTGGACACTGACACTGAAATCGTTACTCTTACCCTTATTGCCCCCCAGTGTGCTTACTGGATGCAATGGACGGGCGACTGCTTTGAACATGTTTCTTGTGACCATCAGTTATCCCTTTGACTTGGACGGAGGTCTTCACATCCTTCATCATGGCCGATGGTGAAGGTCCGTGTGCCCCCTCTACCTGAATAGGTAGACCCCACGCGGTTTTAGTGGGCAGGGGAGCTGGTATAAGTTTTGGTGGGGGCTTCGGCTCCTCTGTAGGCGTGGTGGGGTTCGTTTGAAGCCTTTTGAGCCTTTCAGGCTATTTCAAGTTCCAGGTGTGATGTGCCTTGGAGCAATTTGGGCACTTTGCTTGGACAGGGTGGTTTGCCTTGTGTTTATCAATGCATATTTTTGTGTCGTGGGGCTGGCTGCAGACTCCACACCTCACTGGGCGTTGGCAGCCATCTTTGTGATGCCCAAATCTCTGACAACTGAAGCATCTTAGAGGCTCTGGGGTGTAAGGCCTGTGTTGGAACACGCCCCAGATTCCATGTTAAGTTTCTCCGGAATCCGTCCTCCTCAGTGAAAAGCTCTGTACCTCAGGGTACAGTCCTTGCACCGCTGCTTTTCCTTATTCTCATCTCAGATATAGACAAAAATACAAGTCACAGCTTCGTATCATCCTTTGCAGATGACACAAAAATCAGTATGAAAATTACCTCAGCTGAGGACATTGAAAAACTTCAAGCTGATATTAATAAAGTTTTCGACTGGGCATCAGAAAATAACATGATGTTTAACAGTGATAAATTCCAGGTACTCAGGTACGGTAAAAATGAGGACCTTAAACATAATACAGAGTACAAAACACAATCAAATGTACCCATAGTAGGAAAACAGCATGTAAAGGATTTGGGAATAATAATGTCTGACGACCTAACGTTTAAGAAGCATAACCAAGCAAATATTGCGACAGCCAGAAAAATTATAGGATGGATTACGAGAACTTTCAAATCCAGGGATCCCATCACAATGGTTGTACTCTTCAAGTCACTTGTGTTGTCCCGTCTTGAGTACTACTTAGTACTCACTTCCCCCTTCAGAGCAGGAGAGATTGCTGAAATAGAGGGAATACAGAGAACATATACGGCACGCATAGACGCAATAAAGCACCTAAATTATTGGGATCGTCTCAAAGCCCTCCAAATGTACTCACTAGAAAGAAGACGAGAGAGATATCAAATAATATACACCTGGAAGATACTGGAGGGCCAAGTACCAAATCTACACAGTAAAATAACAACGTACTGGAGTGAACGACATGGAAGAAAATGTAGAATAGAACCAGTGAAGAGCAGAGGTGCCATAGGCACAATCAGAGAACACTGTATAAACATCAGAGGTCCGCGGTTGTTCAACGTCCTCCCAGCAAGCATAAGAAATATTGCCGGAACAACCGTGGACATTTTCAAGAGGAAACTAGATTTATTCCTCCAAGGAGTGTCGGACCAACCGGGCTGTGGTGGGTATGTGGGCCTGCGGGCCGCTCCAAGCAACAGCCTGGTGGACCAAACTCTCACAAGTCGAGCCTGGCCTCGGGCCGGGCTTGGGGAGTAGAAGAACTCCCAGAACCCCATCAACCAGGTATCAACCTTACTGTGAGAAGGACTTGTCGGGTTTCCTGCTGTTGGGATTGAGTACTACAGATGTTGGAGGTAGCATGTTTGGAGCAGATGCTCTTTTGCTTATGATCTTGTTAATAATATTTCATGTACCTGATAATGTTTTGTTGTTGTTACTGGCGGAGAATAAAAACCACGTGGACGAAGATTGTTTGTCTGACTAAAACCATAACAGTGGCGACGAGAATTAAACATCGCTGGCAGAGAGCCTGGGTACGAGACGTGGTGTGAGGATCAAGACAGTGCTGGGTACGTCGTGTGGACGAGTGGACGCTTCGCATATAACAGTGGAGTGTGCTACACCGTGGCCATGGCTACCATGTCAATCGAGCCGTTAAACACGGCCAAGATCTCGTTGGACCTGTGGCTCAGCCTGCTGGAAGCAAACTTTCAGTACCGGGAGATTAAGGAGGACGCCACCAAGAAAGCGGTACTCTTAGTTTCACTGGGTTCTGAAGCATATAGTGTTCTCGGAAATTTGTGTGCACCTGAGCTACCGCACACGAAGACCTATGTAGACTTGATTGCTTTGCTTAAACGTCAGTATGTGGTGAAACCATCATATCACAGGAGTTTGATGGATTTCCAGAAGAGGACGAAAAAGCAGCAGGAATCCGTACAGGATTTATTTGCGGAATTGAAGGCTTTGGCTAACCACTGCAACTTCGGAGCACAGTTGGACAACAGGGTTAGGGACCAGTTGTTCATAACAGTGGAAAAGGAGAATTATTTCCCTAACCTGGTGGCAGAAAATTTGGATCTACAATCGATGACTTCATGGATGGTGCTCGAGAAGATATTGAACCTGGAAAGGGCTTTTGGAAGTAAGACTTCTACTCAGGAAATTATGGTCGTACAGAGCCAGACCAGATGTACACACTGTGGATACAGGCACATAAGTAGCAAGTGCAAGTTTCGTGCATATATATGCAACTTTTGTAACAAGGAGGGACACTTGCAGAGAGTGTGTAGGGAATATCTGAACAGGAACAACAAGGCCTGGGAGAGGAGACGACCAGGGAATGCAGGAAGAAGAGGTAGTGGTACTGTGGTCAAGGCAGTAGAGGAAGGTAACCAGTCTGAAGAAGCTGCAGGTGAGGAAAACCGACTATATTCGGTGAAAGAAAAGGTATGTTCAGTGAAGTCGCAAGTGGTGAATTTTGTAATTAATGGGAAGTTAGTTCCCTTGGAACTGGACACTGGTGCTGCAGTGTCAACGTTGTCTAGAGATTGGGCAGATACCTTGCAATTGAATGTAAAACCAGGTAAAAAATCTTTAAGTGCTTATGATAATGTACCGATTAAGTTCTATGGCAAGTAGTCGGCAAAAGTAGGTTATAATGGAAAAGAAATTAACCAGGATTTTTATGTAGTGGATTCACATAATCCTAGCCTATGTGGTAAAGATCTCATGGAAAAAGTGGGAATTTTCTTGGCGGGCCTAGATGAATTGTCAATAGTTAAAACAATTAAAAGTGCCGAACAAATGTTATACAAATATTCAGTGGAGGCAGATAAGCCAATTAATAGCATGGTGGCAAAAATTCACCTGAAAAGTGGGGCTTCACCCAAATTTTTCAAGGCAAGAACAGTGCCGTTTCATTACAAGCAATTGGTAGAATCAGCCCTGGAAAAGCATGTGGCAGAAGGCATTTTAGAGCCAATTACACATAGTGAGTGGGCAGCCCCAATTGTACCAGTGTTGAAGGCAGATCGGAAATCCTTGAGAATCTGTGCAGACTTCAAGGAACTGAACAACCGCATACACTGTGAGAAGTACCCTTTACCTAAGATAGATGAGTTGTTGTCAGTGGTCTGCAAGGGAGCAATTTTTTCTAAGATTGACCTGAAAGATGCTTACTTGCAAATTCCGGTAGAGGAGGAGAGCCAGAAATTGTTAGTGATTAATACCCACAAGGGGTTATTTAAGTATAAAAGACTTCCTTTTGGACTCTCTTCGTCTCCAGCAATTTTTCAGAGATTCATGTCCCAGTTGTTAGTTAACATTGAAGGTGTGGCTAGTTTTTTAGATGACATTATTGTATGTGGGGAGAATGAGGAAGTGCATGATGCTATATTAGAACAAGTTTTGAATCTTTTGCAAAAGCACAATGTGAAGATTAATAAGGAAAAAACAACGTTGAAGACCAAGGCCATTGAATATCTGGGGTACCATATTTCAGATAAGGACTTTACTCCTTCTCACAAAAATGTAGCTGCTATAATAGATGCCCCAGCCCCAACATCAGTTGGGGAAGTACAGTCTTTTGTTGGGATGGTTACATATTTTTGTAAGTTCGTGAAGAACTTTTCAACAAAATTAGCACCCTTGTATGAATTGTTGAAAAAAGGGGCTAGATTTAAGTGAGCAGCAAGAGAGGAAAATGCATTCAGGAATATTAAGCAGGAATTTATCAATTCTCCAGTGCTCACTAATTTTACAGATAGACTCCAGTTAAAACTAGAGGTAGATGCTTCCCCAGTAGGAGTGGGGTGTGTATTATTACAGGAAGTAGATGGCCAGGATAAAGTAGTATATTTTGCTAGCAAGAAATTATCTCCTGCGGAACAGAATTATTCTCAGTTAGATGAAGAAGCCTTAGCTTTGGTATATGCTGTAAGAAAACTGAGGTATTTTCTGCTGGGGAGGAAATTTCTTGCTAGAACAGATCATAAACCCCTGTTAGGATTGTTTGGCAGAGATTCCAGTTAATGGCAATGCTAGAATTCAAAGATGGGCATTACTACTCTCTCAATTTGAGTATGATTTAGAGTTTAAGCCAGGCAAGGATAATGTAGTAGCTGATGCATTAAGTAGATTGCCTGTGACAGAAGAATTAAATTCCAGTATTCCAGTGGAGTATGTTAACCTGGTGGAATCTATGTCTTTTGAGGATATTTCATTCCAGACTTTTAGGAAGGCAACTGGTAGAGATCCTAAATTAAGTCTGTTGTTGAAAAATGTCAAATATGGTTGGAATGATAATTTGTTATTGTCAGAGTATGCTGCAGTGAAGGCTGACCTTAGTATTTACCACCAGGATGTACTCTTGTATAGGAATAGAGTGGTGGTGCCTGGGGAACTGAGATGTAAGATTTTGGAACAGCTGCATGTGGGCCATAATGGCATAAATGCTATGAAAGCAGAAGCTAGAAGTTGGGTTTGGTGGCCAAAAATAGACCAGGATATTGCTGAGGTAACAAAAAATTGCATTATTTGCTTTAAGAATTATCAGAAACCCCAGGCCCCAGTACTTTCATGGCCATGCACTGGAAAACCCTGGTCTAGACTTCATGTAGATTATGCGGGACCTATGGATAATAAATATTACCTAGTGGTGGTGGATTCATACACCAAATTTCTGGATGTGCATGTGTGTAATTCCACCACATCATCTGTAACTTGTGAATTACTAAGGAAAACATTTTGTAATTTTGGATTGCCAGACATAATTGTCTCAGACAATGCTCCTTATTTTGTTTCTGTGGAAATGGAGGATTTTTTTAGGAAAAATGGTATTAAACATGTAACACCTGCCCCCTATAATCCTTCTTCAAATGGTCTAGCAGAGAGAGCAGTGAGATCCTTGAAAGAAGGGTTAAAGCGGTTTATGGAAGGTACTATTAATACAAGACTTTGTAGATTTTTATATAATCAAAGGAAAACTGTTCATTCTACTACTGGTAAATCTCCTTCTGAATTATTGTTTAATAGACACTTTAAAGTGCACATGGAAGCAGTAAAGACAGATCCCAATAAAGAGAAATCGGTAACTAGCTTGGCCAGTCAGTTGGCTCAGGGAGAGGAATTGTTGTTTAATGAGGGGGATGCAGTATATGCAGGGAATTTTGGAAGTGGAAAGCCCTGGGTGGAAGGGAAAATTAGGGAGGTCCTAGGCCGCAGGAACTTCACTGTGCAAGTGCAGAGTTTTAGGAACATTAATTGGAAAAGGCATGCCGATCAGCTCATGCTAAGGTTCACAGGGAATTTTGAAGACCCTTTAGGTGGGGGTGGGGCAACTAGTGATATCCATCCTTATAATGAAGGGATAGCAGCACCTGCAGGAGACCGGGAGGCAGAGCAAGGGGCAGTAGAGGGTAATGGGGATACAGTTAACCCTATGTACTCTACAAGAAGTAATTCAGAAGAATGTTTCCCAGAAGTAACAGGTCAGGACTTCCAGTTGAGAAAATCAGGAAGAGTCATACGACCGCCTGATTGACTTAACCTGTAGGGATATACAGTAGTTTATTTAAAAGGGGAGGAATGTTGGGATTGAGTACTACAGATGTTGGAGGTAGCATGTTTGGAGCAGATGCTCTTTTGTTTATGATCTTGTTAATAATATTTCATGTACCTGATAATGTTTTGTTGTTGTTACTGGCGGAGAATAAAAACCATGTGGACGAAGATTGTTTGTCTGACTAAAACCATAACACCTGCTTTGTGGTTTTTACCTGGCATCTCTCTGCTGGCACCACATAGTTCAACTTTTCGAGATGGTCAAGGGCCCATATGCAAGGGATAGTGGAGAACAATGATTTTTCTAATTTTATACTCTGGCTTGAGTTCCTCACATTTTGTGTACTTTTTCAGAATCGTTGTGGGTGACTCGTCTTTGGGTCTCAGAATATATTCTCCTCTGAGATTTGGCTTTGCTCTGATCTGGAGCTGGGGGTACTCTTCTTCGATGTCCACTAGAATGGCGTAGGAAGACTTACCTTCGGTATGCTGGACCTTGAAGACTGGTAGTGCAGATTTAGTCAGAGGAGCTGGAGTGGTTGTTGGTAGAGCTGGAGTGTTTGTCGGTAGATGAGTCATCATGGAGTGGCTTTTCCTGTTTGCTTTATTCACAGAATGCCAATCGCCATCACTTTCGGAACTTGTATCTAATATGGATTTTTTTTTTTTACGACACTTAGTAGCAACGCTGGTTCTATCACGATTCATTTCGTATTCCATTTTATTAGTCAAATGCTCACTGTGGAGTGATGTCTGTCGAGTGAAGGTGATGCTTTGTGCTACAGGACACAAAGTCAGCGTGGAGTTGGCTCGAGTGCTGGTCCCTGATTGATGAAGATTAAGCCACCCAAAAAGTGGCACGGGCACGAATAGCCCGTAAGTGGTGGCCCTTTTGAGCCATTACCAGTATCAATAGATGATACTGGAGATCTGTGAAGGTGCGGCTGCACCCCTGCATGACGGGAGATGTCTCCAGCTGGTCCCTGTACATAAGAACATAAGAACAAAGGCAACTGCAGAAGGCCTATTGGCCCATACGAGGCAGCTCCTATTTATAACCACCCAATCTCACTCATATAAATGTCCAACCCACGCTTGAAACAATCGAGGGACCCCACCTCCACCACGTTACGCGGCAATTGGTTCCACAAATCAACAACCCTGTTACTGAACCAGTATTTACCAAAGTCTTTCCTAAATCTAAACTTATCCAATTTATACCCATTGTTTCGTGTTCTGTTTTGTGTTGATACTTTTAATACCCTATTAATATCCCCTTTGTTACGTCCATTCGTCAACTTATAAACCTCTATCATGTCACCCCGAACTCTTCACCTTTCCAGTGAATGCAACTTAAGCTTTGTTAATCTTTCTTCATATGAAAGATTTCTAATTTGGGAAATTAACTTAGTCATCCTACGCTGGACACGTTCAAGTGAATTTATATCCATTCTATAGTACGGCGACCAAAATTGAACTGCATAATCTAAATGGGGCCTAACCAGAGCTAGATATAGCTGAAGAACCACACCAGGTGTCTTGTTACTAACGCTTCGATTAATAAACCCCAGTGTCCTATTTGCCTTATTACGAACATTCATGCATTGATCCTTTTGTTTTAAATTCTTACTAATCATAACTCCCAGATCCCTTTCGCAATCCGACTTCGCAATCTCAGCACCATCTAGCTCGTATCTTGTAACTCTATCATCATTACCTAGCCTCAGAACTTTACATTTATCAGCATTAAACTGCATCTGCCAATCCTTTGACCATTTCAAAACCCTATTTAGATCAACTTGAAGAGATAGTGAGTCTTCTTCCGTGTTAATTTCCCTACGGATTTTTGTATCATCTGCAAATTTGCAAATGTTGCTACTCAAACCTGAATCTAAATCATTTATACATATTATAAACAACAGAGGTCCCAGGACAGAGCCCTGAGGCACTCCACTTACAACATTTTCCCACTCTGACTTGACTCCATTTATACTACTCTCTGTTTCCTTTGGTATAGCCATGCCCTAATCCAGCTTAATATAGCACCCTCAATACCATGAGCCTCTATCTTTTTAATCAGTCTTTCATGTGGCACTGTATCAAAAGCTTTGCTAAAGTCAAGGTACACATCACAATCCCTACCACTATCAACTGCCTCAACTATGCTAGAATAAAAAGATAACAAATTTGTTAAACATGAACGCCCATTTATAAAACCATTTTCGACTCAATTATTAATTTATGTTTTTCAAGATGAAGACGAATTTTATTTGCAATCCAGGTGCTGTCACAGTGAGAGGTTGTGTTAGCTGGAGCTCGGGAGTAACATTATTATTGCAATAATGGAAGGATTAGTGAAGGATTTGGTGAGTTTGGTTGGAGCTCTGAGAGCAGAGATGGATTCCCTGCGGGAGGAGGTACGACGGCTGAGACTTCGGGAGGAAAGGAAGGAGGAAACCAGTGTTGACGAGACCTCATCGTGGAGAGTCGTGAAGGACGGGGGTCTTAAGAAGACCTTGACAAGGCCGCCTACAGACGCCCTAAGGACAGCAAATTCATTTGCCGTGTTGGAGGACGAGTGCTGTGGTGCGCCTGCAGCGAGGAAATAAGCGAGGAGCGCAGGCGCCTCAGGCTACTCAGAAAGTTAAGGAGATACCGAAGCGAATTTTGGTTGTGGGAGATTCCCAGGTGAGGTATTTAGACAGAAGGTTTTGTGCCAGAGACAGGGGGAACAGATTAAGGGTTTGCTATCCGGGAGCTGGAATTGGTGATATTGTTGGAAACATGAATGATATTATGACGGGAAATGGGAACAAACCCATTATTTGTATTAGTGCAAGGGGTAATGATGTTGGGCGAGTTAGGAGTGAGGAACTAATACAGAGATTCAGGACAGCCATTGAATTAGTTAGGAGCAAGGGAGGAATCCCGATCATTTGTGGCATTCTTCCAAGAAAGGGAGTGGGAAACGAATGGATGTCGAGGGGACTTGGTGTCAATTGCCGGCTGGAAAGATATTGCAAATCAAATGCAATATCTTTCATAGACAACTGGGAACACTTCTATGGAAGAAATGAAATGTATGCTCGTGATGGGGTGCATCTATCGAGAGCTGGGGTTGTTGCTATTGCGAACTCGTTGGAAGAAGTGGTTAGAGGTGTTTGTTTGGGTTTAAAATTGTTAGTAGATAGAGGTATGGGAATTGATTTGGAGGAAGGAGGTAATAAAAGTATGTGTTTGTGGGAGAAAGGAATTGGCAAAATGATCAGGGAAAGAGAAGGGCCTCAAAATAACAATTCACTTAGGGTATATTACACTAACAGTAGAAGTCTAAGAAATAAAATTAACGAATTAAATGCTTTTGTCTGCACAGAAAAAATAGATATTATTGCACTTACCGAAACGTGGATGAATGTAGAAAATAGAGAACTATTAGCTGAATATCAAATAAACGGATTTAAACTATTTAACACAGATAGATATAGTAGACGAGGAGGTGGAGTAGCCATATATGTTAGGGACAATTTGAAATGTAGTCTCAAAGAGGGAATCAAAACTGAGCCACACACAGAAACTATTTGGATAGAATTAAAGGAAAAAGCTAATAATATTATAATAGGAGTTATATATAGGCCACCAAATTTAGACAGAATGGAAGCAAAGCATCTATGGGATGAAATATCTAGAGCATCTAGATCTAACAGTATTTATGTCATGGGTGACTTTAATTTTAGTGGAATTAACTGGGTGAACAAAACAAGGAATAGTGAAGCAGAAGATTTTCTGGAACTAATTGACGATTGCTTTCTTACGCAACACATCAAGAAACCAACGCGGGAAAATAATATTTTAGATTTAGTGTTAACTAACAAGGAAACACAAATTAATGACATCGAAATAGGGAGTGAGCTACGGAACAGTGATCACAAAGTAATCAGATTTAGCATAAAATGGAATAGACCTGTAGGAGAAAATTCTGTTAAAGTGCCAGATTTTCGAAAAGCTGATTTTAACAGCCTAAGAAATTTTTTGGGTCAAATAGATTGGAAAGTCTTGGGTATGGGGTATGGGCCGGTCTTAGAGCGAGACATGAACCCAACGACAGGTAACGTAAAAGGGGATTTCGATGTGGATTTAATATATACCTTATTTAAGAATATTCTAAACAAAGCACAGGAACGTAGTATACCATACAAATTGAATAGATCGAATACTAATGACCCAAAGTGGATAACAAATAATTTAAAGAACCTTATAGGTAAAAAGAGAGCTTGGTACAAAAGGATTAAAAATGGGGAAGTCAGTTTAGAACAGGAATTCATACAACTGGTTAGAAATGTTAAAAAAGAGATTAGGAAAGCAAAAAGAAACTATGAAGTTCGCATAGCAGAGCAAGCAAAGTCAAATCCTAAAGGGTTTTTTCAGTTATATCGAACTAAGACTAGGGAAAGGATAGGTCCATTAAAATCTGAGACAGGTCAAATAACGGATAATGACAAGGAGATGAGTAGTATTTTTAACAAATATTTTATATTTGTATTTACTAAAGAAGAACTTAACAATATGCCTTCAACTGAACAAGTCTATGTGGGTGGGGATGAGGACAGGTTGACTAGTTTAGCAGTTACCAGGAAATGGGAACAATCCCAATATTTTGGAAATGGGAACAATCCCATTATTTGCATTAGCGTGGGAGGAAATGATGTTGGTCGAGTTAGGAGTGAGGAACTGATTCAGAGGTATAAAACAGCCATAGAATTAGTTAGGAGCAAGGGAGGAATCCCGATCATATGTGGCATTCTTCCAAGAAAGGGAGTGGGAAATGAATGGATATCGAGGGCACTTGGTGTCAATTGCCGGCTGGAAAGATATTGCAAATCAAATGCAATACCTTTCATAGACAACTGGGAACACTTCTATGGAAGAAATGAAATGTATGCTCATGATGGGGTGCATCTATCGAGAGCTGGGGTTGTTGCTATTGCGAACTCGTTGGAAGAAGTGGTTAGAGGTGTTTGTTTGGGTTTAAAATTGTTAGTAGATAGAGGTATGGGAATTGATTTGGAGGAAGGAGGTAATAAAAGTATGTGTTTGTGGGAGAAAGGAATTGGCAAAATGATCAGGGAAAGAGAAGGGCCTCAAAATAACAATTCACTTAGGGTATATTACACTAACAGTAGAAGTCTAAGAAATAAAATTAACGAATTAAATGCTTTTGTCTGCACAGAAAAAATAGATATTATTGCACTTACCGAAACGTGGATGAATGTAGAAAATAGAGAACTATTAGCTGAATATCAAATAAACGGATTTAAACTATTTAACACAGATAGATATAGTAGACGAGGAGGTGGAGTAGCCATATATGTTAGGGACAATTTGAAATGTAGTCTCAAAGAGGGAATCAAAACTGAGCCACACACAGAAACTATTTGGATAGAATTAAAGGAAAAAGCTAATAATATTATAATAGGAGTTATATATAGGCCACCAAATTTAGACAGAATGGAAGCAAAGCATCTATGGGATGAAATATCTAGAGCATCTAGATCTAACAGTATTTATGTCATGGGTGACTTTAATTTTAGTGGAATTAACTGGGTGAACAAAACAGGGAATAGTGAAGCAGAAGATTTTCTGGAACTAATTGACGATTGCTTTCTTACGCAACACATCAAGGAACCAACACGGGAAAATAATATTTTAGATTTAGTGTTAACTAACAGGGAAACACAAATTAATGACATCGAAATAGGGAGTGAGCTAGGGAACAGTGATCACAAAGAAATCAGATTTAGCATAGAATGGAATAGACCAGTAGGAGAAAATTCTGTTAAAGTGCCAGATTTTCGAAAAGCTGATTTTAACAGCCTAAGAATTTTTTTGGGTCAAATTGATTGGAAAGTCTTGGGTATGGGGTGTGGGCCGGTCTTGGAGCGAGACATGAACCCAGCGATAGGTGACTTAAATGGGGATTTCGATGTGGATTCAATATATAACTTATTTAAGAATATTCTAAACAAAGCATAGGAACGTAGTATACCATACAAATTGAATAGATCGAATACTAATGACCCAAAGTGGATAACAAAGAATTTGAAGAACCTTATAGGTAAAAAGAGAGCTTGGTACAAAAGGATTAAAAATGGGGAGGTCACTTTAGAACAGGAATTCGTACAACTGGTTAGAAATGTTAAAAAAGAGATAAGGAAAGCAAAAAGAAACTATGAAGCTCGCATAGCAGGGCAAGCAAAGACAAATCCTAAAGGTTTTTTTCAGTTATATCGTACTAAGACTAGGGAAAGGATAGGTCCATTAAAAACTGAGACAGGTCAAATAACAGATAGTGATGAAAAGATGAGTAGTATTTTTAATAAATATTTTGTATCTGTATTTACTAAAGAGGATCTTAACAATATGCCTTCAGCCGAACAAGTCTATGTGGGTGGGGACGAGGACAGGTTGACGAGTTTAGCAGTTACCAGGGAGGATGTTCTTAAACAAATAGTAAAACTCAAATCAAACAAATCCCCAGGGCCGGATGAAGTGTTTGCCAGGGTGCTTAAATAATGCAAAGAGGAGCTTTGTGACCCACTGTCAACCATATTTAATAAATCAATAGAGTCAGGCAGAGTGCCAGAGTTTTGGAAAGTTGCTAATGTGATACCAGTTTTTAAGAAAGGAGATAGATCACTTGCGTCTAACTATCGACCAATTAGCCTAACGTCTATTGTGGGAAAGTTACTCGAATCTATAATAGCAAATAAAATTCGTCTTCATCTTGAAAAACATAAATTAATAATTGAGTCGCAACTGTGAGAGTTTTTATGAGAATTTGTGGAATAAATTGTAATTGGTATAAGGAATTTTAGCTCGGAAAATTTCTAAGAATTTTCTTTATTCTTTAACCTTTATTTCTGTCGTGATATTCAATTAGGTCGCCTGAGGAAGGACTTACTTAGCTAACACACCAGTGTAGTAAACAGCTCATTCCTCACTTTGGGACCATGTATGAACAATTGACTAGGCGCGAGCAAACGCCGAGACCCCAATGAAAATTGAAATCCCCTCTCTTAGGTCGCTGACCTTCGCCAATCGCCGAAGCGAATCTAACGAGTAAGTCCTGGGCTCTCACAACAATAATTTTTTGTTGTGTGGTGCCGTATTTTTTATCCAAAGCTCAGAATTAGTCTCAATTTTATTAGTCGAGTGTGAAGAACATTTACATAACAATAATAATGTGTGGGGGTGTAACGAAAAGACAGTGTTAACCATAACAACTTAGTTTATTCAATAAAGTACTAACTACTACAACAAAACAAAAGAAATGTCAATGACGTTACTCGAAATCCTTCCTGTGACACTATCAATGACAGCTAGACACCAGCCCCTCGGACTGCATAATGAACTAACTCGAACATAAGCGTGACCACAGAGGAATCAACAAGAAACAAGAACTAACAGATCTATAATCACAATTACAACAAATGACACAGTAGGTTCTGAAACACGTCTCCAGTAACCTCCTAACTGTTCTACGCCTCAGTGCAGTCTACACCTGCAATGGCGGTTGCAATGCAATCAAATCAGTAGTCTTTCAATGACATCAATAACTAATGGGTTCACTGGCAACTCCAGCACCCTTCCTCCAATTAATCCTTACGTTAACACTCCGTCCCACGGACGATCAACAATCAATAACAATTGATTTACGTTAATAACACAATAACATTTACGTTAATAACAAGGTAACATTTACGTTAAATTAATAACTCTTACAACTGTCACTAGTAACGCGGAAATTACACAACACTCTACCCGTCGAGCATTCAGTGAGAAAATCCCATTAATCCCTGTACTACCAGACAGCTGATTAATCTCTTTACTAGTTACGTTAATTTACGTTAATCGGTTACTAATCACTCAGCAATGGTAAACTCTGATTTACAATGTCCAAAGTGCTAAGAGAACGGTAATCACTCGTGATTACCTTTAGAGTAATTAATTACTATCCTCAAGATCAATAATTAAACAATTAAAATACGCAACCTTTCACACTGGCTCAGCAATTTACATTAAGGTATGAATTCCGTCTAAGCCATCCATACTCAGACCAATTTAGGTGGCTAATAACAGTAATTAGCCCCACGTTTATGTTATTCTAAAATGACGTTACTCCTCCCACGAGTCAATCAAGTGCCGGTACTTCCGGGCAGATAACGACGTTACGTTAATGGAACAATGGAGCCTTCGTGTGAGTCGATCAAACAAGGATCGAGATTAATTACTTTGACTTCCTGAAACACATCAATTACCCGGCCCACTGACCGTTAATTACGACAGACAATACTCTAATTCTTATCTGGCTGATGGCTAGGATCCTCGAGACTACCGTAGCTGCTTGCAGGAAAGTAAATTAACCCAAACGTATTCTACGTTACTCAAATTGTCAAAGAACAAATTCTCTTAAAGCAATGGGCGTTCCCTTGGTTATGTTATATTAATTGCCTCGCAATCACCTCACTGAATACTGGACTTCGATGTCCTACCAGATAACAGGAGAATATATGTGTACCCAAGTACTCATCTACAGCCGAGTTCCCCCACGACAATGACAAATCACACTAACAAATCACAGTGATTTACGTTACAATCCGGTTGCAATGACAATATTGCAGAACCTAGTAAAATAACATACAGGACATGAACCCTCTAGAACTTACTGAACTGCAATCACATACGGTGATGCTCAACACTAGCAACAATCACCATCAAATAACAACCCCTTTGCAATAACACACTCAGCAAGTACTCTAACTTCCAAGTATTAGAATACTGCACACACTTACTTACTTACTGTTGCAAATGACCCCTAGAACATAGGTCAATATATTGCAATCACCACACAGTAAATAACTCAATAACACTGGGCACCGTGACACTACGATTATATACATATATATATATATATATATATATATATATATATATATATATAAATATATATATATATATATAAATATATATATATATATATATATATATATATATATATATATATATATATATATATATATATAATTACTGCTGACACATGTAGCCTTCAGCTATCAAACGTTATTGGGAACACTAAAGAGATCTCGCACTCCTTAAATCACATGGGTGAGTGATTTATCGATCACACATGCCGATAAACACTCTCGAGAGTTACCTTACTCGACAGAGTGATGCCGGTCTCTCCAGACAGCCTCGCCACTCACCAAATTCTACCAAAATTACGTTAAACTGCAACCACAATCCGTATATATATATATAAATCACACTTGTCACGGCCCTGGGAACAATACAAGAAATTAGACCACACTGTGGTACACTCCACAATAATCATTGCCAGGAATCACTGCCGTTACACATACCTGAGCGCTCAGTGTTGGAATTCCACACCTGCAAGACCACATGGAAATGATATCACTCCGTCCCACGGACGATCAAAAATTATTACCACAATGAAATAATATAATTATTACATGGACATCCTCTCAGTCCTTGGCTAATCTATGTATACTCTGTTCCCGTGTGTACCCACACACACACACACACACACACACACACACACACTGTACGTCTGTGTACACCAGACTGAAGTCCCTCTGGACTGACAAGATGACAACAAAGGTGATTAATCTCCTCGCCCACAATTCACTCCCCCTGAACAGGTGCTGCGTGACAATGTGACGGAACACTTGACCTCGAATTCAAGCTTTTAGAGACTAACTGATCACCAGAAATACACACATAGGTACTTACTCATTCACACTGCCGGCTACACACCATTCTCATACATCAGGCACCCCGCTATAGGTGGCTGGCTCGTTCAGGGTGGCGTAGGCGGCGGTAATACCTTACGTGGTATTTATTCAAAAAATTTGCGCACACTCGAACCCCGTTCGTACCCTGGTGACGTGCACAACGATAGCATCTCACACCAACATGGGAAATTTGCCTTAACACTGACACGTATTTCCCCGTTCGCATCGACTGCTATAGAGCACTAGCAAGTCTAATCAACACTGGTATGGGATCTACAAGTCCGTTACAGCTCGTATGCACATTCCCCACGATCCCAGATCACTGTACCTCTACCCCCTGTGCACAATGTCTTAAACCCCTCCAAGCGACGACTTCGGCCGGATTCTGTGACGACCGCTGTCGTCACAGAAGCAAGAAGCAAGGTGAAGCAAGAAGCATCAGCAGTTGAGTAGTCCAGCCACCACGACGCCCTATACTTCAATTTGGCCGAATTGAGTACAGAGAGCGTCTTGACAAGGTGGCAGCTGGGTTCAGAATGATGCTCACACCGACGACTCCCGCGTCCTTCTCGAAATAACCAATGAGAGGAAGGCATACTGCGGCCTACCCCTCTCATCCAATCAGCGACGGTGCAGCATAGCCCTTAGGGCAACTCCAAGATGGCCGACCAACATGGCGGCTCAAGATGTTTACTAAGATGGCGGCTGTTTCCATGACAACGACTCAAGTGGCCAGCGAGCGCGGGAGGCCCACAGCTCACCCACGCCTGGGCCTAGCTGTTCCCGCGCAAAGTCGAGTCTCGCCTCAAAGCAATACAATGAGATGATGCTATCAGCTCTAGCACTGTCCACAGACATGCCACCCCGGCCAGGGTAACATTTCTGGACTGCTGGTGACTGGGGCTCTCACATGAGCCCAAACACTAGATGTTTCGGTTGCTGGTTACCAAACTTAAGTCCGCCCACTTAACAAGTGCACTTAACAAGTGTACTGGCTCCCACAGGCATAAGAGCACTATTATAAGTGAGCTGGTGAACCTTCTCCTCACAGCAACATGGTTTTATAAATGGCCGTTCATGTTTAACAAATTTGTTATCTTTTTGTTCTAGCATAGTTGAGGCAGTTGATAGTGGTAAGGATTGTGATGTTGTGTACCTTGACTTTAGCAAAGCTTTTGATACAGTGACACATGAAAGACTAATTAAAAAGATAGAGTCTCATGGTATTGGGGGTGCTATATTAGGCTGGATTAGGGCATGGTTATACCAAAGGAAACAGAGAGTTAGTATAAATGGAATCAAGTCAGAGTGGGAAAATGTTGTAAGTGGAGTGCCTTAAGGCTCTGTCCTGGGACCTCTGTTGTTTATAATATATATAAAAGATATAGATTCAGGTTTGAGTAGCAACATTTGCAAATTTGCCGATGATACGAAAATCGGTAGGGAAATTAATTCGAAGCAGGACTCACTATCACTTCAAGTTGATCTAGATAGGGTTTTGAAATGGTCAAAGGATTGGCAGATGCAGTTTAATGCTGATAAATGTAAAGTTCTGAGGCTAGGTAATGATGATAGAGTTACAAGATACGAGCTAGATGGTGTTGAGATTGCGAAGTCGGATTGCGAAAGGGATCTGGAAGTTATGATTAGTAAGAATTTAAAACAAAAGGATCAATGCATGTATGTTCGTAATAAGGCGAATAGGACACTGGGATTTATTAATCGAAGCGTTAACAACAAGACACCTGGTGTGGTTCTTAAGCTATATCTTGCTCTGGTTAGGCCCCATTTAGAATATGCAGTTCAGTTTTGGTCGCTGTATTATAGAATGGATATAAATTCACTTGAACATGTCCAACGTAGGATGACTAAGTTAATTCCCCAAATTAGAAATCTTTCATATGAAGGAAGATTAACAAAGCTTAAGTTGCATTCACTGGAAAGGTGAAGAGTTAGGGGTGACATGATAGAGGTTTACAAGTGGATGAATGGACATAACAGGGAGGATATTAATAGGGTATTAAAAATATCAACACAAGACAGAACACGAAACAATGGGTATGAATTGGGTAAGGTTAGATTTAGGAAAGACTTGAGTAAATACTGGTTCAGTAACAGGGTTGTTGATTTGTGGAACCAATTGCCGCGTAACGTGGTGGAGGTGGGGTCTCTCGATTGTTTCAAGCGCGGGTTGGACAAGTATATGAGTGGGATTAGGTGGTTATAGATAGGAGCTGCCTCGTATGGGCCAATAGGCCTTCGGCAGTTACCTTTGTTCTTATTATAGATTCGAGTAACTTTCCCACAATAGACGTTAGGCTAATTGGTCGATAGTTAGATGCAAGTGATCAATCTCCTTTCTTAAAAACTGGTATCACATTAGAAACTTTCAATAACTCTGGCACTCTGCCTAACTCTATTGATTTATTAAATATGGTAGACAGTGGTTCGGAAAGCTCCTCTGTACTTCTTACGACTTTTATAGGAGGTTTGAATATAACGACCAGTACCCCGAGACATTTAATCTCCACTAATCACTTTCCAAGTAATCCCTTAAGGTAGTCTCTAAGGTAAGTTACTTAACATGTGACGCTATTATCCCCGGGGCAAAGGGATAATTACATTTAAACAACTATAAACAGCTGTAATGCTGTTTACAGACGACCAGTATACCAGAATATTGTGATCGAGTGTAGAGAGAATGTTAAGACATTAGAAAAAATGGGTATAAAGCAAGAATCATGTGGATCCCTTCACATGTGGGAATACTGTGAAGGAATACTGTACTTCCTTTCAGAAAGTAAAGGAAGTACCTAAGCAAACATTAGTTGTGGGAGATTCCCAGATAAGGTATTTGGATAGAACGTTTTGTGCTAGAGATAGGGGGAACAGGTTAAGGGTTTGCTATCCCGGAGCTGGCATTGGTGATATTATAAACAACATGAATGATATTATGGCTGGTAATGGGAACAATCCCATTATTTGCATTAGCGTGGGAGGAAATGATGTTGGTCGAGTTAGGAGTGAGGAACTGATTCAGAGGTATAAAACAGCCATAGAGTTAGTTAGGAGCAAGGGAGGAATCCCGATCATATGTGGCATTCTTCCAAGAAAGGGAGTGGGAAATGAATGGATATCGAGGGCACTTGGTGTCAATTGCCGGCTGGAAAGTTATTGCAAATCAAATGCAATATCTTTCATAGACAACTGGGAACACTTCTATGGAAGAAATGAAATGTATGCTCGTGATGGGGTGCATCTATCGAGAGCTGGGGTTGTTGCTGTTGCGAACTCGTTAGAAGAAGTGGTTAGAGGTGTTTGTTTGGGTTTAAACTGTTAGTAGATAGAGGTATGGGAATTGATTTGGAGGAAGGAGGTAATAAAAGTATGTGTTTGTGGGAGAAAGGAATTGGCAAAACGATCAGGGAAAGAGAAGGTCCGCAAAATAACAATTCACTTAGGGTATATTACACTAACAGTAGAAGTCTAAGAAATAAAATTAACGAATTAAATGCTCTTGTCTGCACAGAAAAAATAGATATTATTGCACTTACCGAAACGTGGATGAATGTAGAAAATAGAGAACTATTAGCTGAATATCAAATATATGGATTTAAACTATTTCACACAGATAGATATATTAGACGAGGAGGTGGAGTAGCCATATATGTTAGGGACAATTTGAAATGTAGTCTCAAAGAGGGAATCAAAACAGAGCCACACACAGAAACTATTTGGATTGAATTAAACGAAAAAGCTAATAATATTATAATAGGAGTAATATATAGGCCACCAAATTTAGACAGAATGGAAGCAAAGCATCTATGGGATGAAATATCTAGAGCATCTAGATCTAACAGTATTTATGTCATGGGTGACTTTAATTTTAGCGGAATAAACTGGTTGAACAAAACAGGGAATAGTGAAGCAGAAGATTTTCTAGAATTAATTGACGATTGCTTTCTTACGCAACACATTAAGGAACCAACACGGGAAAATAATATTTTAGATTTAGTGTTAACAAACAGGGAAACGCAAATTAATGACATCGAAATAGGGAGTGAGCTAGGGAGCAGTGATCACAAAGAAATCAGATTTAGCATAGAATGGAATAGACCAGTAGGAGAAAATTCTGTTAAAGTGCCAGATTTTCGAAAAGCTGATTTTAATAGCCTAAGAAATTTTTTGGGTCAAATTGATTGGAAAGTCTTGGGTATGGGGTGTGGGCCGGTCTTGGAGCGAGACATGAACCCAGCGATAGGTGACTTAAATGGGGATTTCGATGTGGATTCAATATATAACTTATTTAAGAATATTCTAAACAAAGCACAGGAACGTAGTATACCATACAAATTGAATAGATCGAATACTAATGACCCAAAGTGGATAACAAAGAATTTGAAGAACCTTATAGGTAAAAAGAGAGCTTGGTACAAAAGGATTAAAAATGGGGAGGTCACTTTAGAACAGGAATTCGTACAACTGGTTAGAAATGTTAAAAAAGAGATAAGGAAAGCAAAAAGAAACTATGAAGTTCGCATAGCAGGGCAAGCAAAGACAAATCCTAAAGGGTTTTTTCAGTTATATCGTACTAAGACTAGGGAAAGGATAGGTCCATTAAAAACTGAGACAGGTCAAATAACAGATAGTGATGAAGAGATGAGTAGTATTTTTAATAAATATTTTGTATCTGTATTTACTAAAGAGGAACTTAACAATATGCCTTCAGCCGAACAAGTCTATGTGGGTGGGGACGAGGACAGGTTGACGAGTTTAGCAGTTACCAGGGAGGATGTTCTTAAACAAATAGTAAAACTCAAACCAAACAAATCCCCAGGGCCGGATGAAGTGTTTGCTAGGGTGCTTAAAGAATGCAAAGAGGAGCTTTGTGACCCACTGTCAACCATATTTAATAAATCAATAGAGTCAGGCAGAGTGCCAGAGTTTTGGAAAGTTGCTAATGTGATACCAGTTTTTAAGAAAGGAGATAGATCACTTGCGTCTAACTATCGACCAATTAGCCTAACGTCTATTGTGGGAAAGTTACTCGAATCTATAATAGCAAATAAAATTCGTCTTCATCTTGAAAAACATAAATTAATAATTGAGTCGCAACATGGTTTTATAAATGGCCGTTCATGTTTAACAAATTTGTTATCTTTTTATTCTAGCATTGTTGAGGCAGTTGATAGTGGTAAGGATTGCGATGTTGTATACCTTGACTTTAGCAAAGCTTTTGATACAGTGCCACATGAAAGACTGATTAAAAAAATAGAGTCTCATGGTATTGGGGGTGCTATATTAAGCTGGATTAGGGCATGGCTATACCAAAGGAAACAGAGAGTTAGTATAAATGGAATCAAGTCAGAGTGGGAAAATGTTGTAAGTGGAGTGCCTCAAGGCTCTGTCCTGGGACCTCTGTTGTTTATAATATATATAAATGATTTAGATTCAGGTTTGAGTAGCAACATTTGCAAATTTGCCGATGATACGAAAATCGGTAGGGAAATTAATTCGGAGGAGGACTCACTTTCACTTCAAGTTGATCTAGATAGGGTTTTGAAATGGTCAAAGGATTGGCAGATGCAGTTTAATGCTGATAAATGTAAAGTTCTGAGGTTAGGTAATGATGATAGAGTTACAAGATACGAGCTAGATGGTGTTGTGATTGCGAAGTCGGATTGCGAAAGGGATCTGGGAGTTATGATTAGTAAGAATTTAAAACAAAAGGATCAATGCATAAATGTTCGTAATAAGGCAAATCGGACACTTGGATTTATTAATCGCAGCGTTAGTAACAAGACACCTGGTGTGGTTCTCAAGCTATATCTTGCTCTAGTTAGGCCCCATTTAGATTATGCAGTTCAGTTTTGGTCGCCATATTATAGAATGGATATAAATTCACTTGAACGTGTCCAGCGTAGGATGACTAAGTTAATTCCCCAAATTAGAAATCTTTCATATGAAGAAAGATTAACAAAGCTTAAGTTGCATTCACTGGAAAGGCGAAGAGTTAGGGGTGACATGATAGAGGTTTACAAGTGGATGAATGGACATAACCGGGGGGATATTAATAGGGTATTAAAAGTATCAACACAGGACAGAACACGAAACAATGGATATAAATTGGATAAGTTTAGATTTAGGAAAGACTTGGGTAAATACTGGTTCAGTAACAGGGTTGTTGATTTGTGGAACCAATTGCCGCGTAACATTGTGGAGGTGGGGTCCCTCGATTGTTTCAAGCACGGGTTGGACAAGTATATGAGTGGGATTGGGTGGTTATAGAATAGGAGCTGCCTCGTATGGGCCAATAGGCCTTCTGCAGTTACCTTTGTTCTTATGTTCTTATGTACTGTTGAATGAGGCAGTTGATGAAATAACGAAGAAAGCCTCTGAAAAAAACTATTGTTGATGTATGTCAGAAAATTTTAAAACAAATAAAGACAAGAAACACAATGATCCAAGAGGATGAAGAAAAACTTAATAGAATGCCAATGGTGGACAGCACTAACACATTTAAGAATTATGCAATAATAAATACAAATTCGTCCTTCACTTATGGTAGAAGAAAGTCTACTTGGAAGGATTCAATTTACTTAAGATTAAGAGGATACAAATATATCTGGTAATATGGTGTTAATGTAGTGAAAAAGATAAGGTGTGTAAATTATGTAGTATGCCGCACGCCCACACCTTAGATCAATATGTAGTGTCTACATATTGATAACTATATAAATAAGGAAATAAGTGGTGTACCACATGAAATTGTTTGGATGTGTGATAATGGTATAATAGATAAAATATTAAGAATTCTAAGATACAAGCATATTATCCCAAGTAACACTTATATGATGTGCTTACTATATTAACAGGCAATGTTAAATGTGATTCTTGAATTGTGATTTGTGCGCCCCTTGAGGGACTTTAAGTAGAGAGAGGGAAGGGGAGGGGAAGAAATAGCCTAAGCTACTCTATCCTATTGAGATGCATTTTCTTGTCTCAGTAAACGCACTTGAAATTGAATAGCTATTACAACAGCTATTCTTGCAGTTACAACAGCTTGCCCGAAAAGCTATGCATACTAGTGGCTTTACCTCTATAATTGAGATATATAATAGGTGGACAGAATTCATGGTGTTACTATTTTATCTCCTGTGTGAAACACATAGTCACACCAGTTAAAAGGTTAGTAAAAGAAAAAGTCATCGCACACACGTGGTAGCTGATGCAATCGCCCGGCTATCCGTCTCTAGGAAACTTCTGGCATTCACCTACTAGAAATAAATATTGTTAGTAAAATGAGTTTCCTAACACAACGAATTTATCTTGTGGGGCAGGGGTAATAATTTGGGTGTCAGAACTTCCGACATATGGTACATCGATCAAAACTGAACTGCAAGATCTAAATGGAGCCTAACCAGAGCCAGATATAGCTGAAGAATAACACCAAGTGTTTTATTACTTTTGGAGCGAGTATAATATTGGGATAATCTACTCGCTTTATACTAAAGCTTCAATAAATAAATCTCAATGTCCTATTTGCCTTATTTCGTCAACAGATCACCGTGAGCAGCGATTTTCCTTCTTTCTTATGTTCTAATTCAAAACTTTGAACTAAAATGAGCTAAGCAAGAAGAGGTTCCATAAGTATTTATTTATGTGATATTGATACATCGAACATGTGATATTGGTACATTGAACACGTGGTATTGATACATAGAACATGTGATATATTCAGGATGTCCTAAAAGTAAGTTAAAGGCGGTGCTAGTGAGGTTGTTCAGCTGCGTTTCCACAAGTATGGTGGTGACAGTGTCGACGTTCATCACCGTCAGGGGCTTAGTTACCTCCAATAGCTGCACGTCAATCATTACCAGTTGCAGGGCTGGTACCGTCACCTTCTGGACTGTGACGCTGGTCACGGGAACAACATTGGTCTGGAACACGGTGTTGAGGATGACCTGGTTGATGGGCAACGACGCTTGCAACACCTCGATCTGTGACATTCTGCCTCTCGTCCTAGAACTGCACAGTCTGGGAGACGGGACAGACCAGTGGCCGTCGCTTGTAGTACAGGGCAGCGGCCAGCTGCACAAGCACCGCTAGGTAGATCACAACCTTAGACATGGAGTATGAGCCTGATGACTACCTGGATCTTTCACAACGTTTTCTTTACCCTTGTACTGTGAAACAAAGTGTAGTATGACCCTAATCACTCACTGAATTTTCCACAGCCTTTTCGTCAGTCTTATAATGACGGTTTTCAGGCTTGAGTTCCCACATATTTTTGTGTGGATGTTTAACATTATAGTCACATAGTTCCTTCAGGATCTCCTTTAGATATGTGATTGGTTGTCGGGTAATCTTGTGGAGATCCTTAATATTGTAATACTGATGCTTTTCAAATGCAGCAAACAACAACTCCATGACCTTATCCTTATCATCACGAATCATCTTGCCTGCTGCCTTCTTCTTCTGTTCTAAATGAACATTTTGTTTATGATGTGATATAGGCTTATAGACATTCAAGGGTCTGTCAATAAGCTTTACCGTGCGAAGAGGCTTGGCAGCTTTCTTCACAGCTTCCTTTTTCTGATTGATATAGTAGTCGTCCACTACAGGCTGACATTCTAGTTTGTGGATGACTTGTCCCTCCAAGTACAATTGCTGTGTCTCGGGAGCTGCAGCAGCCGAGCTACTGCCAGGATCTGGTTGAGAAAGAACTCCGAGTGTCATTTCCTTAAGACTATGAGAGATTACCTTGTGCTCCCGAGGAATTTTGCCGTCCTTCATGGTGTGTTCGCTTGACTTAAAGGTTATTGTTGGACGTTCACCAGGAACCCTGGTAATCTTAAGCTTCCCAACGTCATGGCCAGCACAGTTTGCCCATTTGTCCCCCAAATATTTAGGTACCTTGAC
This sequence comes from Procambarus clarkii, assembly GCF_040958095.1. Lineage (NCBI taxonomy): Eukaryota > Metazoa > Arthropoda > Malacostraca > Decapoda > Cambaridae > Procambarus > Procambarus clarkii. Next base: position 30,721,949 of record NC_091203.1, on the reverse strand, counting down.
CAGCCACAGCCCACGGCTGCAATTCGTAACATCTAAATCCTTCTTAGACTGTTGACTCATGATGGAAAACACACAAGAATATGTAGTTACGTGACCACTTTATAAAACGTCTTTCCGACACGTGCCAGTGTTTCAGAAAGTATCTGGAACACGGCTGGTGAAACTGGAACCAACCCGCGGCGGCCCAGGGTTATATAGCTGCTACCTCAGGTGACGAAGGTTGCTGGATGATGGAACTTGTTTCTTTGAATTTTTTCTATGCAAATAAATATTCAAACGTTTAAGAACATAAGAGTAAAGTCGACTAAGGCAGCGTCTTGGATCATCCCGGGCGTAAGTTCGAACCCCTCATCACTGACCTTGTGGATTTGTTTATTTGATGCATCACGCTATTGTGATTTATGTGTTTATTTATTCATAAGAATAAAGTTAAACTGACAATACAAGACATGTATGTTTATACATGTGCATGAGTAGACTATACAAGACATGTATGTTTATACATGTGCATGAGTAGACTATACAAGACATGTATGTTTATACATGTGCATGAGTAGACTATACAAGACATGTATGTTTATACATGTGCATGAGTAGACTATACAAGACATGTATGTTTATACATGTGCATGAGTAGACTATACAAGACATGTATGTTTATACATGTGCATGAGTAGACTATACAAGACATGTATGTTTATACATGTGCATGAGTAGACTATACAAGACATGTATGTTTATACATGTGCATGAGTAGACTATACAAGACATGTATGTTTATACATGTGCATGAGAAGACTATACAAGACATGTATGTTTATACATGTGCATGAGTAGACTATACAAGACATGTATGTTTATACATGTGCATGAGAAGACTATACAAGACATGTATGTTTATACATGTGCATGAGAAGACTATACAAGACATGTATGTTTATACATGTGAATGAGTAGACTATACAAGACATGTATGTTTATACATGTGCATGAGTAGACTATACAAGACATGTATGTTTATACATGTGCATGAGTAGACTATACAAGACATGTATGTTTATACATGTGCATGAGTAGACTATACAAGACATGTATGTTTATACATGTGAATGAGTAGACTATACAAGACATGTATGTTTATACATGTGCATGAGTAGACTATACAAGACATGTATGTTTATACATGTGCATGAGTAGACTATACAAGACATGTATGTTTATACATGTGAATGAGTAGACTATACAAGACATGTATGTTTATACATGTGCATGAGTAGACTATACAAGACATGTATGTTTATACATGTGAATGAGTAGACTATACAAGACATGTATGTTTATACATGTGCATGAGTAGACTATACAAGACATGTATGTTTATACATGTGCATGAGTAGACTATACAAGACATGTATGTTTATACATGTGCATGAGTAGACTATACAAGACATGTATGTTTATACATGTGCATGAGTAGACTATACAAGACATGTATGTTTATACATGTGCATGAGAAGACTATACAAGACATGTATGTTTATACATGTGCATGAGTAGACTATACAAGACATGTATGTTTATACATGTGCATGAGAAGACTATACAAGACATGTATGTTTATACATGTGCATGAGAAGACTATACAAGACATGTATGTTTATACATGTGAATGAGTAGACTATACAAGACATGTATGTTTATACATGTGCATGAGTAGACTATACAAGACATGTATGTTTATACATGTGCATGAGTAGACTATACAAGACATGTATGTTTATACATGTGCATGAGTAGACTAAATATAAATAATAATATTTACAACAAGTTGAAATTTACGTTTACTGATATAAATTCAGGAGAACACGTCCAGCGTAGGATAACAAAGTTAATCCTGAAAACAGAAACATGTCATATGAAGAAAAATTTACTAAGACTAATTCGCATTCTCTAGGAAGATGAAGAATTCGGGGTGACATTAAAGAGCTGTACAAGTAGTTGAACGGACACAATAGAGGGGATATTAATAGGGTGTTAAGAACATAAGTATGAAGGTAACTATTTTTTGCCCATGCCCATTTAGATTATGCAGTTCAGTTTTGGTCGCCGTACTATAGAATGGATATAAATTCACTTGAACGTGTCCAGCGTAGGATGACTAAGTTAATTCCCAAAATTAGAAATCTTTCACATGAAGAAAGATTAACAAAGCTTTCCAATTGTGGAACCAATTGCCGCGTAACATTGTGGAGGTGGGGTCCCTCGATTGTTTCAAGCACGGGTTGGACAAGTATATGAGTGGGATTGGGTGGTTATAGAATAGGAGCTGCCTCGTATGGGCCAATAGGCCTTCTGCAGTTACCTTTGTTCTTATGTTCTTATGTTCTTATGTAAGTTGCATTCACAGGAAAGGCGAACAGTTAGGGGTGACATGATAGAGGTTTACAAGTGGATGAATGGATATAACAAAGGGGATATTAATAGGGTATTAAAATTATCAACACAAGACAGAACACGAAACAATGGGTATAAATTGGATAAGTTTTGATTTAGGAAAGACTTGGATAAATACTGGTTCAGTAACATGGTTGTTGATTTGTGGAACCAATTGCCGCGTAATGTGGTGGAGATGGGGTCCCTTGATTGTTTCAAGCGCGGGTTGGACATGTATATGAGTGGGATTGGGTGGTTATAGATAGGAGCTGCCTCGTATGGGCCAATAGGCCTTCTGCAGTTACCTTTGTTCTTATGTAACTGCAAAAGGCCTATTGGCCCATGCGAGGCAGCTCCTATTTAAACTTTTCTCTACCATAAGTGAAGGACGAATTTGTATTTATTATTTCCTAATTCTTAAGTGTGTTACTGTTGCCCACCATTGGCATTCTCTTAACTTTTTCTTCATCCTTTTGGATCATCTTGATACATGTCATTATTTGTTTTAACAGTTGTCTGACATACAACATCGACAAGAGTTTTTTTCGTTGCTTTCTTCGCTACCTCATCAACTGCTTCATTCAACAGTATTCCCACATGTGAAGGGATTCACATGAATCTTACCTTATACCCATTTTTTTCTAATGTCTTAACATTCTCTCTACACTCGATCACAATATTCTGGTATACTGATCGCCTGCTATTTCAAGACTCCAACGCTCGTCTAATGCCTATAAAGAAATAGGCATTTTTTACCACATATGACTTCCTGTAATCCTGCTAATACATGTTGAAGTTCTGCTTGCATTGAGGAGATATTGTCAGTTAAGCGGCGTCCAATATCAGTATCTACAGTGCCGATGTCAGTGTACTGCCTAATCAAGACTCCACATCCTGCCTTTCTATCCCTAGCTACTGTCTGATTACATTACAGATAGAGAGTATTTGCTGTAGGTAATTTTCTAATAATACAATCATATGTTGCCCTCAGCTCTCCAATCTCATACACATTTATTTTTCTCTTGCAGGGGAATAATTACTACATCTACGTTACAATCTTCTCATGGTGGTGTGAATTGACTCTTAGGCAAAGCAATACATTCTGGAATAACATCATACTTTACAACCAGCGTTGCTGCTCAATGTCGGAAAAGAACATAATGTACTCATATATGCTCTCTTATTATACTTTATCAAACATTGTTCATTACTTGTTACCTTTTGAACTGAGAGGATTAATTCATTAGCTCCCCTACCTCTCATTAATCTAATGGCAGAGGTTACATTTATCTCTGAAATACTATCCCAATATTTTTCAAATTCAATTCCATCCTCGTTATCTCAATCATATCATTTCTTGGGGATCCTAAGATTCTTCTCATGGCTTCATTTTGTACCTTCTCCAACTTGCCCAATCTACCTTTATCAAAATAAGAAATGACAGGTGCAGCATAATCAATAAGGATCTTACAGAACTCAAGTATATCATTCGTAACACAAGGACTCCCACTCCCGTTCCATAGCATGCAAAGGCCTTCAAAGGTTGTAATATTTTCAGACATTGACCCAACAGTTTGTTCATCCTAGCTTCCAAACTCTTATGGGTATATCCAACATATGTGCCTAAAATATTTATATATATTAATTCCCTCTATATTTTTACCGTTTACTTTCAGTATAATAGGCCTCCGACTTCTACATTCAAACTTAGTTTTGTCCTCATTATCCACCAGTCCCATATGGTGACACAGATATACAAATTATCTAACACCATTTGAACCGTTGAAACATCTTTGCCCTGAAACAAAATATCATTGGCATATATGATCAGAGTTACCCAATTTGAGTATCTCTCAGATGCTATTCTGTTCATTTGTATATTAAACCGGTTGAGACTTACCACTCCATCCTGAGGTGTGCCATGTTCAAAAGATCGTACACCTGACATACAACCTTGATTCCACAACTGAACCATTCTTTTGTAAAGATAATCTCCTATCCTGTGCAATAATCTCCCTTTAACGCCAAGACCAGCTAGTTGATATAAGATCACCTTGTTGACCAATCTGTCACAGTGAGCCAACTCCATGCTGAATTTGTCTCCTGTAGCCATCACTCCACAGTGAGCATTTGACTAATAGAACGGAATACGAAATGAATCGTGATAGAACCAGCGTTGCTGCTCAGTGTCGGAAAAGAAATACTAAAAAAGAGATAAGGAAAGCAAAAAGAAACTATGAAGTTTGCATAGCAGAGCAAGCAAAGACAAATCCTAAAGGGTTTTTCCAGTTATACCGGACAAAGATTAAGGAAAGGATAGGTCCATTAAAAACTGAGACAGGTCAAATAACAGATAATGATGAAGAGATGAGTAGTATTTTTAATAAATATTTTATATCTGTATTTACTAAAGAGGAACTTAACAATATGCCTTCAGCCGAACAAGAATATGTGGGTGGGGACGAGGACAGGTTGACTAGTTTAGCAGTTACCAGGGAGGATGTAATTAAACAAATAGTTAAACTCAAACCAAACAAATCCCCAGGGCCAGATGAAGTGTTTGCCAGGGTGCTTAAAGAATGCAAAGAGGAGCTTTGCGACCCACTGTCTACCATATTTAATAAATCAATAGAGTTAGGCAGAGTGCCAGAGTTATGGAAATTTGCTAATGTGATACCAATTTTTAAGAAAGGAGATAGATCACTTGCGTAAAACTATCGACCAATTAGCCTAACGTCTATTGTGGGAAAGTTACTTGAATCGATAATTGCAAATAAAATTCGTCTTCTTCTTGAAAAACACAAATTAATAAATGAGTCGCAACATGGTTTTACAAATGGCCGTTCATGTTTAACAAATTTGCCATCTTTTTATTCCAGCACAGTTGAGGCAGTTGATAGTGGTAAGGATTGTGATGTCGTGTACCTTGACTTTAGCAAAGCTTTTGATACGGTGCCACATGAAAGACTGATTAAAAAAATAGAGGCTCATGGTATTGGAGGTGCTATATTAAGTTGGATTAGGGCATGGCTATTCCAAAGAAAACAGAGAGTTAGTATAAATCTATGTTAAATATAATAATCTATGTTAAATGTGACCTGATCTCCAAGTTCATAACCAGCCCACCCGATTTTGGAGCAGGGACAGAGGTAATGGGAGTATCCATTGAGCTAAGACACGACAAACTTGAAGTGTTTAATGTGTACAGGTAGGTCTCCACATGCTGAAATGGATCTCTCTGTGTTATTTGGACACGCGACTACATCAAACACAATCATTTGTGGAGATTTTAATGCCTATCATCGATTGGCACTAGGCTCGAACACAACAAATGAGGCCGGCATTCACATTGGACATCTACTAGACCAGCTACCAGATATTCAAATCCTAAACAAGAATGAACCTACCCACATCCAAGAAGGTAAATTAGACCTTAACTTCGTTTCAGCCTCCCTAAGAGATGCAACAACATGGTCAGTTGAGCCCACACTCACAAGCGACCACTATGGGGTCCAAATTGATCTTAAGTTAGATCTACCCACCCCACCTCCGCCTCCATCTGAAGCCTGGAACTTTGGTTTAGCAAACTGGGACCGATTTCAAAACCTCATTTCAGAGTGGCATATAAACTATGCTGTTCCCGAAGTCATTAATCAGGCAGAACAAGATTTTGTCAAAGCGATTCAAAGTGCAGCCAACAACTCAATCCCACTAAGAAAACAATCCACCGGACACCATAAAGATCATTGGTACCATTGCGAACATGTCAAAGAACTCAACCATTGACTCAACAGAACAAGAAAGCTATACAAAAAGCAGCCAAATGACCTTAGTTTGTGAGGTCAAGGAACATGTGCATCAAGAGACCAGACTAATAAAAGAACAAAAGTGGCTGGAATGGTGTTCATATCTGAATGAACACACCTCTCTTGGAGAGATGTGGCAGCAAATCCACCAGGCCGAAGGAAATAAAACACCTAAAGCTCCACACCCCAAGGATCCTCAACAGGAAGCCGAAGTACTGGCAACCAGGTTTGCAGAAAGAGCAGCCAGCAATCAGCTTCCACCAGATGTATTAGCAGTACAGACCGGATTAGAGGAAAAACGGTGGCACAGAATCCTTACAGCATGTGAAGAAGTCTCTGACACTAATGCCCCTTGCACACTGGTTGAGCTCAATTGGGATAAGAAAAACTCCATGAATACATCCCCTGGAGACGACAAAATAACCTATAAAATAATTAGAAACCTCGGCCCAGAGGGAGACGCTGCATACATAAGGTTAGCTTGGTATGTTTAGCCTGGACTTCTCAAACTAGACCTTCTGCTTGGAATAGAGCAGACATAGTGCCGATCTCAAAACCCAAAGATCCAGCTGTTCCCAGGCCCATCTCTCTCCAAAGCTGTGCAGCCAAGACGGCTGACAGAATGGCACTCAACAGACTGGAGTGGAAAAGCAAATTTTTTAAAATTTGAGTAAAAGTAACGAAGATATATGACCGAACCTAACCCACCTTACTAACCTAACCTAACCTAACCTATCTTAACCTAACCTAAACTATTATAACTGAATCAATAATTTATGTTCATAATATCTATATAATAAAAATGGAAATGTTCGTTTGTTCAAAATCGCTAATCTCCGAAAGTACTTCACCGATTGCTTTGAAATTTTCACACAACGTTCATTTGCATCCGAGCAGGTTTTTATGTGCATACTATATAGATGTCACGTCTGTGACAGTAAAAAAAAAAAACTGCTTTTTCTGAAAAACTGTGTTTTTCATATGAGGGAAATCTTCTAAACCTCTTTACCGATTGCTTTGAAATTTTGACACAGCATTGCATTCAAATAGGCGCGTCTTTTCATTTATCTACTATATACATGCCTCATCTGTGATAGGAAAAAACTTGCTTTTATTGAAAAAAGCGCCATCTGTTGGACGTAAGGGCGACACATGCTGTAATCTCCGAAAGTTTTTCACCAATTGTTTTGAAATTTTGAAACAACGTTGCATTCGAATAGGTGCATGTTTTTATATACCTACAATGTAGATGCCACCCCTGTGACAGGTAAAAACATGCGGTTTTTAAAAACAGCGAAATCTGTTGAAAATTATTGCAACATTCACGCTATACTAAATATATTACAAATTCCATTTCAATGTTTCCGATTGCATTGATAAATTTTATTTTCATAGATTTCGATCTATTTTATTTTTTAGTGAATTATTTTGTGAGACATTGTGTTGGAATTGAGCTGTGTTGTTTATCACACCGTTCATTTCTTAAGGATAAGTATAGATGCCACACCTGTGACAGGTAAAAACTATGCTCTTCTTGAAAAACAGCGCCATCTGTTGCATGTAAGAGCAACACACATGCTATACTACATATTGTACAATTCCATTTCAATGTTTCTGATTGCATCGATGAATTGAATTGTCCTAGATTTTTATTTATTTTCATTTTGATTTAATTATTTTGTGTGAATTGCATTGGATTTGAGCTGTGTTGTTTACAAGGCCATTCATTTCGTGAGAATAATTTCTTTTTATATTTTTTTTTCATATTTTGATTTCATTTTTTACTGTTTTCTTATATTTCAGTGATGTGAACATCAGATTACTGCATGCTCCCAATTTTCTGAAGGGAACATCAGACCATTTGGGAAGGCATTGGACGAGGGAGTGGGGAATGGTGGTGATGATGAGGAGAATGAAGTGAGAGATGGTGGGGAAGGACGAGGGGACGGGGGAGTTTGGGATGGTGGGGACGAGGGGATGGGGGAAAGGAGAATGGTGGGGAGGACAAAGAGACTGGGGAGTGGAGCATGGTAGGGAGGACAAAGGGACAGGGGAGTGGGGAATAGCTGGAAGGAAGAGGGAATGGTGGAGTGGGGAATGGTGAGAGTACAAAGGGACGGTGGAGTGGGGAATGGTTGGAAGGCCGAGGAGATGGGTGAGGGGAGAATGGTGGGGAGGACTGGGGGACCGGGAAGGTTGCTAAGGCTCAGCAACGCGCAGGCGTTGCTGAGCCACAGCAACACGTGGGCGGGTACTGCTAGTAATATAATAATAATATATAAAATAGACCAATAGGAAACAATTTATTAAAAATAAAATCACTCGGCCTATTAGGCAAACCGGGCCT